>NC_064877.1:73365646-73418146 GCF_943734665.1 Anopheles aquasalis | reverse complement strand
GGCCTTCCCACCTACTTCCCTTTTTTGGGGGCCATCGATGTCGGTGTCCTTGCGTCTGTCGGGCGTGCGTGCCATTGACACGTCGTCCTTCGTCCTGCCAAACTCATCATCATCATCGCCACCACCACCATCTTCTGTATCCTCACACCCACTAGCCAGAGAGTTGGTTGGTGAATCCTGTGAACCGCGACACTGTGTCAGATCAGCCAATCACCACGGGGGGAAGTGGAGAGGTTACTCTCGTCGTCTATTCGGACAACAACGAAGCAACGATGCCCCCGGTGTCCTTGGCAAGCGCATCGATTCCGATCTGTTTCGAATCAAAATCGAACAACGACGTCGACGACGACAAAGCGAGAGACGTTGTCCCCGAACTCCAAAGTTCAGCTTTTCTCAGGTCAGCTCGGCCGGCTCGTGGTGTAGGTGGCGTCGTCCGTGTCCATGTTCGTGTTCGGAGGGAGGCGGCGGCGGCGGCAGTGGCATTCGGAAGCCATAGTAGTCGATCAACGGGCGGACACGGCCAAATGATTTATGCCACGTTAGCTACCGCGTAGAACCCGTCCTTCGACCAGGTCGACTTCGAGCCGCACCGTGCCGTGTCCTTTGTTTGTGTCCCAATGCCCGGTGGCCCGCTTTTCGCCCTCCCGAAGTTCGTTCTGTTCCGGTTTGTCACTTTCTTGTGGCCCGCTCCGATTCAACACGATAAGCCATCGAACCATCGCCACGAATGACGCAGGAAGGCTTCGTTTGGTTTTCATTTTAGCAATGATGGCCGCGAAATGGCCACCAACGGTGTGGCAGATTGCTGGGTTTCCCATTCACAAATCAAACTTTTTCCTGAATAAAACTGCGCTGTGAGGGAAGTGGCGAGGAGTGGTGGCCACATGCCATACGACGAATCGTCGTCTTAACCCTTGACGCACCCTGGCCGTTAGTTGATTGTGAGGTTGCTGGACCTAAAAAGGTCGCTCCAATAAAGAAGGATTTTGCGATGCAAAAATGAAAGGCACGAGATTCATCTGGCCAGCGGCATGGAAGGCAGGCAGATGTATGATGATCGTCGGATGAAAGCATCCGATTGTTTGGAAGTCCGCTTTAGTGGCTTTAGGGTCTAGTCTGTAAAATGCAAATGATCGTTTAGTGCACAAACTCGCCCCTGATGGAGATGCTAATACCAGCGGATGGTACGGTTGGCACCTGACGATCATTTCGCGAATATTTTGATGAGGAGATGGGAGTGAATATATTAGGGAGATGGTTGTTTGCCAAGCGTGGCGACGACAATCGTATCGATAGTTAGGGGAAAGGAAAATTTGTAGCACATTTGCAGATTTGTGAAACCCATAAACGAACATCCGAAGGTCATTTAATTAACGGTAAAAACGTTAAGGAATGGCAAAGAAATCAAAGAAACAGAAAATCAGAACATTAAATAGTGATGAAAAAAAATCTAAAACTAGGAAATAAATATTAGAAAAAGACAGTTAAAAAATGAAATAGAAAAAAAACCTGAAAAACAAACGAATTAGAAATGGTTACACACTAATGAAACGAATGAAACAGAATGGAAAACAAGAATAGAAAGTATTGAGCTAAGTGCAAAACGCCGCGAAAGCAACTCAACTACAAAGAACTCTGGTTCAAACACTGTCAAGAAAGTCAATGGAACACCATACAATCTGCAAGGTTAATCGCAAATTCACAAAACGTATAAAGCACCCACCACGGCACCACGAACGCCACGCGGACCACCGACCATTGACCAGAGGCAAGGGCAAAAAGGCATTAAAAAAATGGAAAGAAGCGATCAAAGTTTTGGTCGTCAGCGAACGTTAAGAATATCGTTTGCCTTTTGGGTGGTTAATGTTTTACTTTCTGAAACTGCGTACCACTACAAACGATAAGACGATGTCCATGCAAGGACCCCCGCGAGGGACCGGCGCGGGGGGGTGGGGAAGTTGTGTCGAAACTGAAAACTTTCCGTCACAAACGAGCCCAAAACGCTCGGCATCGATGCACTGATGTGTCATTGGCTGTGTGGCTTTTCGGGAGGCTTCGACCGGCGCGCGCGGTGGAACATCAACAAAATCGCGCTCGTAAGCGCCAACGAGCGGAAGGCTCCTTCGGTCCGTGCTGCTATTTTTGGTCGCTGGAAAGTATTTAATTTGTTTACAACATTATTGATTAGAGGCGAACGTCCCATTCGAGCCGGAACGATGGATCCTTGTTGGTTAAGATAAGACCCGTTGCTGCTGCTGATGGACTCCAGAGCGCGCCGGTGATTGGCCTGGCATGGCGTGGTTTCCGTGGTGGAACGCGGACAACCTTTAAAACGCGCCAAACCGGCGGTCCGCGTTCGGTTGGCGGTTGTCGATTTGATTTCATGTTGCGGAACAGCAACTTTCCTTTTCCAAACGCGGTGAGCTCCAAAAAAAAACTGCAACCACGGGGCCGGATCTCTATCAGAGCGGGAGCAATTAATCTGCCTTTTACGTTAATTAATCACATCTCGCTCTCGATGGTTCGGTTCGGTTCGGTTCCGTAGATCCAGCTCATCTCTTGCCCGCCTGGAGCCCGGACGGACCAATCGCAATAAGACCTTCTTCCGTATCGACAGCGTGCAGCGCGTTGCCCGGTGCTTTGGTCAATACTTCCTGACCGGATCAAGGGGGCCGGCACGCGATCGATCACACACCGTTGATGATGATGTTGTTCGCCGCAATCTGCTGCTCAGCTTCTCAGCTCACGGCAGTGGACGGCTATTGCGTGAAATCGAAAGTTTTGGAAGTTAGCAAATCGAAAGTATCCGATTGGGATCATGTTTGTGGAATCCATGTTTTTGGTATACAACGTGGCATTGACACTGCGTCCGAGTATGGTCGTGGACAGATTTTTTACAATTATCTTGCAAACCACACTCCCCAACAGGAGTTCAGTAGCTTTACGATTCGCGCGTACTGTTTTGCATAATTCCTGAGAGCAGATCTCACGCAAAGATTGCGAACCAGCAACCTGACCTGTGGTAGGTGTTGTCTGTGTTCCCTGCTGTGAAAGCCCCACGCCCGGCCTTCACCGTCGAGTAGGGAGCCAGGGGGTGCAGGAAGAGCAATAAAGCCAAACAGTACCGAGCCGGGCCGAGACGACAATAAAGTTCGAACTGCGACTTACTTTACGATGTGAGTGTCCTTCTCGCAATCGGTGTATTACTTGGCATTTCTTTCTCTCCACCCGCGAGACGAGATGGCAAATCACACAAATCAAGCCACCAGAGAGTCGAGTCGAAGGAATTCGCTCGCTTATTAACGATGGTGATCCATCGGTCGGCCGGTCAGTCCATCACAGGGTTCCACTAATCCTAGAATCAGTCCATGTACGGCAACTGGACCTCGCGCCGTGAACCTTTGGTTCTACGCACTGGCCCATGGGGCTGTTATACAGCTCCGCTAATGACATTCCCATTGCGAGTGTCCAAACTTGGAGTTCGAGACGACCGTAGAGACGCTGGCTAGACGGTTCTGCGAGCTGCGCTTCGTAGAGAAGGAGAAGGTTCCGCCTAGTCATCCGATTCTCACGGAGCGCGTCCATCGTGGCAGCATCTTCCGGGCCGGTCCGGGCCGGGCAAAAGTGTTAATGACCTTCGCAATGACGCAGTATTGGTGTGCGAGTATTTATTACCGTTGTCACGCTGCTGCCTGTGCGCGAAGCCTTGATCTTAGCATCTTGCGTCGTGACGAGCACTCGACGAGCACCCAGCAGTCTGCCTTACTTGGGACACCGGACAACGACCGATCCGGGCCGATCCGGACTTCCGACTAATGCAGTGACGCGCATGGTTGTAAATCCGCGTAAGGCTCATTCCGCGTGTGCGTTTTCGGTAGCTGCAGGAACTGTAGAACGCCAGGACTTGTAAGAGTCCAAGGGTGCAAAGTGTCCCCAGTCGGATGTACGAGTAGAATCGATGCAGCCAGTAGTTGGTAGAAGAGGAGGGTAGGGACACGTGTTTTCTGCCGGAAGGGTGGTCTGACATCAAAATCAAGTCCAGCACGCTGGCGCGCCACTAAACCAGGAAGGGCCTTGATGACCTAAGGCTTCCTAAACCATACTCAGCAACACGCGATCTACGCGAGTTCCGGCAATAGCCAGCCGGGTGTCCGCACGTTCCTATCCCTAGTGCCTGGGCGTCCGCGTCCTGGCCTCATTTTCCACGGCCTAATTTGATTATCGAGGGCGCTCCACTCTACCGTTCGCGCACGTTCCTTATGTCCGGATGTGGAAAGTGTGCAGCAACAGCAGTAGTAGGCACTGGTTTTTCCATGTCATTTGTCTTCGATTTTCCACCACCAAAGTGCACACTGATTTGCAGTTGGCGCTGACCGTGGCACGTTCAGGGAGTGCCTGTTGGTGGGGGTAAGGATTACGCTCCGGTCACCTCGTTCACCGCTCGTGCACGAGAAGTTGTCACGGAAGCACTTAATGGCGCAGTAGAGTTTGGTTCATACACCAGGACCAGGCCTTACTGGGTCTAATCGGGGGGGAAATTTAGTTGAGAATGGCATCGAATGGTACCGAAGCACATGGATTGCCGCGATTCTTAATCGGATTGCTTCAATTGAGAATCAGAGGGAACGAGATGCAGCACTTTAAATGGGACCAGGGGTGGTCATCTAATCCACTTTTGATTCGGCATCACCATGATTGTTTTGTGTGACCGAAAGCCGGATCCTGGAGTGGGAAGGAAGCGCACCATCGAGGACTCATCGCATTCATCGCCGATGTTGTTTGGGGAACCCGGGGGACGTGTACTGGCACGTGCCGATCAGATCAGAACGCCACGCTACGAAACTGCAAACATCACGAACGAATGCTAATCCTGTTTGATGCCAGGGATTGCCACGCGGAACCAACAAACCGCCTGATGATGACTGGCGCTCTGGTGCACGTTATGCGCCAGGTGGTATTGTGTTCCCCACCGCCCCTCTGGAGGGGAGCGCGTGGTCCCTCCGAAAACAACAACAACAACAACGGGGAGCACTCGGAATGTGTGTAGTGCCTCGTGAGCGTGTTATGCTGGCGCATAAATGGCCACCGGTCGGTGGATCATCGCCATCTTGAGGCGCCAAAAGTTTTGGTCAAACACGCGTGGCAAGTGTCGTGGCCGTGTGGCACGTGGGAATGACGAATGCTGGGTGCTGGCCGGGTCTATGTTTGGGGCGTGTGTTGTTGTTGTTGCTTTTGTGTGTTATTTTTTGGGGGGGAACAAAAAGATTTCCGAAACAACCTCGGAAAGGCGAAGGTGAAGGTTGGATGGAAAGGCCGGCGTCGGTCGAGAATGTCAAAAATGGACATACGACACGCCGGAAGCATGTTTCACCACCGGTGCGATGGTTGTTCACACTGGCACATGGTTACATGGGGTTTTCGGGTCGTTCTCTCTCTTTCTTTCGGTTCAACACAACCCTTTGTCGAGTTGTCTGAGGTCGGTGTTTGAATTTTATTTTTCTTTTCCTCTTTTTGGATAAATAAACAATACTTTTGGAGTAGTTTCGTACGCCAAAGTATGTTCTCCGGGGTGGTACTCGGGGCGTGGTAGATCTGTCAACTACCGGGCACTGATTGTTGAACGAAAAAGTAGACGAAGTAACGGTAAAAGAGCGAACTTACTGGCTAGATTGGCTTCACTTGCAACTTGCCTCGTGAAGTACCTGTGCACAGGGATGGCATTCTTCCAAGTTTGTCTTTGAGAAAAGTTTCCCCAGACCCGAGATTTTCCTTGGATTCTTATTACTGAGTACTGGGCGAATGAACTTAGCTCGACAGTGGCGTCGTTTTTCATTGAAATTTTAAATCCGTTTCACCTTAAAAAAAACTATGGAAATAAATGATAAAAGAATAAAGATAGTCAGGATATTTAGCAGTTAATTGAAAAAGTAGTTGAAAAGATTCGAGAAAGAGATTAAATTAGATTTAAAAATAGGTAGTTTGTTAACCATTAAGGAAATAGTGGTTTGTCTGACAAAACAGAATATTCAGCGGTTAGTCATATTTAATTTCCTTTAATGACACAACGGAAGCGTAACTATGAAACAAAGAAACTGGAACATTCAAGCAGTAATGGTTTCTTGAGTTGATCTCTCTGTTTCAAGGACACAACGACAGCTGACATGGAATTTCCAATGACTGGAATAACACACTCAGATTAATTATAAGTCCATGATTCTCTCCATTTCCCCCAAAATAAAAAATGTATTTCTATATCAGGCTGCCAATTATATCAATGATTTAATATTGTCAACAATAAACCAAAAAATGACATGAAATTACCAAAGAACAATTCCACAACCCTTCTCCGACAATCGCGCATATCGCTGTCCACCGGAGCATCTGGTATCGCTTCGCATTCGGGATTTGTTTAATGCAGCACCCCCTTCCACCCCGCGAACCCATCCGTGCGGGCAAACGAGAGAACCGCACGCACCGAACGCGAACGCGAAGTTCGTGCCGCGTATCAACAGAGTGTCATTGTCCCCTTATCCGCCCCCCGTCGTCATCATTCCATCTCGCTCTCTCTCTATGCTGTTGACTCTCTCTCCCTTTGCGCAGCATGTGGTGGTCCACCCAAAACATGATTCATACACAACACCAGCACCAGCAGCAGCAGCATTAGGCCCGGTCGTTCCATGCTCCAACAGGAATTCTCTTTGTTTGTACAATCTCACCTCAACGATCGTGTCACTCTCTCTCTCTCGGTCTTCGTGTTTCGCTCTCTCTCTCTCTCTCTCGCTCTCTATCTATGGTGCACCCCTTCCTTTATCTCGTGGTCGTCGTCCTGCATGCATGCGCCTCCATCACCGTCTTTATCCCCTGGCAGCATACAAACCCCCCACCGAGCACGTGAGAGCGAACGAAGCGAGCGAAGCCATCGTAAAGCCTCTCTCTCGTGAACGGCCACGGTTCCGTCCGACGGCGGTGCGCTCGGTCCTCTCAGTTCCCAGAACGCCAGCCAACGGAACAGGTCGGGATCGTCCCTGTTGAGCTCGTCGACCGCGCGCATCTTACCCAGCAAGCTCGCAGCGCGACGCAGGTCTACCTCGGAGTATCCCGTTTTTTACCTTCCGGTGCTGTTGTGCTGTGCCCTTCTACCAGGCAGGAAGAGTTGGAAGCAAAGAGAAACAACAACATCCGCTTTGAAGAAGAGTATTTTTGTTAGTGGTGAAACGTGTGGTTTGTAGTGTGGTGGCAGCCAGCACCAAAGGCCAGCATCCTTTGAAGCGACGACAGACTGCACGGACACCGTGGTGTTCCGTTTGAAAGGAAGCGCGTCTCAAAGGAAGCACGCCCAGGACGAGGAGGAGGAGGAGCAGCATCATCATTAGCAGACCAAGGCCTCCAGCCGTTACAAAAAAGAGGAAAAGGAAAAGCGCGTTCGCGTGGACTCGAAGCAGCGACAACCAACCCCAACCCGAACGAGCAAGCAAGCGGAGTAGAGAATTGTGCAATCGCAGCAACCATAGCACACGGCGGCAACATATCGCGCGCGCGTTGTTAGCGAAACTGCAGCAGAACAGAGTTGCGCCTTTGCCAGAGAGTTTTGCCGCTTGGTTTCTGCCGCTTGGTTTGTGTTTGTGCTTCTCCGCGGCTCGACAGGAGTGTCCCACTGCACTGCTTTGCTGTTGCTGTTCGTGGCGGAAGGCCACAGCATAAAAAGCATAGCGAGTGGTGGCGGCGTGTTGTTTTGTAGTGCAAATTTTTTTTCATTCGCGCGTGTGTTTTCTGTGTGTCGTGTGTCGAGTGTTCCGTGTTGTGGTGGCTGCTGGAAGAGAAGTGGAGACGCGCGCCGCGACGACGACGATTGCCAAATCATAATTACCGCTCGAGAGGGAGAATCGCGGATCTCCGTGTGCAGCAACTGCATTTTGCAGCAGTTCGGTGTGTATTTGTGTGTGCGTACACGGAGTGTGTTCGTGTGTCACGTCTGTGCGCGAGAAGAGTTAGGCTGGGGCGACCCCCCGCGGAAGTGTTTTTCTCCGCGTGCATCTGAAGCAGAGAAGCGGAAGAAACCAGCCAACGAGCCTGCTGCGACGAGCCGAAGTGAAGGACGCGAGGAAAAGCGAGGAACAGGAAATCGCAAACGGGGTTTCCTCTCTGCCCAGCCTATTCAGAATACATTCCCAACAAGGTAAGCATGGCGTTTGTGAGGCAACAGCAGTAGAGTGAGCTGTGAGTGATGAACGCCATTATCCAAGGATGCCTTGGGTGTTCCAGCCAAAGGGATCCCGTTTTTGCTCCGACCGACCGAAGCAATCCAAAGATCCATCTAGTTGGCAGACGGCCAACGGCGCTTAACACGAAAGAATGGAGCAAGTGGTTAGGCAAAACCAGGGGGGATGATTGGGGGATGGAAGGGACAAGCAGACGCCACCCTGCAGGGCTGGCAAAACCCAAAGCGAACGTCCATTTTGGATTTCATCGAGTCGGACCGGAAATCGCACTTAGAAGGGGGGGTGATGAGATGAAACAGGATTAACGAGCTGCGGGGGTAGGGGGATAATGGAAAGCAAAAGTGTTCCCAATTCCAGAGAAACACACACGCGCGTACACGTACTGGTCAGTCGGTTGTACACACGCATACAGACTACGCGTAAAAAAGCGTGCAACGGAGCAACTCTTCCTGGAAGTGTCCTGTTGTGACTGGGTGGTGGAGGTTGTGATCCTGGGGGTTGCCCTTTTGAACAAATGGGTAGCCCCAAACACACACATGAACACTCCGCTTGGCGTTGCATCCAACAAAGAACGAACGTTTTCCACGAAAGGGGATGATTCCCCTGTGCCACTAACACCGTGAGACTGATCCTGAACTGTTTCACCAACACCAACAGCGAGGATGCTGCTTCCGTGAGTGTAGTGGTGCCGTGAGATGAAAACAAAAACCCCAGCATCCTTTATTCGACAGCAAACGGTTGCTCGTTGGTGTGCGTGTGGTGGTCGATTACAAGCTTGGAAAGCCCCCCCCCCGTGGTTTGGGGAAAGAACACCACCTCACAGCATCCTTTGTTGAGTCATCCTTCGACGGTTCGTTCGCTCGCTCGCTCAATCGCCGTACGGTTCCAAGAACATGAATATCATTCTGACAAGCCCCATCACACGAGGCTGGAACGAGAGCGCGTCGTCATGGCTACGACTCTGTGTCTCTGTTTCTGGCTCCCGTATCAAGGATATCTCTGCGTCGTCTGGGTAGTTTGGGGGTTCGTTCTCCAGCCTTGGATGCTATTTTATGGTGCCATGTCGTTCGCCAGCAGCTCACATTCACCCGAAATGGTTTATCGATTTTCTCGCTTCTCTCTCTCTCTCTCGCTCACTCTCATTCTCTGCGCTCGTCTGGCGTTAGTGTGCTCTCTTCCTGGAGATGCTGCAAGAGGTCCTATCGTGGTCCAGCTTCTTCATTATTTAGCCAACGCTAATGACCTTTACCACGCTCTGTAATTATGCTTCTGTGGCTCGATTTTCGGCGAGCTGATTGCACGATCCGCGAAATCCTGTGGCCACAATCAAAGCGGGCAGCGTGGTCAACAGCAGCAGCAGCAGCAGCAGCAACAGCGACCTTTGAGCCTTTTTGGTGCTCCGCCACCGCCTGGTGTGGCCGCTAATTAAAAGCAGCAAAAGTTGGCAAAACGGCACCGAACCGTGAAGGTGCGCTAGTGAAAGGGACCAGGGGGACACGGAAGCCAATCGATCGCTCGCCCAGTCGCTCGCTCCGGTGGTAGTTGTGGTTAATGCCGCATGATGGTCGCCGAACATCCGTCGCGAGATTGTCGTCGCTCGCGATCCTCGGATGGCCCTCCGTCCGGATGAATAATGCAAAAGGGTCGCCAGCGCCGTGGGGGTGTTGAGTGGTTTTAACCCCCCGCCCTCACAAAAGACACAATCCATTACGACTGCACGTCTTCAAGGCTCCCTCGTCTGTCGCACTAGCGTGACGAATGCGAACGTTGCTCGTCGCGTTGCTGGAGTGGCCGCCGATTTTGAAGTTATTAGATTAAACGGTCTGGTACGCCACCACCACCACCACCATCTTCATCTTCTTCACCCTCTCTTTAACCGACAAAAAAATAACGCGCCAGAGGAAATTGGTTTCGTCTGGGCCACTTTGGTGAGAGACCAGGCCCCAGAAAGCCTCGGAGCGCTGTCCGCCAGACCTTTTTGGTGAACGATTTGTGATTGATTTGAATGCTTAGGGACCTTTTGGAGGGGGGGGGGGGGAGGGAGGTGGAGGTCGTTCCACGGAAGGAAGGGGAGCGTAGACTCCCGGTGTGATTGATAACGATTTCGGTGACTGGAAACGATTTGTTTTCACCGTCGCCCACTTGTGTGAGGGGTTGGCTTTTATTTCGGGGGTTGTTCCGAGGCAGCAGCACAACTCGACCCAGAAACCGCACCGAAAGTACGCCAAGCATTTACAACCCCATTCCGGCGGCTGGTGGCCGTTGGCCGGGTTCTGACTCCCCCTTCCCCCCCCTCCGCTGCCTAGTTCTAAGTCTCTAATCGCTCTCTGGTTCGTTCTTTTTGAATTTCGCTTTTTGGGGGGCTAGTTTGTTCAACGATTTAACCAAAAAAGGGGGCATGTTTTTTTGGGGAGGGTGAAGCTGAAGCGGGTTGGCAAACTTTCACTAGGTAAAAGCCGATTGCCGGTGACCCAGGAGGGGTGCCCCCGGGTGGGTGACGACGGGTTCACGGTTTCAACAAACAATCGTAAACCATCGACCACGAAGAAGCAACTAACACAACGTTAGCTCTCCGCCAGCACCCTCCTGGACGAGAGGCGAGGGTCCCAGGGATATCAGCTGTAGTGTGATGCATGAAAGAGAGATAGAAAGATAGAGAGAGAGCGAGAGAGGGTGGAACTACTATTAATTGCAGGCAACGCGCGTGACGCGTCCTCGCCCGGACGCCGCTTCTGCTTTTTTTCTGTTTGCCATCGAGGGACAACGGGTTAACAAAAGCATAAACAAACGGTACGGAGCGTGGAATGAAAAGCCCGGGGGAAAAAAAGGGCAGCGAAAGAAGGAAGCGGAAAAACCAACATACGCACCCCCTCAGGGGGAGAGGGTGGTCGGTAGTGAACCAACAACAGCGCGACCACCAAGGGAAATCGAAATGATGGTTCCTTCATCGGCAGACCAACCGTCCACCCCCGCAGCGACTGTGTGTGTGTGTGTGCGTGATGATTGTAATGAATGTAATAAATTTTTTATTTATTTCCACCCTCCGCATCCCCCATCATCAACCCCTACACACTGGAGGAAAATGCAAACTTCGTTTTGGTTGAAAATTCGTTTTGAGTTTTGTGTTCGCCTTCCTTTGCTGCGGCCGCGGTTTAAGCCCCACCCTCACCCTCCATGACCGGAAATCAACCCTCTGCTAATACACCTACGCCGTTGCAGTGACAACCGGGCCCGCGGTGCTGTCACAGCAACCAGCCGGTGAGGGTGGTTGGTTGGTTGCTGGTCTATTGCCCTTTGAGCCCTTTCGTTGTCTGTCTGTCTGTCCGCATGGTGGTGTGTATGTGTGTATCGCGACTTGGTGACACTGTGTTTGTGACGCACTGTTTTGTGTTGTGTGCATTTTTCGAAGTTTCCGCATTCAAAACCACGCCAAGCCATGGCACACGATTTGTCGCTTGCTGCGGTGCGGCCGGAAAAGCAGCAGCCAAAGAAAAGCCATACCGGCTGGAGGGCTGCACACAACACACACATTTGTCGCCGTTGTTTGGTGATCAATTAGTTGTCTAACTATCTTGTTATACAATTTACTCGATGGCGGCAACGGTAGCGGTTAGTTCCGTGCCACCGCCAGGGGCTGAGGGTTGTTTGGGGTGCACAGAGGGCCTTACGGTTGCCCGGAAGGAAGCGTAGCTCTAGGTATCGCATGCACGATATGAACCCTCTCGCGGGTTCTGTCTTCGGCTACCATAAATTACGGCCAATTACTAATGCAATTCTGTGGTTTTTTTCCGGCTCGCGCAATCCAGTTTACGAATCCAGGGGGAGGCCTCTCCGGGGCGCGTTGTCTTGGTGGCGGCCGTCGTGGAGCAGGTGGACGAAGGAATTTTCCTTCCCCGCGTGTTATGGTTTTGGGAGCTTCATTTAGTCATAACCGGGCGGACGATAAGCGATCTTTCCGCGGTGGGGCGGTGGTTGGTATCGAGCCAAAAAAAAAACCGAACCGAAAACGTTTTCGGAACAATTTGTGTTTACGCGCCACCTGGTGGTGACGCGGAACGTGCTCGCTCGCTGGCTGCTATGCCACCGTTGGGGATGTTGGGGGCCAGTTTTTGTGAAAGAGTTGGTACTATAGTAGGGTGCATCGTCTTTCGGGGGGGAAGGGAAAAAAATGGTTGCGACAAATTGTTGGCAAGCTTCATTTGTCATGAGCCTTCCCGAGGGGCCCGCTACTAGCGATCAATCTCAATCAACATCTCTCGCAGAAGGAAAGAAGCGCAAGACTGTACGGTCCTCCACCCCGTAACAAAAAGGTGACCGAAAAATGGTCCACAATTTGTTATGGCCGCCTGGTCGGTGGACTGTGGCGACAATGGACAACTCGCATCGATGTGCATCGTACCGAACCGAACGATCGATCGTTGATTTCGTTATCAACTGGAGCAAGGTTTCAGACACACAGAAACACACTCGGTTTGTGTGCACTACAGTGGCCAGACAACTATTACACGCGGATGATGCAATGGAAATTGGTTTTCCTTCTTTTAAACACGCATGTCGCACCGCAGCGACCAGAAGACCAGAGATAAGGAGCGAGGACGAGTTCATTCGGGGAGGGGCGATTGCAACAGAGCCGGCGCCGCTCGCTCTCTGTGGCGTGGCGAGGGTGTGTGATAATGCGTGGAAGTGCTTTTCGGTCATTTTCGCTCTCGAAACCGTTTTTGATTGGCCACCGATCATTGACTTTTCGGACCCGTTCGGTTCACGGAGTTCAATCCGCCCGAAAAACGGTGTGAGGTGTTGGATAAAAAAAAAATTGGTTGTGGAACATCATCATTATTATCATCATCACCGGTATTGTGCAATCGCCGGGCTGCGCAACACCGATGGGCGGTTGGTTTTGTTGATTTCACTCCGAACGTTGATATCGTGCACTCACTGGATAGCGCGCGATTCTTCCACGGGGGTTTTCCATTCCGGATCGACTAGAGAAGAGAGAAATTCCTCCCGTTTTTTTTTCACCACCATTGAATAGGGGGAGGGAGTGCGGCGTGTGCTGGTGCTGGTGCTAGTGCTGGGTGAGTGCGATGCGCTTCGCGGACAAAACGACCGTTTAATGGAGTTAGCGAGCTGGAACAACATCCCTTACACGCTGGGAAGAGCGAGGGTGTCCCGTGTTCTGTCATCCATGCATCCATCCCCCTCCTGCGATCGATGGGTGAGTTTTCGAAAGGGAAAAGAAGGGAAGGGAGAGGACCTTTCTCCCACGCCGACCCACCCAGTCGATGGAGGGATGGAGTGACTGAAGAATGAAAGTCTAGTCGCGCCCCCGGTCGCACCATCATTCGTAATGATTGCGCGATGCTGGTTGCGTTCCACCGCCGCCGACGCTGACGCCGCTTATCGAGCTCACAAAACAATGTGTTCCATTGCGCCGTTACCTCTCCCTCGCTCTCTCCATCTATCACTCTCGCTGGTATCACGGGGGTGGGAGGGTCAGCAAAGCATAACCAACCGAACGGAAAGCGCCAGTGCCAGCACCACACCGGTACGCGTCGTTTTTGCGGCAGGCAAAACGAAGGGTGTCGCCTTTGTGTCCCCAACACTACCAGCCCCCGGGGGTCTCTAATGGGCCACTCGCGTATCGCGCGCGCGCGCGCAAACGAATGTCGATGTCAAAGCTGCCCTGTTCCTTTTTCCGGCCAGCGCCACTAACACCAGCAAGTCAACAAAACAACATTGTTTCCCCCTCGATCCCGTTATGCATCCGAGCTGTTACGGACTTTTCCGGGGGGAAGGGCCCGGTTGGCATGTGTTTGCCAGTGGCCGAAGTGACCCTAATCGTACCAACATTAATTACATTCCAGTTGTTACCATCGTGTCCATCGCGTATCGGGCCTGATGATTTGTGCTCAATTCTTCTCGCATCTGCTCGGTGGCCATGGTCTGGCGCCCGCAGACGTATGTCTCGTGACACAGATTGTGGCCAGCACCATGCCGAGCACGCCGAGGAGCAATCACTTTCTCGCATCCCAGCAGCAGTTCTCGCGGGCTTTGGCTTCACTTTCCGTTATAAATATTGATCCTCGCCCGCCCGGTGCGCGGGGCGGCGTCTTAATGTGATCGCTGTCCATCGCTAATTCTTCGGGTGGAAAGTTGGGCTGACTTTTCCAACCCACGGAGGGGGGTGTGCAGAACACCCTGTGTGGGGATGGTTTACCAACGGTACGAGCCTTCACCCTCCGTTACTCGTCCATGTTGTGCAACGGTTCGTTTCACCTTCACGGAGTGGATTACGACGCGGGGGTTTTGGGTGAGTGTAGTGGATTGATAAAAACCTCCTCCTCCTCCTCCTCCTCCTTCTCCTGACCGAACGAAAGTCATGTTGCGACCTACCACCAACTGCCATACCATGTGAGTGTGTCTTTATGTGCATTACTAATTTTAGATTTCGCTTTCAAAAACATGACCTCTTCGTCCCTCGTGGGGGTGCAAGGGAGAGTGAACCAACCAGCCAGCCAGCCAGTACTGCCGGTGCTGTGCCGGAGACGGATGGTTGCGTAGGAAGTTGACGATTTATTCGTAACAAGCGGTGCGGCGACGAAGCGATAAATTAGCTTCCACGGTGCTGCTGCGTCGGATAGTGACGGGTAGTGTAACCGCCTCCTGCCGAGTCGCCAACCTGCCGAGTGCATCCTGCAATGGCGACGATGCGTTTCTCGCGGGATTGCATCGCTTGGCCTAGCTGGCTGGCTGGCTGGCTGGCTGGAATTGCGCTAATTCAATCGCAAGTGACGAAGAGTCGCTTTCCGGGATGTGCACGAGTGCGTTTGGTGCGACTGCGTCGTTACTGCTGAGCTCTCGGAGCTTATCGCACGAACCTCGCAGAACTGTCGACATGATTGGTCTGTGTGGGAATGTGATGGATTAGGGGTGTGGATTGCCACGATTCAACTGAGGAGGGTTCGAGGAATAGACGAGGAGCAGGAGCATGGCGAGCACAGTTGCCAATTAGTAAATGCAGTACTACGCTTGGAACTTGACGAGGAGATTGTGTGGTGGACCGAGTGAGTTCAAGGCCCTCCACCGAGCACTGGCATTGGGTTTTCCGGAATCCAGACACCATTACGACTGATTAATGCTGGATAGGAAGAGCCTTGAACTTCGTGGAATCCTCACTTGAATTGTCGACAAGAGATACAGAACTGAGTTCAACAGAACCTGCGAGTTCGAGATGTCCAAGTCAATTTGCAAATGCTTCTCAATCACAAGACCTTCTTGGTAAATCTTGGCAGCAGTTCTCTGGTGTCTTCTGTGCATCAAATTCAAGAACCTCTTTCCAGAGAATCCAGACCATCTCGTTTGGAGAATTCAAGTCAAGACTCCTCAGGACCAACGATACTTTTCGTGTAAATTCTCGCTCCAATATTGATCGGGAACTCTTATGGGAACAGATACTGAACGTTCCCGAGTCCATGAACCTCCTTTGGGAGCCAGTAACGACCGCTACAAACCAGAACCGGTCACAGACTGCCATCCCTGGCGAGGCCACCTGTTGCTCACCAAATGAGGGCAAGGTTGGGTCTTTGGCCGTCGGGGTTATTTGGCAGAACTGCATCACTTCTGCCCTGTCCATTCAGCCTGCTAGCTGCTATGTGAGGTTGATATGTTTCACCGCAGCCCCCCTAATAAACAGCCGCCTTTTCCTCCCCCACCCACTCAAGGAAAATGAGTGACCATGGCGCGTCTAGGGTGCGATGAGCGTGGAAAGCGTTTCCTTGCTTCGCTCACTTCGGTATTGCCAAACACAGAGGCACGCACACACGTTCCATCACGCGATGGGCGCGAATCGGTGCAGGTAAAGCCACGCTCTACCTCCCACCTCTCCCCTCCCATCGTTCAATTATCGACCCATTGGGTCCATTGGGCTTTTTTGTTTCTTTCTCGCTTCGCACCTCTCCACCGAACGACCTTCTTTCATCGCTTGACTAACCACTAACCGGACTAAACCCCGGCTCATCACACCCACTCCGATCCGCAAGCCGACGGGAAAGGGTTTCTTCTTCTGGGCGTGCGAAATCTTCAGGCCGGGGGGGGGGGGGGGGGCAGGGTGTGCCTTGGTCGCGATTTCACCATTTTCGCGTGCTAATTGTCCAAGACACACCGCTAGTGCCTTTACCTAACACGTGCCCGAAAGAGGGTGGAACTCCGGGAGGGGGCGTGTGGGTGGTACTGGTACTGTGGGTGGTGCGCGCTTTCCAGCTCGCTTAAGACCTCGTTTTGCGCTCCGTGGCGCTCTTGTTTTGTTGTTTATTGTTTTCTTTTTCGTGTGCAAAAGCTCCCTCAATGACCATGACGTCGACGACGGTCGGTGAAGCAAGCACATCACGCTCGCTCGTCGGATGATGATGACCAGCCTGCCAGACCTGGATGATGCAATTTGGCGCAGCAGATAGCAGCAGCTTCGGAGCGAAGAGTTGTGGCAGGTTGTGTGTTGGGCAGTAAAATTAGATCATCGTCATGGGGGTGTCGTGATGTGGTTTGTTTTGTCACCGAAGATCTGAGCGACCATCGACAACCATCGAATAAAAGCGCTAGCTAGCTAGCTAGCTGCTAAGATTAAACTTGAGCACTCCACATCTGAGTTGCTCTTGGTGCTGATGCTGATGTTGATGCTGCTTCTGCTGCTGCTTGTGCACCTGGTGATGCTCTGCCGAATCACGATCGCCATCAACAAGCCCCGCGGCTTCGCCTGAGACGTGAGACTAGACTAGCGCCGCGATGTTAAACAAACACTTCTGGTGTGCACACACGCGCGTGCGAATACGGCATCAAGTGTCGGTTGAGAAGCAGCAACAGCGACGGCAGCGTCGATGATGATGATGATGATGGTGATGTAAGGTCTCTAATCTAAATTTACTTTCCATCGAAAACGCACCCCGAGGGCAGCTTTGGGTTGGGAGTGGTTGGCCGACACTGGGGCGCTATTGACCGACCGATCAAAATGGAGTTCGCTTTCACCCCGCGAGACGGTTGTGGAGTGGAGTATCGTCAGGACTCCACTCCGGCAGAAAGGCAAACACTATCAACTTTCCCGAACGTCACAGGACCTGGCCAATCAAACGGTCCGCTTGGGATATCCGTCCGGGTTCGCCGAGTGTGCTTTCGCCATCGTGGCGTCGTTCCGCGAAAGTGCGTCTAGCGAAGCGGAGGGATGTCATCGTAATCGCCGATGACAGCAAACATCGATTGCGAATGAGTGCGATGTGGTGTACGCGCGGTTGGCCAGAAAACAGGTCAGGGATTTCTGTCGTCAGCATCGTCGTATCCGATGCCAAGCGCCACGGCAAGCGGTTACTACTGCAAGTCAGCAAAACAGCAACAGAACCCGCCAAGAATGGCCAACTGGCTAGCTAGCCAAGTTGTTGGGTTGGCTAATTTTAGAAATGTCTCCCTGTTGGCCAACGTTATGCAGCACGTTGTAGTAACCGAGGCACGCCACGGCACGGTTTTCGGGTACTTGGAAGTCAGCGAAATTTGTGGGTGAAATTCATTCACAAAAAAGTCGTAGACCCTAAAATCAAGAAGCTCAGTGGATGGTTGGATGGCAATAAATGTACGCCCGAGGTCGGGGACAATATAGTTACGTTCGCCTTCACGACTTCACCTCCCAAAAACCTGGTCCACCTGGGGTCCACCTGGGGTCATATTGCATCATTGAGGAAGTGGCGAGTGCGTACTACTTGCGTCCAATTGTGTGTCGCCTCAGGAATCGCTGAACTTGATCCACAAACAGTCACGCAACCTTGACAAGTACCGCCTCGCCTCAGCTCGGTGACCACTTGTCCGGTGCTTAAACCGAATTACACCGCATCCCATTCCCGGGTTTTCGTCTCGCGCGGACACTGCGCATGCAGACAAATCAAATATTGACCAGCCCTGGACGCCTTCATAACGTGGGGGGATGTGTACTGGTTTGAACTTTTAGCCGGCCTCGTCGACGATTGGGTTGGTGCTTATAGTGCGGATGGAAGAAAAAAAAAAACAAGGGGAAAAGGAGTTCGTAGACCGAGGATCTCTTGGCTACTGGTGCGTGCTCGGTGAGGGCTCGGAGGTGGCGTCCTCGGACCTCGGAACACCTTTTGGGGGAGCTTACACCTACGGACGGACGGGTCAGAAACTTCTTGTCTCGCCTTTTTCCACGAGGAAAAAACTGCAGACACACGTACACAGTGGTACTCTCACTGGAGCTGGCCGATTGGTGGCGAGTTCTCCCACGACCTGGGTCTGGTGCGGTCATTCGACCGTCTCGCCGAGTCATGGATCATTAATTGACCGATTGACGTACGAGGCCGACATCGCTTTCTGGTGCTGCTGCTGCTTCTACTTCTCCTCGAGCTGGCGAGACCAATCTTCTAGCGAGCGAGATAGTCGAAAGGAAGTTCAAAAAATTTAAATAATACAACTCCTCGGCCATCCCTGGGTCACTGATTTGGACCAACATCAGCCTTGACTCCTGATTCCCAAAATTTCAAACCCTCTGGCTCCTCGCTTGGGATGATTGGGATCCGAGAGGAAGGCTTAAAGGTTGCGTCCGGTCGATAGCGTCCGGTGGCAGTAGCAGCAGCAGCAGCAGCAGCAGCAGCAGTAGAACATGATGAAGGAGACACACAAAGGAGAATGAAAAGTGCTGGGTCGACGGCGGTCCAAACGCGATCGTTCAAGTCGATGCTGATTCATGGCCGGAGATAGAAAGCAAGGTTTCGACGAAGGTGTGTGCGCACGGCGGCGCTGTTAGTCCACGGTACCGAGGAGAGCCTTTTGTGGCCCGTCGTCCGCGTCCGGAGCCATCGATCGTCGGGATCGTCCGGGGCACGTTGTTCTGGTGGGACGGACACCACCGTGAACTCCCCCCGCGTGAGGTTATTGATCTTGCGTTTCTCGCGCACCTCGCGCGAGCGCGCGCGCTCGTTCTCTACCCCGTTCTCGACCTGCGGCTGAACCGGTTACGATCATTAAAATAACAATGGCTGGGCTCTCTTCATCCACATCATCCACCGGCGGTGGCGGTGGCGGCGGCGACCGCCTGCTGCGTGCCACTGCTCGTCCGACCGGATAGCCGGCCCCTCTGGGACGGTGTGGTGGGTGAATCCGAACAACAAATGGCGGCTGATGCGCGCACTCCGCTCTGTGTGTCTGCCTGTCTCTATCAGATTTCGGAGAAGTGACCACGCGTAATGGTAGCGCCGTTGGAGCAAAGTTCGAATCAGCGTCGAGTCCGAGAGCTATGATGCTGCTGGTTGCCGCCATCTACACGCTCCGCTGTCTCCGCTGATGAGGATGCTGCGTTGTTACTGCCTTGAAACCAATAACCAACCCGCTATTGATCGTTAGGTTGCGATTGCGTGTGACACTCTGGACAGTGGACGCGCACAACAACACAGACCACGGTGCTGCGGGCCTTCCGGGTTCGCGATAAGGGTCTGAGAGCGCGCTGTACTGTCTCTGTGTGTCTCTCTAGGAGCAGCAGCAGCAGCCGCCAGCCTACAGTCCAAGAGCAGAGCGGTTACTAATTGAGGATGATTGGCAATGTCAAACATTTTGAATTATTAATGGCTGTGTATGGGGACCGTGAGCCAGCCAGGTTTAACGACCGGCACAGGATGAACTGTGCACTCCCGGTCCACTGGCACTGCGTGGGAGCGGCTGGCGGTTCATCAAACGGCGGCAAGGTTACCGGTGTTGGCCTGCGTCTGCAACTGCGGGAAGGACGGTGAGCGAAGCCGTCGCCCGATTCAGTGTGTCGCAGTGCAGCGCCGCGCAGCGCAGTGAGAGTGAGAGCTAATTAGCACATTCGATAAGCTGTTGATTGAGTGATAAGAGGCGCCTCCGGGGCCTCGTGGCCTCGTGGTGCGATGTTGATGATGTGGTGGCCCTTGTCTCGCTGGTACCGGGTACTCAAGCTCACTCGCTCGCGTGCGATAAGCGTCATTAGGTGTCGGTGCGGTACGGTGCGAGATCGGTTTCACCGGTTCGAATCAATTCGGAGCGATGAAGAGACCCCCGGTGAACTGCGAGGTGCGTGAAAGTGATCCACACGAAAGATCGGTGCTGGGCAAACAATAACAATCACGGATCAGCGCCTCCGTGGACGTGCCATGATCGATTGGTTTTTCCGATTGAAAAGGGATATCACGCTGGTGATGCGTACGGTGCGGATGCTCCTTGATGAGAGCCACAGCCCCTGCCCCAAATAGACCCAAATGAAAGGAAAGTTGATTGGTTTTTAGAGATAGTTTTTGTGGTCTGGGCGGGCTGGAGTCGGAATCGGAAAAGGAAAACATGAAGCTCGGAGGCCCCCCCTCCGGTTGGATGCGTCAATGAAAGTGTGAAACTAGTCTTAAGGTCGATCGCGCGTCACGCGGATTTCGATTTCGAAGTCGATCGAACATGGCGCGGTGGCGGGTGGGTGGGGGTCGTCGTAACAACATCCTTGTATCGTGGTGGTGGTGGTGGTGGTGGGCGAGGGCGCGTCTAGTTACGTGGCCTTTGATGGCGGATACGTTGCATCCCACTAGTGCAAGTGCCGTGCTGCTGCAGGAAGCAATCCAATAAACCACTTCAGGTTTGTGTGGAGTGCTGGTGCCGCACCTTCAAGTATCCGAGCTCAGGGCCAAGTTGACTCAAGAGCTTCATCTTTGTACTCTGTGGTGCGCCATTCGCCCGTTTCCCTCCCCCAGTGGAACTAGTCTGCACCAGTCTCTCGCTAAGGAGTTGCAGCGTACCGAGAGACTATTTTCTCTCAAGGTCTGAATCGACACCGAATGTAAATAGACGCGTGGAAGCTGGACGTGGACGCGGTGTGGCGGGCTCACTACGGGCCCGAGTCTGGGCTTCTGTTTTGTTGCTTCGAGGAGAAGGGAGGACCTGGGAGAGAGGATAAGGTCGGTCGCGCACTCGCGTCTGTCGAGGGCAGCTCATAGAGTGCAACTCGTTTTTCAAGTTCTTGGCTCAAGCTTGGCTTGTTAGGTTTGCCCCTGTCTGCGCCTTCCCTGCACTCATCTATGTGCTCTCGGACCCGTCATGGCCATGGCTATCCGAGGCGATTGCCGTTTGGAAGCTGGAAAAGGAGCACATCTCCCGAGACAGAGAGAGAGAGAGAGAGAGCGAAAGAGCGAGCCGGGGAACCCTTACTTTCACGGCCTTTTCACCGATTTCGAGGAAATGAAGGATGCTCCCTCCGTCTCGTAGCCTTTGTGTGAGTATGTTTGCGTGATTGACCGTATAGGGAGGCTGGAGGAACCCAGGTGCCACACCGGGCTGGGCAGGTTTCGTGTTAGACAGTGCCTCGGCCTCGGTGCCTCCACTCTATCTCTCGCTCTCGCTCCCTGTTAGGTACAGTTATGTTTTGCCCGAGGCAACCGCGTCCAGATATGGTTCCAGCCATATCCCGGAGATACCGGTTGTTGGGTTTCGCTCCACGCAGCCAGCCTCCCAGTCCGGAGCCTCTTCTTTTGCTTTTCTTTTGCTTTTTTTCCTTCTCCTCCCAAGAGATCACCAAGAGAAAGAGTGTCCTCCTTCTCCTCCTTCCTCGTGGAGCTGCTGCCGTGGTGCGTTTCATTCGCAGCTCCTGGCGCGTACAAGGGCGGCGCGCACAACACGCAAGACAAGACACAAGTGAAATCTAATCTCGCCCGCCAAGGTGTCGGTTGTTGATTGCCGAGGAGCGAGCGCGTTTATGTGCGTCTTCTCGTCCAAACACCGATAGGTCCATGATGTAGTCCATGAAGTTTGTTGTAGATGGACAAATAGTTGGAAATTAGGTTATCGAGATAGTGAGGGCAGAGTGTAGCGATGACTAGAGCTGATACTGCGCCGAACTTCCACAAAGAACTCCCCAGATAGTGGTCCGTCCTCCCCAAAACGGGGGTTTTGTGTGCCTTTTTGTATCCTTCAGCATGGAATAGCAGAAGCTCATCTGGATGACCGTGAACCCAATTCAGGTTAGTCCCGAAGGAGCTGGCTTTAGAAGAGACACAAAAATGAGTCACTAGTTGTCTACAGGGGCCGCAGAGTTCGCAGGCAACGCACCGAGAGAGACCTTGCTCCCGATAACGTCGCAAACCTTGGCGCATTTTGGGAGCTCGATGGGAATATCGATACCCACTTAGCGTGTATGTAGCGTCGTGTCATTCTTCTCTCTCTCTCTCTCTCTCTCTCTCTCTCTCTCTCTCTCTCTCTCTCTGTGTCATGGCCACTGTGATGTGTTGCTGAACTCCATCCCCGGGAGACGACGTTGGATCGTCCAATGAGGCGTACCGACGACGATGATGCTGCTACTCAAAGTGTCTGGAGCAATAGTCGTTCAACGTTCAATGTCGCTCGGTCTGCTGTCAATGTAGAGATTGTGTAGATTGTTTGAGATCGCGATGCGATAGAGCAGGCGCCCGACCTCCTGGCGTGTTCTGCATCTGGTTGCTCTCCGTCTTTGTTGCAAACTCACATATCTCTGTACGTCTCGAATGACTTGTGCACTGATGGCGGCTTCCGCAGTTAAAGCCTCATGTTTATTGCGGCACTCAAGAAATCACTTGCAGCAATTAGACGACGGCCAATCCCGCTAGCTTATTGCCTTTCATTAACATTAGCAACGGCAACAACGAAGGCAAATGGTAACGCATTGCGTGCTCCGTGTGGTGCAAATAATCAATTAACACTGGACGCTGAACGACGCTGGCTGGCAGGCAGCGGCAGTAAATTAACAAAGATTAAACCGGAGCAGGAAACGCACTGGCCATTGTGGCAAATGTGCTGGCATACTAAACAGTCGACGGAATGCGATGTGCCATTTCCAATTGCCCGATGCATCTCCTCGCGGTTGATGCTGGTTGCTCATGCTGCTGCAGCATCGTCATAACCGGTTTTTATTTTTTCAAACGGATACGGACTGCGTTGCAACAGCGCGCGAGAGAGTGCAGCAGAGCAATCGCGAGATCTGTTTAGTTCTCAACAGCACGGAGGACAACCGAAAAGGAGGTTAGACAGAAAATAGAACCCCGGCGAGGGCCCAACACCTCACCGTCCTTAGCTCTAATTACCGCCACCACCATTGCTGGGTTCAGGGAGCGGAGACATCGAGACACACCGATGCTGATGCTGCCGAGTGTCCATTGAATCTCTGGTCGCCGGTTGCTTGAGAAATTAGCGCCAATTAGCTAACCCTCGGTCGCGCTCCGTAATACGATTCCAACCGACCGTCCTCCCGACTTATGACGAAAAATGATGATGATGATGATGATGATGGCGAGCGCCAAGCGCGCGAGACACACGAGGGAGAGAGCGAGCGCGAGGACTGTTGGCACAGCCAATTAACATCTTGGCATCATGATTTGTTCCACGTTCCCGGCGGTGAATCAGGCGCAAGCCTCCTGATTCTCGGTAACTGAACCGGAACACCGGAAGTTCCGCGGGGGGGTGGCGCTATCGCAACGCTGAATCACGATAAACGGGTGTAATCCCCGTCGCTGGTGGTGGTGCATTCCAGCGAGTGATATCCAACCTACACAACAGGCGCTTATCTCGAGCAGGTGTCGCATGCTGTCGAAACACTAAAGTGTGTCGAAAGACTTGAGAGTCTTCCGATTCCGAATCCTTGGATTCTCGCTGCTACTAAACGAGGTGTCCACCGACCACCACCACCACCACCAGCCCCCCTTACAACATCGCCTAATTACGGTTTGATTTTGAGGTTTAGGCCACACCGAAAGGAGAGAAAGAGAGATAGCAAGAGAGTAGTAGTGCTATAAATAGTAGACCATTTCGTACATCCGTACAACACTCGTAACGGACGGGGGGCCATAGGTTCGCCGAGTACCTTTCGTCCATTTTGGCGAAGGAGAATCCGCCTAGTTTCTGGGGGGTGGCCAGAAATAGATTTTCAATGTTACACGCACCAGACGCGCCCCAACAGAGAGCCAGCCAGCCGGTTACGCGAGTTGTACACACGCGCGCGCTGTCGAACCTCACGCCTCTGGCCGTGTCGTCGACGGTTGTTGTTGTTGTTGTGGATCATCAACTCCCTAGCTAGCCAGCCAACCAGCCGTCATCGTCGTCATCATCTCGTCAGACGTCAGCAGCAGTGAGTGCGTGTCTGTGTTTTCCAAAATTTGTGATGCCTGCCTGGCAACAACGGACGACACCGATCTCTGTCGTGTCTGCTATCCGATCCACTACTCGGAAGTTCGCGTCAAAGTCCAGCAACAGATCAATGGCATACGGGAGTTTCCAAACGATGCTGCGCGCTCGTAGTATCGAGCAAGGGCGTTCGTGGAAGTTCGGCGAGCATGAATCAGTGTGTTATTTGACGACATAACCATTGACTCATTCATGTGATGCTCGTTAATTGACTGCCGATATACTCACGGTCGAGGGCTCGACAACTGGGACATGTGGCCACAGTAGCCGGTCCTCTAAAAATAGCAGAGGTCTATATCTCCAGGATA
Source organism: Anopheles aquasalis (assembly GCF_943734665.1). Lineage (NCBI taxonomy): Eukaryota > Metazoa > Arthropoda > Insecta > Diptera > Culicidae > Anopheles > Anopheles aquasalis. The sequence continues at coordinate 73,393,428 of NC_064877.1, read as the reverse complement.
GCTTGCGAAGGCCCAGGAAGCTGGATTCAAGAGCCTTACTGGAGTAAATCCTCAACGAAGGTGAAGAAGAAGAAGAAGAGGGCTCGACAACTTCTCGACTCGACGTGAGTCAGCGTAGAGAGCGATGATGCGTAGGGGGCGCTCTGTAAGTAGGACACGCGGGCCATCAGCCACACAGGGCACGGTGGTGGTGGCCATTGCAACATCCCATTGCAGCATTGCAAGCCGTCGCGTCGTCGGTAACCTCCAAATGGCACTATCCGACTACCCTCAACTCAACTGGCTCATTCTGAGTCTCGTTTTCGATTTGCTACGATGACGATGGCGACCTTCTTTGCCCAAAATGCAAAATCGTCTGGACGGGTGGCGGGCGGGCGGGCGGACGATCGATTTGCGCCTCCGATGGGGACGCCAAATTGACAGCTGAGCTGAGCAGAAAAGAAGGACCAGCTAGCAGAAGGTAGCGACAAAGCACTAGCGAACGCCCGTTTTGTTGGAGTGGGATTCGCTCGATTCGCCAGGGAGGCCAGGCCGCGAAAGTGCATTCACCAAATCGCTCCCCCCCGGGCCGCGTGTTCTTGGAGGGGTCCTTCCTGCCTTTCGGTGCAATACCGGTCGATTGCTAGAGGCCGGGGTGGTGGGCGCCAATCGGAATGAAATGTGATGACGACGACGACGAAGGCGACGTTGAAACACCCGGCCAGGCCAGCATGCCCGAAAAAGCGCTCCAAAGTGGTGCATAACGACGGTATTTGTGGGGTGTGCTGTGTGTTCCCGAAAGGTGGAATAGGTGTCTGGGTCATTCGTATGGGACTGAGGGGGGCGGAATAGACGCAAAGGTTGCAAAAAGAAATGCACAAAAGCGTGTCTTAGGAACCGGCACAAATTGTTTTTTGTGGAATGAATTTGTTTTGTTTTAAATTATTTAAAGAACTGCTTAGTTGCACCTTGACAGACGTCAGTTTATGGCCCCTTCTTGCCGCCCAAACCAATCTAAGGAAAGCATTCTTTTGATGTTGATGATGGCAACACATAAACCGGTGCACCAGGAGCAAATAGCGTTTTCCTTGATCAAATTGTCCTTCAAGGTCCAATGTTTGATACAAGATCACGGGCACAAATCATTATTCATTTCATCATCATCACCAACCCGTCTCTGCGTATCAAATAGACCCAAATTAATTAACAAACCAAACGACTCTCCCCTCTCTCTCTCTTGGTGAGTTAATTATTCATGCTGCAGCATGAAGGTGAAAAAGGTGAAAACCTCACGGCAAAGACGAGAGGCAAAACCATCGCGCTAATTCTTCTCATTTGCATTGCCAATTGCTTTCGCAGTGGCGTCAAGTTGCGAATCCTTTTTTCCGCAGGAGGAAGTAGGATCTTGGAATCCAGGTTGTTCGCTTCCGCAAGATCGCAGTCCGGAAATTGCGACAGAAAATGAAATGACGAAAAGTTGTTTCGTGTTTAACTTTCATGTTGGGTTCCGCCCGGTTTGGGTTGGGAAAATAATCCCTCCTCATCTTTCTCCTCCTCTGAAAGGGGGACGCACACAAACAACACACCAACAACACCTGCCACGCACGGCCTGTCCCGGTGTTGCTTTGCTTTTATTTAAGGAATCACCCGATGGTGCCACTCCAACCTTGGAAGGAGAGTAAGGCAAACTGTGGCAACGCGATAGGGAGTGGAGGCGCGATTGTTTTTGTGCGCGGTCCGTCCTTCGCGGTGCCGTCCGAAAATGACGACAAATTTGCGAGCAACGAAAACGAAAATGAAAAGTGCGTCGAGAGGCTCACCACGTCCACGTCCCAGTCACTTGGGAGCCGCTCGTGCTGCGCAACGAAAAGGACTAAACGAGGCACGTCTGTGGAGATGGTTTGGGGAACTGTTCCGAAACGATCTCTCGCAGCAGCAATTTGCGGTGCGGGATTTCGGCGTACCATGGCGTACGATGAAAGTGAAGACGCAGCGAGTGCGTCCGTCTGCTGCTTCTGATGGTGGACGGCTGTGAGACGCAAGACGATTTCTTGGGAAATATTTTCGTTACAAAACACAGGAACTGGGATGATAATTACGAGCGTTCGAGTGCGTCTCATCATTTGCATTACAAAGGCATCACGCGTGAAATTGATAAACGTACGGTCTGAAAATGACCAAAAAGGGATCTTGCTCTGCCACTTTGACAGATGATAAGAAGGCCACTCCTGAACGTGACAAAAAGGGCAAGTTTCGCGCGCGTATTTTTCATGGAAATACCGAGAACTGCAGCCACGTGTGTGACTTCTGCTGCTGCTGCTACTGCTATGGAATGATTACGTCAAGTGCCTCATACATCAAGAAATAATGGTGTCGCTTCAAAAATTATTAGTTTCGTTTGGCACCTGCAGAAGTCTCCAATTGCTCCGTGAAGCACTACACTGCAACGCTCGATGGATTCGACACTTTTGCGAGAAAGCTATACCGCGGTCAGACCACACAGATACAGACTCTGGTCCACGCGGTACTCCCTTTTACAAGCCTACAGCTCTCATCCTTTCATCGGTGTCCATAAAAAAAACCCCTGACGATGAAGTGAATAATGAATTGCCGTTGCCGACGAGCTCTCAGTCCGTCAGGCACGTGAAGCGCATCCTCTTATCGGTCTTCCGGCGCAGCACCAGCCGCTTACAGCTTAGCGCGTCTCTTGTGCGCCCAAGTGGCATAAAGCATGTGGCTCGCACAGGTCTGATAGAGCCACACTGGCACTGGCACAATGCAAACCATTATGCACGCGCAAATGGCGGCACTGACCACACAACACCGACACTTTCTACCAGTCGGAGCGAGCATCCAACACTCAATTGATCTAGTTCTGATGCTGCAGCTGCTGCTGTTGGGGTGCTGATTGGATTAAATGTAATTGAGCGTTGCCCTGCTTGCTCTCCGGTGAAAGGAGCGATGGACACTTCCTGAACTCGGTGGACTTGGAGCAGTTGATTTGCGTCGCTTTTTTTTCGGGGCGAATCTCAGACCTCTCTCTCTCTCGGTCCAAGAATACCGAGGGCCACTCGTGGCTTTTAACGGCACGGATCGGTGGAACAGGAGGATGAGGCCATGACCATAAATAGTAATATTTACATAAGGCACATAAAAGCGGAGGACGGTGCTGGCTCGTGTCTTGTGAGTGTGGATTATGGCCACACGGGGGCACGTTGCCGACGACGATGATGATGATGCCACCGGAAGTTCATTGGAAACGTGACTTGGATCGGTGAGAAGTTTGGTGCGCGGGGGGGGGGGGGGGGGGACAACGTTAGCATCGGTTTTGGTGCAAGGGACCGTGCCGTTACGGACGTTTTCCTGTTTCCGATCGCTTTTCGATTCCAGAAGGTCGATAGTGTCTTCCGTTCCCCCCATCTACCATCGCCATCTTGTTTTCGGATTCTCTTCGCTTGCACCCGGCTGGCATCGCCTCGGTCCGTTTCCGTGAAGCCAAACATCACGATCGAGATTGTGAACGAACCACGCGATGTATGCGTAATTCGGTTTTTTGTATGCCTTTTCTTGCTCTTCCAGGGGGCAAACGGATGTTGCTTATGCTTACAGCATCCCGTTTCGCAATGCTCATTACTGCTGAGGTCGATCGGGGGAATGGTGGTTCCATTGGTATGCCCGGCACTGCAGAACGTCGGCGTAGAACCGACCGACGGACCGATTTTTGCTAATTGGCCCCCACTCAACGCCCAACGGACGCGCGTTCTTATCGTTGCCTTGGGCCTCAGCGAAAGGGGTCGCCTTTTAGGTGACTCCGCATTCTCATTTGCATTTTATGATTAACGAAACCAGTCGTCAGCCTGCCAGCCAGCCAGCCAGCCAGCCAGCCAGCCAGCCAGCCAGCCAGCTGCTGCAGCATGCGTCGAGCGCATGCTAATCAACCTCTCAGAACCCGTGGGATCCGTGAATGGAGCGTGTAGGGGTTCGAGTCGTCGTCGTCGTGTTGCGTCAGCTCACGACTGGGTCTGTGGCTTTGAGGGCGGCAGAGGCAGGGCAGGACGAGGCCCATTTGTTTACTCCGCGTGGCCTCAATCAAAGTTCGGTGTGTGCGTTGGAGAAGCAGCAGAGGCAGCAGAGGCAGCATCAGCAGCGGCGGCGATGGTTGCAAGAGAAACAATGAAGGCCATCACGCATCTCGCAGCTTGCATAACGCATCGCGCGCGCATCGGTGTTGCGGTGTGCAGTTAGAGCAAGCAATCAGCAACAACGGCCAACGCTGATGCTGATGCGAAGGTTCAAAATCAATAGGGAAGCCGTTGATCGATTGTTTTGAGTAGAGTTGTCGAGGGACACTCTGAGCGCACTGTGTCAACAAACCGCTTGAGATAGGCACGACTCTTGGTTAGGATTCTGATAAGAAGTCTGCCTAGAACCGGAACCTGGAACTGTCAGCTGTGTGGTTGTGATGGACATGCGGACATGCGGTAAAGGCTGGTATCACTGGCCATCGAACACCATGTTCCGGGGGCCAAGTCCAACAATGCTTTGGCAACTCTTTCTCGCACTGTGGCACCAGATGGGTCGCGAGAGGCCGACCATATAACGCCTGCCAACAGCTGACACTCGCACTATGATGGATTTGGGTAGCGGCCGAGTACGGCCGCCAACATCAAGCCTATCAAGCCCACGAGGGAACATGGCGGACCTGTCACGAGTTTGTCTCGCGAGAGAGAGAGAGAGAGAGAAAGAGAGTGAAAGAACAGGAAACAATCCACTAATTATAGTGTGCTCCAAGGGGTCCGTGGGGGGGTGCCGGAGTATACTAGTTGTCTCTTTGTGAACTGGTGCTGTTTGCTGGTTCCAGTCCGTTGTGTCGTGTCGTGCCGTGTTTGAGCGTGATTGAAGATCATGTTGCAGACGCCGGCCGCCAGTTCGCCTTTGTTCGGATCCGCGCGCACACGTTACGCACCGCAGAAGTCGAAGAGAGCAGCAACAGAGACAAGTCGGATGACTCATGCAGCAGCGGTCTGGCTCATTAATATGTACGCGAAAGGTAATTTTAGAGCCGCGTACGCGGAGACTCTCGTCTATTTTGGACGATCTTCCTCTGCCAGAGAGGCGTTTAGGCGTTACATCAGCCGCAGCACCAGTTGTAGGAGCCAAAGACGCGAGTTCTGGTTTGCCAGAACAAGTACCGCCACCACCAGAACCGCCGCTTGACACTCGGTCTACAGGGTAATAACTCATTTCCATCCTCTCTGTCTCTCTCTCTCTCACTCTCGCTCTACCTCATGTAGTGTCAACCCGTGGCCACATGACACACACCCGCCCTGGTTGATGATCCGACGACCGTCGCGCATCGGTCCGGTCTAATCGGTTCAGACGCCCCACCAGACCACAGGTCTTTGCCAGTTCGTTAACCTCTTCTTCGTCCACAAAGCAGGGTGTAGTGTGTGTCTCTCTGTGTATGCGTGAGGAGGAACGGAACGGTCGTATGGTGTTAATTAGAACCAGAGCACTACGGGGGGGGGGAGCGCCTTGAATCTCCTCCTTTGAGGAGCATCTGTGGTGCATAAAAGATGTGAACCGTTACCCTCACTTGAGGACGATGCAGCGTGGCTACGGGGCCACGACTTTGAACAGATTGTGTTCCGGAGCTGCAACAACAACACGTGATGATGCTAGTGAAAGTAGCCCGCTAGGCACGCTGGTGGCCACTCGGGGTCCGCGTGTATCTGTTTGTTGGGTCTTTCAATTAGCGACCATTAATTGGCTTCATTTGACAGGCAAGTGAACGAGCGAGCGAGCGAGCGAATGAACGAGGATTGTGTCGGTTGGTCGGTACGTGGCCACAGGTGCGTGAGCGACACTGTAAACGGTTGCGTGCGGACATCAGTGCAGGATCATGGGGTCCCACGGGGCCACGCACGCCCTCACGCACGCACGCATCGTCGAGAGGGCCTTCGCCTTCGCGTTAAAAATTAATGACCTTCGAACGGGTGGAAGAGGCTGTGGGCACTGGAGCCCTCCCTTTAACTGGATTGGATTTGGATGAGGGGACACATTCTTTCAAATTTACCTTGCTCATCACGTCTCGGCCCCGGGGTGGACCCTTTTATGGCGGTTCCGTTCTCTCTTACTCTCTCTCTGCTCGCTACTCGCTGCCACCTAACTCTCCGTGGGGCTTTTCCCAAGGCCAGTCACGCTGGTGGCTTCGAGGAGGTTGAGAAAATTTGGGAAATTATTTAAATTTATGGTCCGGAGCACATCGTTGGAGTTGACGTCGTCGTCGCGAGTTGGTGTCGCGCGTATCCAAAGGGCCTGCGATTCCAGCGATGCCGGCAGTTAACGAAGTATTCAAACACAAGCGGGCCGGCGACTTGAGAACCCTCGGTAAAGGGGAACTTGTCCTACCGGGTGCTTTTAAGGGGGGTTTGTTGTTCTAAAAGCGGTTCAGTGCCGCAGAATACCTGGTGCTTATCATTCGTCAGAATGAGCGACGGTCCCGACCGCAGCCGGGTCCCGTGAGGCCGTCGGTTAATTGTATCAAGTTGAACGACCGCCGTAGCGCTAAGCTTAACCTTCTTGGCTTCGTTCGTTCATTCGTTTTGAGGGGGTTGCGTGGCCATTTTGAATATCGAGACCACGGCTAGGGGGGGGTCCACCGCCAGAACTGGGAGATAGATCATCGAGGAGACGACGTGGACGACGATTGCGTGGTCGTCTACCGTGCGCAGACTTCTCGAGCTCCTGCACCACTCGTTGAAGCGGAGACGAAAGCTGGCTCCGCAGTTCTCCGGTCGGGGTCTGCCAATGAATTTCAATTAAATTAAGTAATCATTCTTCAGGCGACATCTCCCGTGAGCGCGTTGAGGGCACATACGTCATCCGTGGGGTCTCCGAGTGTCTTCTCACCACGCGCGACAACGACGACAACGACGAATGTAGGGACATATAAGGTCTTATATCGGGACATATAAGGTTACGTTTTTGGGACCTTCGCTCGCGATGCAACGAGTGTGCCAACCTGACAGGAACAGCTGTTTGCAGGGCACCTGGAGGTTGGTTCCCACACGCCAAAGGCAGGAAGTGCAGTGGGTCGTTGGTCGTGTGCTGTCTTAAGTGCGTCTCGCGCTGATAGCTGCAACCACCATTGCCCGACCAGATAATGCCAACTGGTTTCGCGAGCACAGGCAGCGGAGTTCAGCGTGGTCTGTTCCAGAGCTTCAGCGGTTTGCAGACAGGGCTTGCCATCTTCTCGCCCAACCCAGGGCTCTAACCACCACGGCAACCTTGTGCTGGAAGACATTAATTGCTACCCTTTGGAGGGGAGAAAGAGAGAAAGAGGAGGTGGAGACGGTGAGCCACACGTGAGCCACCGGTGTGGGCTGCTGGTGCTGCTGGTGGTGGGCACACTTATGCTGCGGCTGTTGTGGCCACCGTGGTTGCTGCTGCTGGGAAAAGATGATGTTGCCAACCCGTTTTGCCCATCTCGCAATCTGTCTGTGTGTATCGCTCGCACTCTCCGTCTCCCTTTCTGCTATTTTTCCTCTTCGCAATTATCAGAAGATTACGTCGGTGCGCTCGTGCGCTCTCTAGCGGGGTCCCACTGTTGCATTTGGCCTCGTGCAAAACTCCCATCTGGCTGACTGGCTGGCTGCTGGGTCACACGAGAGTGCCCAACATTAGGAGGTGCGGCAACCACAGCAGCACACACCTGGGCAGCACCTCAAAGCAGCTTCGGAGTGCCGCACCACCAGACTTGACATGGCCACCGAGACAGCTGTTGGTGCGCTGTGATGCCACAGCATAAAATGGCACTTTCGGGGGCCTCCGTTGTCACCATCGAGTCGACGAGTGATGCTGCAACCATTTTGACGTTTGTCTCGAAGCGAGAGATGATACGCGGAGATAGCGTGGAGCAAATGAGTAATGCTTTCCATTAAATGTCGCGCGTGCGTTGTCTTTGAATGTCGCTAACGGCTAACGGCCAGATTTGAATGTTTCATTCTTGAAAACGCAAATCTGCCGATATCGTAAGTGGGATAGGAGGAGGAGAACAGAGGGAGTAGCGCGAGGGAAAGAGAGTGAGAAACGTTGGCATTTCAATCGCTTTGCATCCCAAGCGTGCCACACATTCCTGAATGGTTTGGTCTGGGTTGGGGAGGGTTGGTAGGGAACGTTACGCGTAAAGGAAGGGGGCATGAGAGCCAGCATGATCGCGCTGGCGGACGGTTGTCTATATGCTGATGAGGAAGAAGCAGAGTATTGCCTTTTGAATAAATAAGCAAACAGACTGTTCGTTCGTTCGTTCCTTTCAGTTTGTGCGAACTGTGTTTTTTTTTTGCGCGTCGCGGATGAAAGTGAATTCGCTGACTGGAGTGGGCCTGCGACGACGACGACAGATGAAGAGTTTATTAAAAACAAATGGTTTTGTTGTGCCGAACCGTTACGCTACTTTCCGTTTCGAAACAAATGGGTGGCCGTTAACGTTGGTTAATTCAAATCGCGCCCCGATGGTACGACTTCCAATCCAGACGGAGGAAATAAACATAAAAAAACGGTCGCGAGAAGCTTAAGATGCGTGACGGATGCTCATCCATAAAGACCAGAGTGTCAGTTCTCATGCCACGAGCGAAGAAGCGGATGATGGACATGCTGTACGTGGTGGGTGAAGCTCCGATGCTCGGATGTTGTTCTTCCATCAGAATGTTCGGTACCACAGCATTCGTTCTCGTGTGGAACACCACGTGTCAGTCCGACCTCGGTCCACCGGAATAAGCAATCACCCAACACGGCGAAGGAAGGGCACGTAGAAGCTACGTCTGTGTGTGATATGTTTTTATCATGAGCCCACAGCCCACGAGCGGCAACGTGCATAAAGTCGCTTGAGAGATTGTGCCAATTGCGTTTTGCGAGGGCTTCCGAGATCCGCTGGCATGCTGGCAACCGTTACGAACCGTCGGTGGCGTGAGGGAGGGAGGGAGGACAGTGGTCCCAATTTGTGTGCCTCGATGCGAAATTGAATTGGCTGACCGAAAGATCATGTGCTGTGTGGAGAGAGAGAGAGAGAGAGAGAGAGAGAGAGCATGCCATAGAAATCATTCTAATTTTAGGGGGAAACCAAACACTAACAACCGACCAAGACTATGTGCTTCAAGACAACAGCAAGAAAAAAAAACCACGCGGAAAAGCTCATTGGGGGAAAATCATATAATCGGCAGAGCGCGTGTGGTGAGCGTCGTTGGGGTCGTGTGTCTTCGTGTTGTGTTTTTTGTTGTGGGGCGGAACAAAAATCAATTTGCTGCGCCCGTGCGAATCGCAGGAAGGTGAAGACGAAGACAAGAAGCGAGTTTGACCCTGAAAATCGGTTGCGGAAATCGGAAATTGAGCTGCTCTGTTTACCAACTCGCATACACGACAAGACACCCCACGAGACACTCACATGGCGGGCGGAATCGCGGAAGTGATTGGCGAAGAGTGCATCGCGACGGAACGCGCCAACGAGCCGAAGAATTAGACAGACGACGCGTCTCTTTGGGGGCAGCTAAAAATAATCGCCAACCAAGCAAAGTGTTGGCGAAGAAACGGAAGTTGTGAAGTGTGCTGCGGTGTCCGGGGGGTTGCTTTTTTGGAGGTCTCGATGCGCGTCACTGAGAACGCGTTGCTCTGACACTGCACTTCGATTGCGGTTCCGGTTTACCACCCCCGGGAAGAGGATGTGGAGATGACAGCTTCGAAAAGGGGGTTACAGTCACGTGATGTTTCTGTATGATTTTGTATATTTAATTGGAAATGTATCGATCAATTTTAATCCTGTTGAAGCTGGCACGACTCCTGATCTTCCTGGTAATGTCCAGCGGAAGCTGCGATGAACACTCACACTGATGAGGAAATCAATTTCCCTCGCAAATCCCATGCAAATGCCATGGAATAACATGGCGCGCAATCAACACTTTCCTTCCTTCCTTCCTTCCTTCGATTCCATAACGTTTTCCTCTCGAGAGTGTAGCGTGCTGGTCGGACCACGGCCAAGCGCATCAACGCAGCAGGTTTTCCCCTGGCTCCCCTCTGGCTCACGCACACCTTCTTCACCGGTGGACCGCGGTAGCCGTTGGCACCTTTCCTGCAGGTTGCAGATAATTGAAAGGTTTCCAGCGCGTTTTGCTTTCTTGGATTTAATTTAAGAGCTTTTCCTGTGCTGTGAGCTGGCCGCCCGTCTTTTCAATAACCAATTTGACGTCCCTTTTCCCTTGGCTTGCTCTTGTACCTTCCTCATCTTTGGCATCCTCTGTCCGTGGTTGTTGACGACGAGAAGAGAGAAGAGACGGGATGGCGAGTCTTGGAGAAAAAGAAAGATGGTGCTGTGGTTGGTGTGGAAAGCGTAACCAATTTTCCCTCCAGACTCGTAATATATCTATTACGCGCCAACCGGTCCACCCTCCGGCTGGTGCCCTGCAATCTCGAGGCGTTGCTGCATCGCTTGCATGCGGCTGCTTTTGCGGCGACTGACGTGCCTCAGCGGAGTTGTTAAGATGGATAATGTGAAACGTAAACTTGGTAAACGCGGAACAATTTCATCATCTTGGTGCGGTGCTGTGCGGTGCGTGTTTTGTGTACCTTCCTCCCCTGGAGAAGGAGAAGATGCATTCCCGTGTGATGGAGTCCAGATGATGGTCAGATTGCATTGGCCCTCCAGTGTCTGTTTACTTCCAGCGGTGCATCGTTTCACTCAAGCTAAACACCAACAACAATCACAAAAACCCCCCACCGCCGAAAAAGGGTGCAGCCGCTTCCGCAGTTTGGAGTTTACACGATTTGGCCTCCGACATCCGGCAACCGGGGATCGGCATCATCGACAAATGGACAAACAAATGCGCTGTCCCGTGTCTGAGGATGAAAACTATTTTTAAAACAAACTCACCGCAACCATGGAGCTTCTGGCTTCTGGTGGACAAGGCAATGCATTGGGCGGTGAAAAAGAACGAAAAATCCTGTCGGGAAACAGGAATTTTGGCACGATCGATCCGTTCGCCGAGCGCAGTCGTGTCGTGTGATGATTGATTCGACAGACAGACTAACGCGATCGAACGTTGTGAAGCTGCTGACGCAAAAGTTTTCGCGAGCGCTCGCGGAGTAGTTGATTGCTTCATCGCTCGTTAACCACTTAAGTAAGTGGATGGCTAATGGACGAGGGCGCCTTGCCTTGGCGCAATACTGACACTGCACTCCCAGGATGCCAAGAATTCGGTGTTACAAGACCGCGCTCTGTGTGGCCTGGCGTGTTTTGCGTTGGCTCCAGTCCAGGAAATCCCACTTTCCAATGCACCAGTGCACCACCAACGAAAACTGTAATCCAAACAACGATCCTTCTTCGTCTCTCTCTCTCTCTGCGATCGATCGATTGAGATCGTGCTGAATGGCTTCCAGAGGGGCGGCTGGATGATGGAAAACATCTTCGTCGGTGCTGGAATGCACCGCAGTGGTCTTCGTTCTCGTTCCCGTGTACTGATCTTCTTTTCTCCAACTCGTTCTCTCTTCCAGATTGCAGCGTAACGCATCCATCCGCTGCATCCACGCCACAGTAGACAACAACATCGCTCTCTCTCTCGCTCTTTCGCTCCATCTCCAAGTTGTGACCCATTCGGAGGAGCAGCAGCAGCAGCCATCGAGGGAAGCCAAACTATCCCGGGGAACCAGTTCTAGGCGACTAGGGCCGAGAACCTGTCCAGCAGCAGTACGGCAGCACTCGATGGAGCAACTGACCAAGTTTGTCGTCGCAACCGATTGTCGTCGCGCCTAAGTTGTGTTCCCGCCCGCAGCGACACAGCCAGCAACTCTCCCAGCTCACCGCACTAGCAAATCTGCATCGGCACACTGGGTAGTTTGCGAGCGGATCCTGCTAGTAGCTAGCTAGCTGTAAAGAACTCTGCGGCGACGACGCGTCGTCCAGTCACTCTAGTTTCGTTTCGTTAAATTCTTTGTGTATTTGTGTTACGGTGCGTGTGTCCGTGTGTTGAAGTGATTGACAACCAGGTGTTGCGCACCTACACGCGCGCGTTCTAGAAGAGACAGCAAGCAGATATAGCGATATAGAAGAGAGAAAGACAGACAGACAGACAGAGAGAGCGAGATAGTGAGAACAAGAATCTAAAACCCACGGATCCCAGGAGGATAGTCTGAAGGAACCAGAAGAACCCGTGCCGTGTGGAGAACCAGAATCAAACAAACACACACAAACACAATCATGTTGGACCGTGGACCAGTAAGTAGTGGGAATTGATTAGTCGTTTAAGTCTTTTAACAAAAAATGCAAATTGATTCCGTGCCGCCCGCTACTCTCGCGCTGAAAGTGAAACTGTGTGGCGTGATCGATCTTGTAGCAAAGCATGCGCGGGTGGCTTTATATGGTTTGGCTAACTGGCTCCTCGTTGGAGTGAGGTTTTGGTGATCGGAAATTGAAACATTCGATCTCTATTCTTGCGGGAGCGCACGAGCGCGCTCCCGCCATTATCACGCTGTTTGCGAGCGTAAAGCGGTTCCCCTTTTGGGAAGTGGTAATTGCTTCAACCAAACGGTAAGCGGCCATTTCGGTGGGCCGTTACAAGGCGGGCTGCTTGTTGCGTTCCATTTCGTGAAGCTCGAAGAAATCGAGGATCAATGCAAATGTCCATTCACGAACGGTGCGCTGTACAACGGTCTGGTGTGCTCTGGCGCGCTCTGGCTTCTTCTTTGCGTGCACTGCAAAAGGTAATTACAAGCCGTGTGTCCGCGTGGCCATGCATGCTGGCCGCTGTTGCCCAATCAGCTGGCCAATCGGAGCAAACTCCTCCACCACCGGTGTTCCAGTTCCTTGGGATCGGTCAATCATTTATCATGCTTGCACGACGAGGCTGGCGACGGTAAACGAGTGCTTTCGCCATTCGTCAGCGAGGCAAGCGTTGTGAAAACGGTGCAGCTCGAGCGCTCGAAGGAAAACCAACGGGTCTCGGGCCGAGCATACTTTTCCTATTTGAAGCAATTAAAACGGCCCCCAACCACCCCCTTGGGATGTGGGGGTGGTCTCGGTGCAACGGTTCGAAGAGTGAAAAATGAGCTTCTAATTTCACTGACACCGGCCAGGGCCACTGGGCACCGGCCGCCCGCTATTACGGTGGTGCCGGTGGTGGTCCCTTTAGTTCCGCTGCATTGAGCGCTTCAACCTGAACTGCACCGAGACGAGAGAGAAAGAGAGAGAGAGAGAGAGAGAGAGAGAGAGAGAGAGAGGTGAAGAGTTATGCATCCGGATGCTGCTGGTGGTGCAGCTGCAGCGGCTGCATGTGCACGTGCACGTGCGAGTGTCTCGAACTGGAGGGCGCAATTTGGCATCTCGACCTTCCTGGCATCCTATGGAATGGAATGGAGAGGGTCACTACTCTGTATCTGCGGGGTGCATGCCGCTCCGGTGCATCGATCCCACTCGCACACCCACAAACACCTTCGACAGTTTCGGAGAATTGGCCCGGAACTGCCAAAAAAAAAAAAAACAAGGGAAAAGGGGGCCAAACACGGTGGCAACGGAATGGCACGATTGATTTTTGGTTCTCCTTGAAATACAAATTGGCAGAAGGTCGACCATCGCAGGGAGTGCGCTGGGGATTACGACTAACGCCCTGGCCCGAAATTGCTTTCCGGTTTTCGGTGCCCTTTCCGTGACCACCCCATGTCCGTGTGTCTGTGTTTGCGCTCCATTTTGGGCGAACATGTTGTTTTACGAGCGGCAAACATTAATAACTCCGCGCTCCCCCCCCCCCCCCCTCCACATTTCCAGTCGGAACTCTTCCCTGGCATCGACCATCACGGAGCATCTGTTTGCGAAACGCCCGTCACGAAGAGTGAGCGATGAGAGTGATGGTCGTTGGTGATGATGATGATGATGATGAGCTGCGTTCCTCTTCCTCCTAGATGTGCATCAACGAGCCCTGGCCGTTTGGTAGTGGATTCTGGATCCCGAAATCAAATCGGACGGTGGAGGTGATGAAACGATGATCAGCTTTATGGTTATTGACTGACCCACGGTGCTGCACGGGCCCCGGGCCGAGTGGGTTTTTAGTGTCGGACCCAGCTCCGTTTTTGTTGGTGCGTAAGGTGCGCGGCCACCATCTGATGGTCTCTCACGCGCCCCTTGGGCGGGGAAAGACGAATTTATTTTTAGTTTTACGTCAAACGGGCATCCAATATGTCTTTAACGACACATGTCGTTCCAACCCCTGAGAAGGATGCGTCGTTTGGGCACGCTTGGGAAGGCAGCCAATCAAAATGGTTTCAATTAATTGGACGATCGACGTCACGGGCTGGTCCCCCAATACAATTTGTTGGAGAGTTAGGAGGAGAGTATTTGGAGTTGGAGCAACTATTGGCTTCACAAAGCAGATCGCTTACGTCTCAGCCAAGGCAGATCGGATGTGTGTTGGCCATGTGAGCAGCATGTTTATGCTGGCTGTCGATCATGCTTCCGTAAACAAACACTATGTGCGCTTTGTCCAGTCGCATACCAAGTCCACGCTAACATGCAAACCGTGCCCCTTGTTCTCGTGCACAAAGACAAGCATCACAAGGAATGACGCATTCCTCTCAGTTGTTTTTACGCATTTCTCGGAAAAAGTGTAATCGGGCATTACGTTTTGTCGCGAGCAAGATTGCTATCGGTAGTAATCGTTTCGACTGCCGCAACTGCACGCGCACACTAGTGATCTAAGGGGACAAAGGGGAGCCCCATACAAAGGAACGCTGCAGTGTGGACTTTGAATGCGAGAGAACGCCGCGTGTGTTACAGACTGGAACCGCTACCAGCTGATTGGCCACCAAATCCTGTTCAGACAAGGCGCGCGCGATCAGACAAGGCGCATGGCCCCTTGCCCCCCAACCCCCCCCCCCCCCACCCATCGTTCGGAAACTATCGAATTCCAGAACGGCACAAACCCGTTTCGTAGTATCGACTGCGCGAACATGGAATGCGCGAATCGGCCTCGGCGCGGGCGCTCGCCGCTGATCTCAGAGGGTGGCCGAGACCACTTGCCGACCCGCGGCACTACTCCACCGTGGCTAGCGAATTCACTTTCAATCCCACTCGATCAGTGGCCGCTAGAGTGTGTGCGTTTGTGCGCGCGTCCGGAAACCACAGCCCCGATCGCGTGCACGTGCCTCGCGAAACACTAGAACTCCGAGGACGAGGTTGAGTGGTTCCCCGGAAAGGGACGGGGAGCAGCACGGTCGAGTGAAATCGGGAGTGTTTTTGTTCGCGTCTTCCGCGTAGCAGCGGAACGGAAGCTGCTTGTTGTGCTCGAGAGGCGTCCTCGTCCATCATCATCGGTTACTGATAACAAGTTGGCGATGGTTGATGCGCAAATGATGATCCGTGGGTGGAGGGATGAGGATTATCCGGACCAGGGGAACGGAATGCTAAGATATTGCGCGCTTCTTTCATTCCAATGCGTCCAGAATTCCAGGAACTTCACGTCTTCTACGCCTTCTCCGGCCCTGGAGCGAAGTCCTTCGGTGTAGCTATCGGTTTTTGCGGTCACAAAACCTACCAATCGAACCAGGCCAGGCCAGGCCAGGCCATTACTCTCCATTCGAAAGTGAGCCATCATCGGTTGTCGCTGGGGCTAACGCACTCCATCCAGCCCGCCGAGGTCACCGGGCGGTGGGATCAATTCACTTGTACTGCGCGCGCCGCCCGGTTGATTGACTTGACGGTTTCCGCGCTCTCCCTGGCGACATTTAAGACATTCCGCGATAAGACATCCCCAGGCCGAGCGGACCGTCCCTTGTCTACGAAGACAACGAACCGGCCGGCCGGCCGGATCGGGAAGGTTTCCGGCTTCGAAGACGACGGGTAGATAACCTCTGTGACACATTGCCACGGCATCGAACTTCTGCCGGTGTTGTGGAGGAGGAGGAGGAGGAGGGATTACCGGCAATTACGATGATGGTGATGGCGGTGTGGCCGCCGGAGCAAATGGGAACGCATTTATGAGCGAGATCGCTCAGCCGGGCGGACGGTCAGTTCAATCGCGATAGCAAGTTGAGGCTGCCAGATGTTTGGATGGCACTTGCCTTGGTAATTCGTCGTGCGTCGTCGTCGTGAGAAGCTAGCGATTCTGGGTGGTCTCGGGAGAACGGCTTATCAGCCCAGTGTGGACAGTGTGCAGTAGCTTCTTCGTCCCTTTTTTTGATAGTGAGTTGTTTTGTTTGGGAGTGCGTGTCACACGCGCGCAGATTCGCCGAGTGTATTGAGGGCGAAACCTCGCTCCGAGGATTATCAGAGTCACGCTATTCCAATCGCCAATCTAATCGAAGTGACTTCATCTCGACTACTTCCACTGCCGAGGAGTACAAAGCACAAATCTGAAGCGGCTGCGCTGGTGAGTCTCTCGGTGCTCAACTCGCTGGTTGGCCACCCATTCGTGACCACTCTTGAACTCTTCGTATCTTCCCTCTATCACTACTCGTTATCTTCTGCAACTGCAACTCCCTCCAATCAACTCAGACTCGACCTCGCTTCACAAACAAACAAAGATCCGGTGACGACGTGTGCAGTGTAGTGCAGCGCAGTGGGAATTCAACAAAGGGAACTCTTCTGCTACTCCTCTTACTTCTCAATTAAAGCCCGGGCACGTCGCAGCCAGGTGTGTCTAGACCGGGGGTGCGCCACCAATGCGCTGCGCTCCCTGGAATCATTAAGCGATTATGCTAATCAAGCGAACGTCAACAGAGAGACACACCCCAGGGAAAGGGGGTGTAGAATGAAGAATGCACCGATGATGCGCATTCTTTCGACAGCTTCTCGGGCTCAGGAGTTGGGTACTGATGAGGTATTCGCTGACTCCGGATGTCGTGGTCGTGGTCGTCCGAAAAAAGTAATTAAAATTGCAATCGGCGGATGGTGCTGATTTCGGACTCCCCTCTGACGCTGCGGGTTGTGACGTCCACGAGAACCGGTTGCTGATGCGTGACTCAAGCCCATCCCATCCCATCTCGCCCCCTCCCCGGGGGGATTATGTCCGACGCCAATCGGCTATCCGATAAGCCACTGGCCACGATGGTCGTTGGCGTCCCTGTCTGGACGGAGCAGTTTCGATTCGGTGGCGGTGGCGAATGTGTTTCGGTGAGGGTGGCGGAGCACCGAGCAGCGGAGGGCGTTGTGATCTGTCACTTCGAGTATCTAACACGCGCTGACACGGCGGTGAGCTCGTTATCGCGAGCTACTGACCGACCGGTGCGAGGTGCCAGTCAGTGTTGCACGAGCCACGAGCTGTCCGGGTCTCGTTCTGGAGCTCTGTGCCTTTGTACCGTCGTGCAGATCGATTTTAGTGTGCTTTTCGGGGGCAATGCGTGTCTGTGCGAGCGGTGCGATCACTTCCTGCTGCTGTTCTGGTGCATCTGCAAAGCGTTGACAGTTTTGTTGCTCTGTTGGTGGTGCATCAGCGGCCCATCAACGGCAAAGTGCGTGCGAAATTGAATCGCAATCGCTGCGCTGCTCTCCGATAACGGCCGTGCTCCGTCCGCTCGGTCCGATAACCACAACCACGCCACGCGTGGCGTGCGTTGGTCTCGGTTATCATCATTCGTTGCTGGTGTCGCTTTTGTTTGTATTGAGCGAAAGTGTCAATTGGACGTGCTTTTCTTCGTTCGTTCGTTCGTTCGTTCGTTCGTCGTCGTCGGTGACTCGATGATTCGCCGTGAGCGGTGCGGGCTAATTGCGATCGAATGCCGCAGTGATGTCGAGGCGAGCGACGTTGCGCAAGATGCTACCGGCCAGCTGGCTGTGCGTCTTGCCGCAGAAACACTACGCGGCCGAACGCACGGACGCCGAAGGCGACCACGACGACCATTATTGTGGGCGGAAAAAGTCACACCAACCACTGCTTCCGAAGGTCCGGCCACCAGCATTCCTGCGTTCCTTTCGTTTCTTCATTCATCATCTTCCATTTCCCTTTCCATTGTCAACAACAAACCCATCTTGCTAATCCATACCGTCTACGCTTCCGTTTTCACTTCCCTTGCAGGTACAGCTGGAGAGCGACAAGATCCGGCGGGAGCGGAGCGATACCACAACGCACCTGTTCGATTCGCGGCCCGAACTGGCCAGCCTGAGCGGTACGCGGAACGCGTTCCGTGGCGGTCGTAGCACCATGATCGACGCCCACGGCAATGCGCTGCCACCGCTCAGCCCGCCCTCCAGCAACAACAACTCGACGACCGAGCTGGAATCCGACAAACCGACGCTACCAATGACACCCGCAAGTAAGTACCAGCTGCTCCCAACATGGTGGAGCAATGTCCTCGGTGGCCGGTCACTAATTTGGTTAACTTTTCGCGGGGCAATGGAGTTTTTGGAGGGTGTGTAATGCTACACCGGTGCTACTCCCGCGATAAGCTTCTGTTGGGACATATGCGGTTAATGAGGTTTTCCAGGAAAAAAACTTCCACAGTTCGGAAGGGGTGTGTCGGCTTAATAACGCGTATCGTTTGCGATAATGAGCCCTTGTAGTAGGTTGTCAGATATCTTGGCCCACAGAAGTCGATAAGATACTTTTCTGGGAATTTTCAAACGAAATGGTGTGTCGGTTACGTCTTAAACCAAGCGTCTAACAACACGAGAAGGAACCAGTTAACGAAGTGAACTCCATTACTAGTGACATCTAGCTCCCGTTTCCCCATTCCTTGCGAAATGCTTCAACGCTATTCCACTGTCTGTATATTCACGTCCCCTAAACGAACTTCTCCGCCAGAAATCGCTGCTCCGTAACCGCAACAACATCCATGCAATGCCATGCCATGAGTTCGTCCAGGTTCTTGGTGTGCTAACCGATAACGACATTCGCTAAAAAGGTGGAAAATCGAATCAGAATCACGCGGCGCTTTCAGGGGGTCTCGCCTAATACCCAATCAGGAGGTGGTTAGTAGAAGCCCGAGGTTCTTGGGTGGCTTTATGTGCGACCACAAATACGTACACCCCAGAGCAGGCGCGCCATGTCACGTTGGTTCGTCGAAATCAATTCAATTATTATGTTATGGATTTTCCCGGACTTCCTGTGTGCAGTCCTCAGGACTTTCGGACTTCTTTTTCTTCTTCGTCTCCATTTTCGGGGGCTTTTCGTTTCTACTTTTCGCTTCAAAATAAATCAAGAATCGGCTTCCAGCCGTCCTGGAATGGCTTGGCTGTCCAGCTGTGACCTGAGGCAGTATCTACCCTTGACGACGGCGACATTGTTGGTGGCGGCGCTGTGCTATCATGCCGGTGTCCCGGTATATCGGGGAACGGCTTTGCGGGAACGCACCGACCGGCACGCCGGGAGAGTACATGTTGTGTGTCATGCGCGGGCCCGGCCGTACAGGTGATTAGTGTGTCGTTTCTTGGAGAGTTCTGGGTAGCACCGATGCCGTGCGAGAGGGCGTTCGTCGGTCGTTGGACCGTAGCATGGCATTTCCCCGTTTACTGGTCCTCGCTCCCCTCTTGGCTCGATGATACGGAGACCATCGTCTGTCTGGTTTGGTTGGCACATCCCCCCATCCACCTGGTATTTGCATGCGGCCCATGATATGATGCCCGCCCTGGTGAAGCCGGAAATGTTGCGGCTAAATTCAATTCAAACCTCGCAGGCGGCAGGGGAGTAACAATGTTACTGCCGCATTGATGTGCCTCTGACTGTGTGTCTGTGTCGATCCACCAAACCCCCAAATGTGTCCGAACGGGGCAACGAACGTTCCGTATCATTGCGACCTAGGGGGCTGGGCTTCCCCTCCGGGTGCTTTTATCGTCGGTGACATTACATTGTAAGGGCATTGATGCGGCACCCGAAAAACCATGGCAGCAGCACGGGCAATTATGTTAAAAAGGGCCACGTCAATCCGCGACGGTGACGGTCTCGATGGAGGTGGAGGAAGTGTAGCAGCATAAGCAGCATAAGCACGTTTGAGCTGCACTTTTATATGCTCGTTTGCAGTAAAAGTAATGCTCAATTGCAACGTTTACGGCCGATGGTAGATTGGAAATGGATTGGAATTCTATTAGCTAGCTGGCTACCGGTTACTTGCTTGTCATGTTTCCTCGTCCTCGGCTTTGAGGACTAAATTTGGAAGAATCCATGGCGTACGTATGTTGCCGTGGAACACATGTTCGCAAAAGGCACGCTTTTCCTCGACTCATCATGTTGCCTCCGGAGGCGAAGAGAATGTTTACGAAGCGCTACGAGAGAGAGAGAGCGAGAGAGAGATAGGAAAAGAAAAATACGAGAAAATTCTTTCCCAAGGTCACGATTACTCCTCTAGCAGAACAGATGCAAATGATAGCAAAGCACTAGGAGGCAGAGAGCCAGGAGCTTCATGTGAGATGACGCAGCGAATCTCACCATCTCACCAGTGAACCATTTCCCTCTGCATACGTCATAGCCTTTTGACCTTTTGCGGAGCGGAAGAAGAAACGCATACATCGAGCCAACTGAAGGTCACCAAATCACACAGGAACACACGGCCCGGTAGACAGACAATCACATGCCCATGGATAGAAGTTTTTCTTTCGTTTTCTGGACGCGCTAAAGCTTTGGAGTTCGCCCAGCACCTGGCCTCAGCCTGGTCGCTGGCGTCATGAGTTGCACGCTCGGTCTCATCAGCGTCATCAGTGTGTCGGTGAGTCAGCGGAAGCCCTTTTGGGGTGCCCAAGGATGTCAGAGTGCCAAATCAGCACACGGACGCAGCGCGGACGGAGCGTCGTGTGGACCAGCAACGTGCTGGGGAGGAGAGTACGTTAAGCCATCATTTGCTTGCGGTTTTGCTGGCGCGGATGGCACGTTGGCACGCGGTTTGCACTTTTATCCTTGTGCCTTGTGTGTGGTTGTGTCCACGGAACACAGTTTTGCTGTGTCGGCAATCAGCATAAGCTCCTTTCAGGTCGCCATCCGGCCATTCACGTGCCTGTACCGGGTGTGAATAATAAATATCGGGTACACACGAACCGCGAACAGCTTGGCGTGCGATATGTTATGCACTCCAGGGCCGCAGGACCGACCGTCCCACCAAGTGTACATCTCTATTATCCCCTTGGGCCCGAAAGTGGTCGCCGCTTCATACGTTATGCAGTAATATGGCGTCCTGGGGTCGGCAATGGGCAAACAAACCGGCAATAAGGTGTTAATTTAATATTTCCTGCCTTTGGAGCAGGAAAAGCAAAGCCTCGGAAGGGGAGGAGGTCTGCAGTTCCGCTTCCGCGTCACGCAAATGCAGCAAATAGTTCCACAAATGACTAACTCGTCTGTTCTCTCTTTCTCTTTCACTGCGTGAACAGGAGCCTGGGATCAGTATGGACACCAGATGACAGACTACGAGAAGCAGGAGATCGAAAAGTATAAAGAGATCTACTATCTCGGTCTGGACGCTCGCAAGATCCACGGCAAGGCGGGTCTCGGAGCCAACCTTGGCTTCGACGATGAGAATGGTTGCTATCAGAAGGTACGACAATGAATTGGCTTCGACTTCTACCGCGAATACTAATTCTGCTTTCTCTGTGTTACAGATTGTGCACGATCACATCTGCTACCGGTACGAGATCCTGGAGATCATCGGTAAGGGCAGCTTCGGCCAGGTGATCCGGGCACTCGACCACAAAACCAAGCAGTACGTCGCGATCAAAATCATCCGCAACAAGAAACGCTTCCACCATCAGGCCCTGGTCGAGGTGCGGATACTGGACGAGCTGAGGAAGAAGGACGCCGACGGTAGCCACAATGTCATCCACATGCTCGACTACTTCTACTTCCGCAACCATCTCTGCATCACCTTCGAGCTTATGAGGTAACTACGGCGCCCAATTTCAATGTCGAATTTTGTCGTCGTCGTCGTCGTCGTCGTCGTCGACGGCATCGTGCTCCAGCTGATTGAGCAATATGCTATGGCGCACGGTCTGATCCCT
The DNA here is from genome assembly GCF_943734665.1 of Anopheles aquasalis. NCBI lineage: Eukaryota > Metazoa > Arthropoda > Insecta > Diptera > Culicidae > Anopheles > Anopheles aquasalis. The sequence continues at coordinate 73,371,500 of NC_064877.1, read as the reverse complement.
TTTGTGGCCACCACTTTCGTCATGCCATGCGACTGGCAGTCAGTCTGGTGGTTCAGTTTGGCCAACCGATGCGGCCCCGGCCATAAATCTTTCGCCGCCGATAGCTAAATGGGGTGCAATTTGGAGACTATTAGTGGGAACATGCACGAGTCGCCTCCACCCGGGTGGGGATTCTTGCTCGCAAGATTTATACATTTCTGTTCGCGCACCATCGGCAGCAGTCTCCCCATTCCATGGTTTGCGTGTCGCTTAGGACCGGCTTCGTACCTCCTTTGGCGTCCGTTTCTACCGTCTTGAGATCATTTTTGTACGAGAAAAGTTTTCCAAACCAATTTTCCTGTTCCACTGATCTCTCGCTCGCGAGACGCTAGCTGCCTCGTAATTTGCCGGGGAAGAGATGAGATTTTTCAATTAAAAGCATTTTCAATGGACATGGCCGCTGGCAATCCTGAAGCCGGTTATTGATTTAACGATCGATTTTCCCTTGCTAGCGTTGTTCCAAATGTTGTTCCCCGCATCGATCCTTGCGCCAATTTTTCCACTCCAGAAAATAGGGAAATGGCACTGCCACCGAATGTCGAATGTCAGCAAAATTGGCTCAAACGCACCAACCGAGAGCGTATTCCACTTCACCACCCTTAATCCGATTAGTTCCGGCATATGATTCCATGCATATTTGGCGTCTCACGTAACAACGCCACCGAGGTGGTTGGTAACTTTCGTGTTTTCCCTCGCCCACTTTCTCTCCTCTTTTCGCGCCCAATCCTTGGCAGGATCTGGGGAAACGGGGCTACCGGTGACGCAGCCGAGGTAGCAAGCCCCCCACGATTGAGTTTCATTTACCTGAATGGATCGTGGTAGTAACGTGGGCGCTACTCGCGTACTACATCGCGTATCGCTCGAAGAGGAGGAATGCAAGGGGACACTGACGCTAAAAATAATCGGCCAACGAAACAACCCCAAATCCAATAGATGGTTCCTTCTGGCCTCACCCAAGCCCCACAGCAATTGCTGCTAGCGCGCGTCGATGTTTTTCCTTTTTTTTTGGGAGCTTTTGGCTCTATGCCGTTCTTTTTTGTTCTCTCGGTTTTTCGCGTGCCGGTTACACCCCCTTGGTTGGCCCGGTTGATTGCATCCGTGCACGTGCTCCGTCCGTAATCCTTTAGCACAGTGCAGAACGTTTGAGCGACGACGTCAAACCGCAGGACACGTTGTACAAGGCACAATTGAGGCATTCCTCCAGTCAGCGTTGACTCGGGAGTTCGATGTTTTGGTCCGTGATTCGGTGATTACAACAAGCCCTCTACTGTCCTACGCTCCCTCTCTGCCAATTATGAGCGACATGTAGCATCGCTGCCGTTGATTGTTGAAGCGCGCGTTCGCGATAACGAGGTTCGACGGTGGACATGGAAGAGGAAGCAAGCGGGCGACCGAGCGCGTACGGAATGGTTTGTTTTAATTAAATATCTTCGATTCGGATCGGTATTCGGGCGGCAAAAAGGGTCGACAATGCGGGCCAATGAAACATTGTGCTACCGGTCCTCCCCCGGGTCCCTCTTCCCAGGGATATCTGATGCTGATATGCAAAGCAATCTCCGTTCGCCGATAACATTCTGCTCTGTTATGTCTGCAATACTGCAGCACTGTTGCTGAGTATTTTAGGGCTTTTTTTGCGGCTTCAACGCACGCAATGTGTCGTGCAGATCGATAAGCTCGATGCTGCTGCTGCTGCTGCTGCTTCCTGCGACCACCAGAAACATATTCAATTTCGTTCCATTTCGACAACGGAAAGAGCTGCTAATGTCGTTTCGGGTGCGTTAGACGTTCCGTTCCGTTCCGTTCCGTTCCTTCCTGTCTGTCTTCTTTCCTGCCTGTGCTCAGAACGATGGTGGTACGAAATTAGATCTGTGCGCCACTATGATGCCGACCGTCGTTTTGAGGAGAGAACGTTGCTGCTCATGCGACCGGCGTTCCTTTTTGCAATCCTAATGAAGAAGATGCCCGTGCGATAGGGGAAAGCAGGCGGAACACAATTATGAACTATTCGCTTCTAATTAACTCAAATAATATAGTGAGGCCACTACGCCCATGTCATGTGGTCGGTCGTTGTTGCTGGTCCGACGGTCCCAAAAGTTCCGTAACTCACTTAACACGCAGTGCCTCTGATGGCATCCATATCTCAGGATCCGGCCACCAGGAAAGCTCAACAAAAACCCAAACTACGCACCCCCTACCGAGGCCCTGTACCGTTGGTTCGATACGAATGAACGAACGAACAGAGTGGCAGATCGGCTTATCGTCTCGTTTGGTAGCGGCAGAAAGTTTAACGCTTTACGACACAGCGTTCGAGCGCGGGGGGATGCGTTCTGAACGGTCGAAGGTGGATGAAAAGTTTTAACCTTCACGAAGAACGCAACCACCAAACGCCAAAGTTAGAGCTCAGCCAGGATGGGGGCCGCCAAATGAAAAATCACTTCATTGTTGGCAAAACTTTGGCTTCTGCTTCGAGCTTGCTGATGTCGTTGTCGTGGCCAATGTCGATGCATGATTCCTGCCTTCTTCTTCTTCTTCTTCTTCTTCTTCTTCTTCTTCTTCTTCTTCTTCTTCTTCTTCTTCTTGGATGTCCCACGTGCTTCTAGCGACCAGGACACGTCTATGATCGTGGTTTGTGAGTTTGTCTTGCATGACGAGAAGCGACCATTAGGCCGAAACCGCGTCACCGTTCGGATTTGACGTGGGGGGAAGAAATCAACTACCAAACATCGTGTGTGCACTAAGCTTTCCATCGGTCTGTGGAAGGCTATAAATGGATCATCGGACGGGTGCTTTCTTGTGGATTCCACTCGTCTGCCCTAAGTAGCCAGCCAGACAGTCGCGATTAACCTCAATAGTCGTCTCTGTGACGTACTGTGTCTTAAATCACCAAGGGTTTGAATCGAACATCCGTCCCAAAGTCCTTGCTTGCGTCATCACCGTAATTATGGGCACGTGGACAATGCTTCTACTGCTCCGGAAAACTCTCAAACACGTGTAGTAGCGTGTGAGTTAGCGATCAGCCCACCGGACCTAACGAGCGGTTTGCACATACACATGACAGTTCCTTGACAATTTGAAGTTTACCACGCAATCCGTGGGGTGCGTGCGGATCCTAAAACAACACCCAAAAGGTCATCCTCGGTGCTCCGGGGGGGGTCTCTATGGTGGAATGTGCACAGAGTGCATCTCCTCGTTTGCATGCATGTTGTGCATGTTGCAGCAAATTAGTGGAGTAAAAGTTTTGTGGAAAGCATGCGCCTGTATGCCAGGACAATGGCGCTGCACTCCATACTCCAAGCCCAAGGTTACTGGCCAACTAACTGCCGAGGGAACGCGGTCTCAATGCCAAACAAATTTGTCGTATTGTCATCCTCGTGAAGACACGGGCAACGGGCCACGGGCTTCCCGCAGGATAATTTAAAATAAGTAAGTTACGACCGGGAACCCGGGGTTCTCCGGTCGCGCGCTCGCTTTATCAATTGCGCTTGTTGGATCATTATCCTTGCCCTTCCCTCCCCGGGGGGTGAGTTTTGTTGGATTTTGAGTCGCAATCGGTTTGCCAATTACGCGCTGACGACATCATCCTTCCAGGACTTCCAAACTCGAGTTCGTTGTTCGAAGTCAACAAAACAACAACCATCAAGGCAAGGCCCGTTATCAGTTGCGCCCGATCCATTAAAAGCCATTTAAAGCCTCTATTTTGGGAAAGGGGGGGGAGGGGAGGAGATGAAAAAAGAAATTAAAAACAATCGGCAGCAGTAATTGGCTTACGTTGGAGTTTGAACATACTGTCGCCGGACATGCAAATCCGTTCGTTCGTTCCGTGGTCGAATCCGTCCGGCCGAGGTTTGATGTCACTGCATTCCGTCGTCGTCGTCGTCGTCGTCGTCGCGAGTGCCAAAAACTTTAAACATTTGTTGCCAGCCAACGCCAACGGACTGTTGTCGGGTCGTACGCTCCGTCACTACTGGGGGTTTGTTTGTTCCGCAAACCGGCAGCTCGTGCCCGGGGGACACACGCACCACCACGCCAGGGGCCAAGAGAGAGGACCTTAATGGTCGTTGGTTGATCGGCGAAATGTCCTTTCGGCATGCCATCAGCGGGGCAGGGGCCGGGGGATAGCTAATTGATGTTCTGCGTTTACTTCGCTATAACTGACTCTTCTTTTTCCGATTTTTCTTTTCACTTTTCCGGAACAGCCTGAACCTGTACGAGTTGATCAAGAAGAACAACTACCAGGGCTTCAGTCTCAGCCTGATCCGGCGGTTCTGCAACTCGATCGTCAAGTGCTTGCGGTTCCTCGACGAGCTCAATATCATACACTGTGATCTTAAACCGGTAAGTGTTTGTTTCCTTCTCTAAATGTCCTCCGGTGCACCGTTTCGTATTTTAACATGCCCCCAAATTCTGTCTGTCTTTTGTAGGAGAATGTGCTGCTAAAGCAGCGCGGTAGCAGCTCGATAAAGGTCATCGATTTCGGCAGCAGCTGCTTCTCGGACCGCACCGTCTACACCTACATCCAGTCACGGTTCTACCGGTCACCGGAAGTGATCCTGGGCTACCCGTACGGCAAATCGATCGATATGTGGAGCTTAGGTAAGTACACACCCACGCACACACTCGTACACTCGTGCGGGGGGTGGCCTGCCGACACCGTCATCCCCACTGACAACAAGCACCTGACGAGACCGGTTGGGATGAGAAAATGAATTTTAGATGAGCCACCGAGTACACGACGACGACGACGACGGGCACATTGACGGTTTTACTCCTTGTTTTCTTCTCTTTCACTGTCCACTGTCCCCCTCCCTTTCCTTCGTCCTTTGACCTCGACTAATCGGATAGTGTCGGAGTGAAATTGAATATTTGAACAAATGTTCAATCAGCGAGACGGACGGAACAGACCTGCACGGCCTGGTGCTGCATCCTTCTTCTGTCTTTTGTCTTTGTTTGTTCTTACGGGGAGAGGGCGAGAGGTTTTTTCTCGGGCATTTTTCCCAGGTCAGTGGTTTCATTCCAACGCCGTACGACCTATCGACAAGAACGATGATGGATGACCGATCAGCAATTCGTCGTCGTTGTCGTTGTTATGATTGTTTATCGTGATTGGCAGCCGGCTGCGTTTGCATGCTCGATGATGTGTTTTGCGTGGAAAACGCGAATCAATTAAAGCGATTTAATTGCCTGTTTTTTGCGACACGCCGTACGGATATGGAATTTTAATTTTTCGAATTTCCCCCGTCGGACGATGGAGGCGCCAACGATGGAGGCGCCCACGATGGAGGCGCCCACGATGGAGGCGCATGGTTTGTCACGTTTTCGACACCCACTCGGCGCTGTTTCGAGGGAAAACTGGTTTGCAAATTACCGTGAAAATGCTGGAAACCACACGGCATTAAATGGAAATTCATTTTACACAGCGTCCAGCGTAGAGAGAGACAGTGCGACAATGAATGAAATTAAAATTTGATTTCGGCATCCAAAAGGACAAATAAACTCTGGGGGTTCTTTCGGTTACCATAAGATACGCCCTCCCAATTCAATCGAATGTGGTTGAAAATGAAAATCGTTGTAGAACAACATTAAAATTGCATTAACAGCCACATGACCACACTTCCTGGACTGCTCTGCTCGGGTCATGCTCTGGGAATCCGTGCATGCATGCAACCACCCCTGGAGCCGGTTGTGGCATCGATTCCTCCGGACCAACCCGGCCTGCCCCTACCAGCCATGCCATGTGCCCTTGTGTGCCGGACCGGAACCGTCCGCAATGCGCTTGGCGTGCAAGCGTGCCCTCGAGTTGCACATTTCGATTAAC
>NC_064877.1:73360646-73363146 GCF_943734665.1 Anopheles aquasalis | reverse complement strand
GCGTGTGCGTGCTTGTATGTGCTCCCCGTGCCACTGCGATATGCTTTCGTGTAGGGTATGCTGGCTGCGAAGTGTGCGTGCTGGTTGGAACAGAGGGTGCGAAGAATACGGGACTTAAGATCGACAGCGTGAGGGTAACCGTTCGGTGTCGCCAACCTGCCAAGACCGTCGACCATCGGGTGGTGTACGAAGGCGGTACGCGTTTGCATGCAGCACGCCGTCCCGGACCGAAGCGTTACGCGCTGAGTGTGACGTCACGGTTCTTTGGTGGCGATCTCTAGGCCCCCACACTCCCCATTTCCCTTGTCGCCGTTTGTTATTCTCACTCTGCTCTCCTCTGCTTTCGCTTCCCTTGATTGAAATCGGTGGATGCTTTGTAGGTGCGAGTGGAAAGGACTTCACCGTGGACGACAAGACGACGAGCAAGACAATAACGGCGACGGCGGCGACGAGGACGGTGGTGGTCAGCAGTAACTCGAGCAACAATGGGAGCGGCGGAAAGACGAAACAACCGCTCACGAAGCTGCTGATTAGCTGCACCTCCGTCAAGGAGTTGATCTCGGTGTTTGACAAGCAGAAGCAGAAGTGAGGTCCACGGCGTGATCTCGACCCTCCCCCCAACGTTGCCTTGATGTTCCTTTGCCCATCCCACCGAGTCCGCGTTCGGCTTTTTAGCGCTTCACATACGGCTGACCATCTCTCGTTCCCCAAAAGTACTGCGGGGCCGTTTGCGGCGCGTGTGTTATGCGTGTGTTTTTCTTGGGGGCTTGGGGTCGGAGAGAGCGCAACGAGAGATATGGCTTTGAGCTTTTGTTAAGGTTAGTTTTGCTGCAGCGATGCGCTTTTACCTCGCTTCATTTGTGATCTTGTTCCCCCGTCTTGGGTGTCCATACCGTGCAGCATGATGGTTTGCCTTTGTTTCGTCCGTTTGTCCCGTTTTTGGTCACTACTAACCCCGAGCAAAATTCTGTAAGATACTGACTATTTCATTTGGCAAAAAAATCGAAACATACCAAAAACAAAAAAACCATATCCTTCGTTTTTCCCATTCGTTCTTTCCATTCAGGGCTTTTGGACAGCACCTCCTCCTCCTCGTACTCCGGGCAGTTGTTAGAATCTGAACTATGAGTGAACAAGTTGAAGCAAAGAAGTAAGAGAAGAAGCACCTACACTCACCACTGGGTGTCTGTGTGTTGTGTGTGATCGCGCGCTTGCTGTATTGTCCCAATTGCACCAAATTTATGCTCCATTTTGTTGTTTGTATCGCTTGCATTCGTGGGTGACCGTTATCTGTGATGTCTCGTACTGATACTATGTACCGTCCCCATCTCATCTTGGATCAACACATTACTACTAACACGGGTTTGGGATGAAATTTTGGTTAAGCTATTGCTAGGGTATCGGTATAGATTTGGGTAGAGTGCTACATCCAGTTTCCTTCTTTCCAACGGGCTCTAGTCGCATTATGGTTGCTCTCTCGGTAGCTCAAACATTAAACACTCCATCTGGTTCCATTGTTAATGTTCTACATTTGTTCTTCACTGTCTGTCTACTTTCTCTGTTGCCTGCTGTGGCACGATGCAGATTAACCGAAGCGACTGTTCCGGGGTTTGTGCGAAATCTAGAATCTAGTGTATGTGTCCTCCGTGAAAGGTACGATCACCATTTTGCATGAGCGCCATCATCATGATCGCTCGCTCGCTCGCTCGCCCTTCCGTTCGTTCGTACGTTCGTCTTCAATCGCAATCACATCGTGATCATGGTCCTGCCACTTGACCCCCGGTCACAAAATCATTAGCATCGATCCGGTCGATCAGATTTCCCACGTCATTAAGCATGATCCGATCCGATCATTTTCCGGAAACGATGTCCTTTCTCGCGTCCTACCACCATCTCTCGTCTCTCGCTCTCTCTTTCGTGCGCGCGCATTAATGCATAAACACACTTTATCGCGTCTCATACTGTTGCCCCTGGTGGGTGCGTCGATTCGTCTAATCGCTTCTCTCTTCTCCGACTCTTGCAGCAACCGATCTCGAAACGGCACAACAGCAATACTCACTGCACCGGCCTCTGAACAGTGTCCGGAAGGCGACGGCGCTGGTGAATGCAAACCACAGTAGCAGCAACCACATCAACATCAACAACAACAACAACAGCAACAGTGGCAGCAACAATCACCACCATCAGCATCACAGTAGCAGCACGCAGACAATAAACGCCGCGTCCAAGTACTCCTCGTCGACCTCGTCCGCCCATCACCACCACCATCATCATCACCATCCGGCGGCCAGCGGTTCGATGCCGCACTCGCAGAGCACTGGCGACGTGTCGGCCATCTTTGGCCGCGCATGACATGAGACGTTGGCGCGGGCAAAGGATACGAGCAAGATCATTAGCCTCATCTGAAGGGCACTGTAGTAGTGAGCGAGCGATCAGACAGATCCACTGCCACTGAAACAGAACGCTCCATCATCGACATCATCATCACTCTCTAACTTTA
>NC_064877.1:73275646-73358146 GCF_943734665.1 Anopheles aquasalis | reverse complement strand
CCGCTGTGACAGTGCTGGTCGAAAAAGTAGCAGCGTTCATTTCAAATTTCTCGCGCAGGCTTCTCACCTGCGCCACACAGCACTCCAGCTGCATCAACTCTCCCAGCAACAGCTCGTACTTGGTTTGGGAGCTAACACGCGTGGCAGGACCACCACCGGAACCGGAACCGGAACCACCGCCAGTGGACCAGTTTTCCCGGGACAATCGGCAACAGGTCTGGGTTAGCTTGTCGATCGTTTCACCGTACCGTGGAATAGCGGCCCGATCGGGTGTGGCCGCTTGAAGGACCGTCAGGAGCGCCACGTGGAACAGTGTGGCCATCGTATGCTGTGCGATTTGTCCGATCGTACGCGACTCCAGGAAGTGAAGCACCTTTTCCGCTTCTTTCGTATCATCGAACAGACGCTTCTGACGGCGGGCCGGGACGGGCCGAGCACTGTCCCACACGGTACGCCACGTGTTGCCAGGGATGAGCATCCGAGGGCTGAGGTGTCCCCGGCGTCCGAACGGATCCTGCTCATCGATCGGTTCATCCTCGATCCAATCGCGCGGACTGTACCAACGGATAAAGTCCTCGAGTTGGGCCGTCGGATTGGCCGCCTTGAATGCTTCCGCATCCGAAAGCAACGAGGCGCTCATCATCTGCGTCCGTAGCTCACTGTCCGGTCCTAGTTTGAGCAACACTTCCGCATCATCTTCCAGCTGATCTTCCGTCTTGGGGACGGGCTCCTGCGTTACGGGGATGTAGAGCGGTTCATCGGAACCGACCAGTAGCATCTTGCCCAGACGGGACAGTCGTCCAACCGGTTCACCGCTTGCAGCAGCCGCCGCTCGTTGCTGTTCCTCTTCATCACAATCGAAAAACTCTTCATCGGAATCACCTCCTGCGCCACCGGTGGCGCCCTGGGGGCCAGAGGTCGTGCCCGAGGTCATCGAAAATGGCAGACCGCCTTCTCGCAGCGTGCGCCGCTCCATGCAAACGTTCAGCATCTGCAGCTTCTGGTGCAGCAGACAGGTTCGCGAGTCCGGAAATCCTCCAGCAACACTGGTTTGATAAGCAAGAAAGAGAGAGAGAGATAGAGGGAGAACGATAAGAATGGCGGTCGGTAGAATGGGGAGCAGATAGAAACCGCAGAATGGATCCCCGCCGATGATGATGAGGAGGCTCTTAATTGTGCTCTCGTGATCGACAGCTGGCAGGCGTCCGTGGCGTTCGATCCGAAAGCGTATATTCCATCCTCGAGGAAGGAAGAAAACAAAAGCCCCAAGCAGAACAGCTACAAACAACCGTGCACGCACGCAGACACACCGATAAGATGCTCCAAGATCGCGGTGGAAAGAGTGGCGCCCAAAAACCAAAGGTGAAAACGCGGCTTCGCGCTTCTTCCATCTCGGCCGGTTCGCCGTGGTGTGGAAAACAAACAACTTTTGAAGGAACAATCATATTAGGTGATTATGCATTTTAAAGTTAGACTCCAGAGATTACGGTACAAGGCACAGCGCGGCGGCGAGCATACGGTGGTAGAATTGTTGATCGTGACTACAGGGAGAGAGAGACTGGACGCGAGGAGTCTGGCTGGTTGGTCAAGCACGAGCATGCCAGAGAAGCAAATGATCTTCTGTCAGTTGGAAACAGTCGCGTGGATTGTTCTTCTTCCGTGCGTTGCGCAGTGGGACCTCTCTTGGGGCGACCACGACCACGAAACCGTTGGTAATGATGGACTAGCACCGGGTTTCCTATTGTTTGAGCAAGGGCGCCCAGTAGAGGTGTGTTGGTATTTAAGGAATGTTTAGGAAAGTCATTAGAAATGAGATATTCCGTTGTGTACGTGTTTTGGGACGCATCGAGTGTTTTTATTTCGTTCCACTGTGTATTCGGACAATGTGCGACTAGGGAATGGCCAAAGCAATCAATATCTTCAAGCAAGTGAATTGAATCCGTCACATGATCCATTGATTATGAAAAAAAACCTATCCAGAGGTCCAGAATTTTCAGATTAAATAGTGTTCAAGGCTAGGCAAAGCCACTGGAGAAGTCGAATAACTTGTTGTTTGAAGATCCTGTTGAAGAGAGCAAGTTGTCTGAAGATCCTGTTGTCACAGGGAGCTCCTGTGCCGGCCATGCGGTTGACAAACTTCTTGCACATTCCGGCCCATTTGCTCAGTCAGTACCTATCATTCTTATCAACGACGTTAATCACTAGCCGCTTGTAAAACACTCAAGTTTCAACATTACCGTTTCCCATCAAATAGTGTCACCTTTGCACCAACGGTAGCGACTCACCAATGGCGCAAAAGTGCCTGTTTGACATGTCGTTGATGCACCCTTGGCACAAAACTGTCGTGTGCGGCCTCACGCTGCTGTCTTCTTCATCAAAAAGGGCGCACAAGGTGTCTTCTTCTCACCGTGCAATTATCAACCTTCGCATCAATATTCAACGCCACCTTTGAGGCTTCAACTCACGGAACACGCAACGCATTCCAAAAGGAACGGTAGACAGGTAGATAGAAGGTTCCTTCTTGGTTGAAAATTTCTAAAGTTCGTCCATCAAACTTCAACCCCTAACGGATCCCGGGGAGGAACTCTCGCAAAAGGGCCTCCTCGCAGTAAAGGTGAGAAACTAATAGAGAAGCGCACCTTGAGCCAACAACAACGAACACCCGCGGGACGCCTTGGCGCTGTTGGTAGAAATGCGTGCGTTATAGCTTGTACACCCCTGGGGGAGGCTGGAGCAAGTTTTGCAAGACGGACGCAGGCACAACGAAGGAAGGAAGGAAGGAAAACATTTTCAAGTTCACTTCAACCGCGAACTGCGCCCAGTCGGCCTCCCGTAGACTCCCGTGGCATTATGCGAGAAGTGGGAGCGAGCAGTTCAGCGACCCGCTAAGTGGGCTGCATCCCAGTAACGTGCGGCTCCCTCCGCGCGCTGGTTTATGGTGGGAAAATGCGGATATTCGATTGCGCGATGGAATTTAGAAGCCCTCAATCCCCAAACACGCCAACGAGTCATTAGCACGACGCGGGAAGAGCGTTGGCGTTGCCGTGCGCGTTGCTAACAAGGGAGTAAAGTGACAGGAAAGGTATTACGGCACCGTATCTCAGCAATCGTCGGCAAATGAGAAAATCCAATTTACCCCAATCCAAGTAGTTACCAGCAGGTTGGTGGCTTGAAAATGATTTTTCCAAGTGCTGCTCCTTCCGAGAAAAAGGTAAAACAACTTGGTAACACACCCGGTAACAGCAGTTGCAGAAGCGGAAAGTAAAACCAGAAGCGTCCCGCGTGGCGACGACAGCAGCAGCAAGAAGATGCTGCCGCCACAGTGTACTCTCGCTGGTAACGCGGGAGAAACAAAGAACGATGAACATAAAACGAAGCTAAGCAAAGCATGCTAAGGAGACGATTAAAGTGAGGTAAAAGTGAGGAGTAATAATGAGGAGGAGGACGACGACGACAACCATGCCAGATTGCTAAGCAGAAAAGGGAAGGAGTATTCTCCTTGTGGTTGCCAAAAGTGTATCCCTTCCCCACAAAGCACTGTAATTTACAAGCCACCAAACACACAGGCGAGCACACATCCACAAAGGAAGAGCGAATGGTGGGCTGCATCGTCATTTTTCACCCAACCGTTTGCAGCGTGCCTCAGAAGTTAAAACCGGCCACCAACGAACCAACGAACCAACCAGCAGCAGCCGGTGGTGTTGGTTTCTGTTATGTTGTTCCGCTCATTTGCGTCAGCTGGCACTACATAGCCGCGTGTTGGCATGGAATCACTTCCTTCCGTCAGGCCGGCCGGCCGGCTGGCCATTCAGTTGGTTTCTATCGGCATCATTGTGTCTGCAGTGGAAGTAGATTCGATGAAACACTGAAGCTGTGGTTACTGAGATGTCTTACAGGCTGTGTGCGGTGCTGTGCTGTCAATTAAAAACCAATAAGAAACGATTACTACCAGGCCTACAGCAGACTGCAGAGTTCTACGACAAAACGAGACTTCATTTGATGTGTCCCTTTTTTACTGGTGGACTACAACTAAACGATCATAAGCATCTCGAGAAGGACAAGTACATCAGTAAATGATAATGATGTTCCATCCCCTGGTTTTTACCTCCATCAATTCGCTTATCAAGTTAATAGAATCCTCAAACATTTGCAAATGCAAGACGAACATCCTAATTAAGAAGAACAAGAAAGCATAAACTGCTTCTTAACAGAGGGAGAGAGAGAGAGAAAGACACAGGCGCCAGTTGATGCATCCGTTTGGAAGATATTTAAAAAGACATTTTCCCAATCCAACTCAATCCCGTGAAGGCGAGTGGGCGCGTAGGCGAAGGAGAACCATCCCTCATTTCCGGTTCCATCTTTTTGGCATCGTCGTCTTCAGGGGCCAATGCCATCCTAATTCATCACTCATGTTCGCGCGCACCCGCGAGACTTTTCCTCAACTAATTTTCCCCCCACACCCACCCAAACATTCCCCAGCGAAACATCAAGAAACATCATCTTTCGGCTGCGAATCGCGTGAACCCTTGTCAATGTGGAAGGTAGAACACACCCGAAGAAGGTGTGCGCCGCATTTCCGGAACACCCGGACTAGATTAGCATAATTTTTGTTGCGTCTCTTTTTCGGTTTTTTTTCTTCTTCTTCTTATTTTTGTTGCTTCTTCCTTTACAGTCATCCCTTATCTTATGCTGGTCGTCGTGTTCGCGTCCCTCATTTCTCCGTCTGTCGGAACGGAGGCGTCGCGCACCCCGAGCTTAATCTTAAGGTGCCCCCCCCCCCCCCCCCCCCCCCACAAAACCTTCTGGCCCCTTGACGGATGCAGTACGTGAGGAGAAATGTAAAAATCGTTGGCCCCGTGTGTAGGCCGTCGTCATTCGGAGTCGGCAGCGGACGGCAGCCATTGCTAATTTTGTTTATTTTTAGCCAGAGCCTGAGCTTTAAAACCCCCTCCCCAACGGGGACGGGGCATGCCCGGGAGGTGTAACGGTAAGCACTTCCGCCTTAGCGCGCGGCCACTAGATTGTAGAACGGAAGCGCGTCAGAATTCCGGAAGTGAAGGTGAAGCCATCAACTAATCGCCACAGAACAGCTCTTGCTATCTGACTTCTTGGCTTTGGCTCTGGGATGGTGACGTTTGCTATCGCGTCGTCCGAGGGCGCGTTCGAAGGAATGGTTCGTCGCCATCGTCGTCGCGACGCTTGACGTCATCGTATTCTGGCCACATGCACTACAGGCAGATGTAGCGACTGCTGCTGCTTCCAACAACACTCCCCTAGACCACCACCACTACCGAAGCCTACTTGACTAATGGAACGTGAATGATTTATTGACCTTTTGCGTAAACGTCGCGCTGCTGGGAGAAATGTGGAGACTGTGGTGATGTGCGTGGCGCGAACGCAAGGACCACCAAGTTCTCTGGCAACTTTACGTGAAGCTGTGGAAGATTTTATTCATCTTATTGGCCGTAGGATGGTCCTCCCCAAAAGCCAGGACGATGTTATCTGTTGGCGGCTGGGCGGCCGCACGCCAATAGCTGCCAATCCCACTGACATGTTTCGCACGCTCGCGACAGTAATTTATTTGATCATCCGCTTTATATCCGCTGCCAAGCCATACACATCCACGCCCCTACACCTCAAGGCCAACTTTGATGGAGCATCTCACAGTAGGCCAGTCAGTCAGTCAGTCGACTGACGATCGAGGCTAGCGTGTAACATGTAAATCGAGTATGCTGCGCTTGGTTTACCCACTCGCGCGACGAGGAGGAGCACGTTGGCACGCGATACAATATCGGTGGCACCCTAAGGCCACCTCCATTAATCAGTAGGATCATCGACGGTTTGCGGCGGTGGCGGCAAATGAAGTAGGTGAACGATTTACGATGGCATTTGACATATGTGTCAATCCGCGGATCGTCCTGACCTCCGTTATTCTTTTTTCCCGGCCGACCAGTGAGTACCATGCTCTGGCCGCCGTATATTCTGTTCTTGACGTAATTAATGATTCGTGACTTTTGCTGCCTTCCAGGACCGCGGTAAGGGAAGCTTGAGGTCACCGTCGGGCCCTTTTAAGGGCAAAACTTTGCTCCAGAGAGAGACAGAGAGGGAAAGAAAGCGAGAGGAGGATTAATGCAATCAATTTCGGTGATAGGCGACCGCCTCGGATCGGCTCGGTCGCACGCACTTTCTCCAGCGTGATGCTGACGCCTGTTTTATGTAGATTGCGCTGACTCCACGGTCCGGAGGAATTTAAATTAAAGCTCCAAGAAGGAGCCGTAGAAGTCCTGAGTGTAACCGCCCTGCCCCCGGAACACTAACGGCGGTTCATAAGCGCCAGCGGACAAGAAGTTCAAGCTCATTAATTTGTGATTTAATGTAGTAATGAAAAATTTATTGGTTCGCTTCGGAAATCTGCAACCGAGTGCTGCGTTATTTGCGAGGGGAAATAACAGCAACCAGGGACCGGGGGCCGGGAGAGGGAGCTACAGAAGCCGGAAGAGGCTGCTGACGATGCTTCCGGCTATTGCGTTTCTCATCACACCACGTGGCGGGCACGCTGCGTCGCATGAGCATGAACCCAGAGTGTGTTGTGATTCATCGACCTCGAGGTCGGGAGCGGGATTCACCGTTGCGTGAATGTTCATTCCGTTTGGATACCGGCAGGAACGAAGAAAGGGCGATGCGACAGTTCAGCGCTGGAATTTGCGGAACTTCCGGCAACCGAAGCGGAGAAAGCCGGACTTGATGATGAAAGTGTTGAGGTGTTCAATAACTCTTTTCTCAGAAGAGCGGAATGACGATTTTGTTTTAGGAAATTTTAAAGAAAAGTTTGTGGAAAAACCTACGTAACTCGAAAAATAATCCAAGTATACACAGCTGATCAAAACATCAACACCTCCAGTGCGCTACCCAGCCCCGGGATCCAACGCGTCAAGTACCGTTGCCCAGAGATACGGCAATCGTTGGTTGCTTGATGTTAATCGTCTTGCATCACAGAATAGAAACAGCAGTACAAGACAGGGAAGCTCGTCTTCCTTCAGAGAACGTAGCGGCCATCCAATGGCCACAGCAAGCCCAGCCAGTCAAGCCAGCCAACCAACCAACCAGCCAAAGGAGCCAGACAGCCGAGATTGCGAGATTAAAATCGGCACGCTAGACGCCAAAGACGAAGGTAATGCACAAACAATACTAATTATGAAGTTTGTAGTACAACCATCTCTTTTGCTCTCTCTCTCTCTCTCTCTCTCTCTCTCTCTCTCTCTCTCTCTCTCTCTCTCACTCATTCTGTCTCTCTTGCTGCTGCGTCCTGGATGCATCAGCCGAAGAAAGCTGGCCAAATGAAGATGCAAACCGTCGTCTAGGCAGGGCGGCGAGCAAACAAAAAAAAAGGCGAGAGCAAAACTGCACAACAAGCGGTCGACGGCACCCCTCCTCCTCCTGCTGCTGCTGCTGCTGCTCCAGTTCTCCATGCAACACCACATTTTTACTGTCGTTGTGCACCATCAAACCCTTTCTCTTGGTGCGAAACAATATTTACCGATTCGACACCGACACCCCCCAACAGAGTCTGCGTCCGTCTAGGCGCGTGGTCTAGGTGAGATGCACAGACAAACCGCCCCCGTGTTCCCCGTGGGGCCTGGCATAAGCTGTTGGTCAGACCGGCAGGATGAAGAATTTCGAGCCAAGAAAAAAAGGGCGAAAAAAGAAACAGTTATGCGCCTACTTCGTGCTTCGTGCTTTACGGTCGACTGCGAGTAACTCAAACGCGAACCACGAGTCGTGCGGCTGGTGAGTGACGCGAGAACTCCCCCCAGAATGCCGGCTGCGCGCTTGCTAGGATGCGGCGACATCCCCAGCTGCTTTGCGTAAACAGAGAGGCGAACGGCCGGCTGCTGCAGCTGGAAAATGAGTTTTCGAGAAAAGCGTCGCCGGAATCCGGAGAGCGAAAGTCACGCTCCTGCCACGCTCCTGCGAGCGAGAGAGAGAGAGTGAATGGCGTGGAAATGAGAATTTCCTTCGCCGGGACAGGACACTCCAGCGGTAGATTCAAACCAAAACCGATGCCAGAGTAGTGCAACGGTGTGTCCTGCGAGGCCGAGGCTTCTCCGCGCGCAGAGAACACCAGAGAACAGTCGAACGTGCATCTCCGCGAAAGAGCGAACGGGTCGCGTCGCGTGCTGCGAGTTTTCCTGTGACCGGCCACCAGCGTAACTAGCGCATTCGCAACGGAAAAGCCCGGCAGAAAACCCATCCGATCCTGGTGACCGGCACCGGCGGGGAAAAATTAAGAGTGATAAGATGGTGAACGGTGCACCGAAGGAGCCGCAGCTACACCATTCTACATTCGGCCGGGCGGACGACGACGAGCTGGAAATGCAGAAGAGATCGCACGCGATCGTACCACAAACCACCGACAACGAGGACAACGACGGTGACGCCGATGACGACGACAACGAGAACGGCTTCGGACGAGCGCCAGCGAGCGAGCGATCGCGTACGAAGTGAACCGCACCGGAAAGGTGGAAAGATGCTGGGACCGGTGCTCGCTCCGTAAGAAGAAGAAGAAGAAAAAGTGTGGCGCGCGCCCGATCCACTCCACGAACATTCCACCGATCGCCGTGGCCGTACCAACCAACCATCTCTTCGTCTTCGTGTCTCCCCGGTGCGGTGAGGTGCCACGGTTGCCACGATCTTCTCAGCGTCCGTCGGCTGGTGTTGGCCGCGACTCGCGCGCCAGTCAGTCAGTCAGTCACCTGCGATCGGTTGAGCCAACCACCTGCCTGCCAACCCTGTTTATGCGCTGCTGGAAGAGATCGTGTGATCAGCCACAGTGTGAACCACGAACCACGAACGTGTATCTATCTGTGTGTGTTTTGGTGGCTTAAGATCGAGTTGCGATCTCGTTAGTGTTGGTGAGTGAAACAGGTGAAGGAGGAGGAGAAGGAGGAGAGTGGTGCAGCGAGGCTCTGAAGCGAGATCGCGGGAAGAAAAACGGGAACGTTGGCCTGCTTGAGCGCAACGCAACGGGACCTGTGGTGCTCGCTGCTCGCTGCGGTGGTGGTTCGTTGCTTGCGGCCAGTTGAAGTTGTTTCGCGCAGCCAGCAGCCGTTATCACCAGTGGACGTTGAAGCTTGTTTCCCGGACGTTTCCGGATCGAAAAACGGACGAACTTCAGGCAGATATTCGTGGAAATCGATCGAAAAGATCATCACGAGGTGTGACACATAATTCCCCGTGCGCCTTGTGACCTATCTGTGACAGCGTGAAGCGACAGCAAAGAGGAAGCTTCTCACAGCTCAAAAGTGCCGTTAGATTCCATTCTTGGGCTTGGGCTTGGGGGGCCACAGCGACATCCGCCGTGTACCGCGCGTGATTGCGTCAACAACGTCGTTCGTCTCCTTCTTAAGCATTCTTCGCACGAAACTTTCCCCTCGCGATCGCGCCTGGCGGACTGGCGGACGGGGGGAGGCGGGAGGGGCTGACCCGATTCTCGGCACCGTGGTTCAATCATGTGTGGTGGCCACCGTCGACGTGTGTAGGGCGCGCGACGCGTAAATATTCGGTGAGAGAGAATCGCGTCCCCGTGCACCCGGATCGGTGGGCACGCGGATTGGGGTAATTGTGTCGGAATTGTTTCTAAGTGAAGTCAATCAGTGCGTGCGTGCGAGCGAAACCTGGTGGGACGACGATTCTGGGGTGACCCCAGACGAGCCAGATAGTGCCCCCCCGGGAGTGTTAGTTCCAGTTCCGTAGTGCGTCGTGATCGGTGAAGTTGTTTTGCGTTCCCCTGTTGCTGTTGTGTTTTGTTTGTGAAGAAGATCCCAAGAGGTGGTGCTAGTGGTTGAAAAAGGGCGTAGAAGTGATGCAGCAAAAGCTGCAGCGACACAACGAAACGTATCGCGTCAGTTCAATTACAATAACATCCAACAAGTGATTAACCTCTTAACTCTACGGCGTGCTGTGAAAGATCGCGATCAAAAGTGGTCGAGAAACCGAGTGTTGGAGCAGCATCATCAATCGTGGAGTTATCAGCAACCAGGTGTAGGTGTTCTTCTCTTCTTACAGCACATTAGTTAAGGCATTTAAGGTTTTTTAGATTGAAATTTAATTCAAAAGTGTCTGATCAACACGGGGTAGTTGGTAGCCCGGGTTCGAGAAGGTTATAGTTCGCTGTCAGCTATCTGCGAGAGTCCTTCTCCGTGCTGCAGTCCTTCGAGGGAGCGTCAGAGATTGACCAGAGACCAGATCACACGCGGTACTCACAGAGCGCATGTGAGTGCGAGTGGACCCTGGAGTCCTACGATCCAAGGTGGGGGTCCGAACTTTGGACGGTCAGATTCCACAAATAGTCCTCCGTTGGCTGTCGAGTTGAGTAGAACTAGGTCGCGGGGAACTAGAGAACTGCTTTTCAAACGCTAAATGACTTGACTGAGCTGCACACAGAACAGGAGTTCCCGTTAGGGGGTGCAACTAAAAAAAACATGGCCACAGACAACCTGTCTGCGATCGCCGAGCTGCACCTTCCAGCCGGTTCAGCAACCGGAATCCAAAACTGCAACTTCATTTCGCGCATCCACGATCCTCGATTACTCATCTCAAGTACTAGCAGCTCGTGCTAGCCACAGGGGACCGCAATTTGCATCCCTTGGACCAGGTTTCAGGTCCGCCAATCGTGAGATAAGCGGAATTCTATCTCGTCCGCCAATCGGTTTTGATCGTTGCAACCGGTTTGACGCGGTGCGAGGGGGTTGTGCGGCCTGCTGGCAGCCGTCTGGTGCAACGGTGTCCAACCGGTGGAAGCTCATCAACACCGGGTATCCCGGCATTCCGGCAAGGGGCGATGCAACGCCACCATCTGGTTGATACCCTCCTGGACACAACACATGCTGATCCACATGACAGCCAAGCACCGTAATAATCAATTTCACCTCACTTCCTCCCCTCTGTTCCTCCTTGCCGGATGGTCCGGATGGATGGAAAACTAATTCCGCATCCGCAGCGAGCGCGCGCATTGAACCGGGATTAATCACAAAACGCGTCCGTGGAGCGGTGGGCGCAACATTGACGCAATGCCGCCGCGCGTCTTCTGCAGCTCGATGCTGCTGCTGCTGATAGTGGAGCGGGAAGCAGAGTTCCCGTTTCAAGACCCCCATTCTGCGGCCACACAAGGGGCACCATGCTGTCTTGTATTGCGCTCCATCGAACAGACGTTCTAACCGAACGTTCTGAAGGAATGCTGCGCGCTATGTACGTGTTGTACGCCTCGTTCCGCTGTTGGACGACGGCCCCAAAGGGCGAGAGCGAGGGAAAATGAAATTTCCGAAACCCGAAGAACGGTTACGGAATATCAAAAAGGGATACCAACGATACAGAGGACAGAGGGAATCGTCGTCGTCGTTGTCGCGAACGAGCAATATGCGCGAATCGGCCATGCGGTGTGTTAGTGCAACCGGAAGTAACCCCTTTTCGTAGCCTGTTTTGCCAATACTGCGGTGGCCACCACAGGGAATACAGGATACCATTTCTTGATTCATCGGCCGCGCGCAGAAGGGGGTTTATCGTCCTCCTTCCGACGGATGAGCTCAGCTGCGAAGGGATGCTCAGTGCAAACCGCATGGATTCACCCTATTTTCCCTATCCCTACCCTTCCGGGGGGACACCAATACACTTCTTTTTTATCGTCCCAAACGCATCAATCATCGGCTAGGGACAGCGATATATCGACGAATATGCTCGCGAGCGATTTTATGAGCTTTCGCCGAATATCCCGGCTAGACCTTCCTCGGCACACCGGAGGACACTTTTCCTCCACAGAAAACAGAAAAAAGGGAACGAGAGGGATGATAAAACCCAGGCCCCACATTAGGTTCATAAAACGACGAAATTCTTTTATGCCACCTCCCGATGGAACCTCTGACGGGGAGGTGAGAGCATAAACAGTTTAGCGGTAGGCCGGTGAGGCGCACCATTAGCTGGGAGATCCATCCGGGGGGCGGGTGATCTGGATAGGAGTAAACATAAATATTGATTAAGCAGGCAAAGGGGGAGCAACGAGCTAGCGTAAGGAAAGGTGCATTTAGAGATGAGGAAGAGGACGCAACTCTCATTGTTGTGCAGCAAGAAGACCACGATGATGATGATGATGATGATGATGATGATGATGAGAAACCATTGGACAAACCAAACAACAGAGAAAGAACAAAAAAAAGGCCAAAGAAGCTGATACCATGTTCAAGGGTGTGACTGGCTGGAGAAAGTAATTAACATTTTCCATCCCTCCACAAAATACATACACCCTGATCAATCCACAGGACCGCACGGTACGGATTGTGCGTTTAACGAAGTGAAAATGATTTAGAAGAATGAGCTAGAATTATTAGAAAAGAATTCGAGGGGAGAAAGGGGTGCATCAGAAGACAGCGCGACACACAATCCACCCCGCTCTCGGCTAATTGTTCTCCATTAGTGAGATTCTACGGGACGGAATTATGATAAGCAGTTGCTGGAGAAGAGTTGAGGTCCCCCGAGAGGCCGTTCTCGGGAGTTCTCTTCGGTGTTCAGGGTGTGTAACGAACACAAAAATGTGCTTCTATGTGGGAAGGTGGTTTTCTCTTCTAATGCTTCATTCTAAAGCTTTGAGAAACCTTCCTTTTAAACCGTAACCAATGCATCACATCACAAAGGGGCCACTTGGGAATGGTGGAGACTTGAATCCGACAAGCAATGTCAAGCAGAACAGCAACATCAGCACGAACATGTTTAAAGCATTCGTTTGTTGTCAGCCAGAACGTTAGCTTCTTCTAACTCGACGTCAACAAAAAAGGAGGAAATCCATTCCCATTGCCATCGATTTCGAAGCGATTGGTACATGGAATCCACACGGGATTTCACGAAACATCCCACCGCATTTCTTTGTACCATTGAAAGCTCTCTTTCTTGTAAGGGGGGGGGGGGGGGGGGATGTATACCACACAAGGAAAGCCATTTGATGGCAGATAAAACGTCGAATAATGTTTTCAAACTCACAAGAAAAACAATAGATGTCATCGCACCACCAAGCAGCAGCGACATCATAATCACACAACACCGAGAAACAGTTTAGAGGTACAGCCGAGTTGATTATTTTATAATTGTCGCTCTCATAAATTCAACCAACCGTGCCGGTGTTGGTGGTGATCGAGGGGGGATCAAGCTCGGTTTAAAACGCCCTCACCAAGCGAAGGGCGCCCCCTTGGGTCTCAGTCACCAACGCGCACACATGGGTTTGGCATTGACATTCGCTTCGTCGCAATCACCGTCACCCGGGTGAAACGGGTTCTCTTGTACGCCGTTGTGGTCAGCAGCAGCAGCTCGGACTCGGACTCGGACTCGGTCTGTCACTTGCATCCCCACGGACGGACGTACGAGCGCAGTCGCCTGCAGGATCGAGCCCCGGGTTGCGGACCGAGATTCTAATCGGCGTAAACGTTGAACGTTCGCCAAACCTCCTTCCTCCTTCCCACGTGTTGTCTCTGTGTATGTGGCTGTCCTTCTCCCTCCCCACCCTCTTTTTCTGGGTCACACAATCTAGCTTTGATGACCACCACGGTGACGACAACGAGAGGCCGAGGGTCGGTTGGTACCGTTTTAGCGCCGTAACGAGCGAGCGCGCGATATGTAGCGCTCTGGCGGTGCTGTAATGCGGATAATGTTAATAAGAGAAACGAGTTGCGCTCTGCGCTCTATGTATGTATGTGTGTTTGTATCAGTGACAACGGCGTAGGGGGAGAAAGGAAGATAAATTAACGGTCATCTGTATACTCCCTGCTCCTCCGTCCGTCCATCTATCTATGGGCCAGGGGAGTTGCAAAGCGAAAAAGGGTACTCCGACGATGACATCGCCACGCCACGGTCCTTACGGAGTATTGTGCATGTAACCAACATCTAGGGCTGGCCAGCTGGTAGTACCGAGGCGAAAGAATGGAATTTATTTGATGGGAAATGATGAAATATGAGGAATGCCTTGCGCTTGCCGGACGACCGACATTGCTGAGCAGACAGTTCCGGGTTCCCTTGGGACACTTGGACACGCTGTGGTGCACATTTATCGGTGTTAGAAAGGAAAGGATTCGCACACAATGGGAAGCGCCCATTGTCAACCAGTAACTACTCGGAATGGAATGTGAAATGACAAAAAGAACAAAATAAATGGCGACAAAAGCACAAAAGCACCAAATACGACACCGAGATCCTAACGAACCGGTCAGCAAAAGATGGCTAAACACATGATAATTACCCATCAAGTCGTGTAAAATCTGGCGCAAAAACCCCTGCCGGTGATGAATTCCTCGAAACCACATTCGACTGTGTGCCACATTCTCGTTTCATTAACATCGCGCGCGCTTTCACTGCAAAATGACCTGCCGGTGAGCCGTCGAAGAAGAACCAGTGCGCGCCAAAAAAACCCCGGGTGCCGAGTTGCATCAAAAATGCCGCGCACCGATACAGATCCGCCGTTTGCCGCGTCGCGTGTGCATCGTCATGGCTCGTGGGGCGATCCGGAGCCAACGATCCGGGTGCCCGCGATCGTAATCACGAAACCATCGCGAAGAGATGCGCGATCTAAATACCGGGCGAGCAGCGAAAGCGTAAGACCATTAACACATTTCCCCCCGTGGCCACTGATGATGATGCCGCTCCCTTTAAATCGCTTTTTTCCGATGGCGAAGCGCGTTGGACGAACGCTGCCCGTGAAACGATTAGGGTCACACGTTAGGCAGGGCATTAGATTTGAATTTTTGGCCAACAAGAGCGTGTACAAGAGATGAGCCCCGTGTTGCTCGATAGAAAAGAATTCGGTTGGTTGAGGTGAGGGGACAAATCGATTGATTGGATTATCCATCGCTCAGGGAAACTCCATTACACGCCTCGATTAACCTTCTTTCGGTTTGTAACAAAAGGGTTCTCTCTTTGCGTTGTGGGACCGCTTCGTGAGGTCATCGGGGTGATGTTAATCATGTCTTCTCGTACTCTGTTCGTGGTTGATCGACAACTCATTTCCAGTGCGCCAGAACGAACCGCAACGAAAAGCCGAGAAGCAACGGTACCGGCACGCACTCCAGCGCGACCACTGCGGCCGCTGTATGTGTTGCTTCTTTTGTAGGCAGACACCCCAAGCGGGGGGCTGGAGGCGAAAACTAAAGATAAGTGGCCACCACCGCGCCTCTTTGGGTTACGCTTCAGTGCACGAGTGATGATGAGGCAGCTGGAATCGAAAATGGCATCCACCAAACCATACAAAGAAAGAGGGAGAGCGAAAGAGAGGCTATCGCGAGCGCACGCAACTATCACGATAACCCGTTTGTTACTCTTCTCTTCGATCCGAAAAAAAACAACATGAAAAACAGAGAGGGGGACGAGGGTGGAAAAACCGATTGGCATCCGAGAGGGGCCATCTCTATTGGTTGATGATGGGTAGCTAATTGCTTGCCGGCACACCAAGGTACCGTTTTCTCGAGGGGAGGCGAGGGGAGATCGCCAATGTTTAAATATGTGTCGGCGTGTATCTGTGTGCGTGGCTGCTGTATTACATCGTGCACCGTTCGTCGCTTATCGCATCGCAAGTCTTCCACGAAAACCGCTTCACCGTTAGCGCCACCGGCTGCCTCCCTCGCTGGCTGCTACACTCGCCAGCGCATTATCAGCAATCCAAGGAGGCGAGAAGACAGAAGTGTTGATGTGTGGGCTGCTATGCAGCTACAGGCACGGCATGCCACGATGCACGATGGGCTTGCTGCGATTTGAAGAGAAATTTTTGACTTTTTATTGATGCGCCCACCGGGGAATGCCAGCGATCGATCGGCTCACGCACCAACATACCTCACACGGTCCATCGATCGCACGATCGTTTCGTTCATTCACTTGGCTGTTAAATGGCGCTACCCTAGGAGTGCATTTTCTGTTGCAAGCGCTTTGAATTTCCCGTTGAGGATGGAAATTGGATTTGTTTTTGGTGGGGGGGGAAATGGCGCTCTCAAGCCACTCAACCGGGGGTGTGAAAAACAAATTCAAACAAACCCTCGAGCTGGATCACGCCAACGCAACAACCGAAGAGTGATTTAATTAGAAGGCCAATCCGCGCGCATATGTGGAGCGCACCGATGCTCCACGAGCGTCCAGGATGCTTGCCCTTGGAGTATTTAGGTTTTCTCGCCGTTTTAGGTTGAATTGCTTTTGTTTGTGCGGCTGCAGAGCGAGTTCGAATGCGGGCAAAAACAAATAATAAAAAGGGGGCCCCCAAAAAAAACCTGGATGCTCTCATTGGAAGTAGCGCGCTGATTACCGGCGCCGGTCGATCGCTTTATAGGTCGAACGGCTGCCTCAATCATCATCAAACCCCCCTCTGCGGGAAAATCAATAACTGTATCGCTGCCCAGCTAGCCGGCTTTAGTCTTTCATTTTAGGCCGAGTATCCCGACACAGAGAGAGACTTGAACTGGAATGCCGAATGCAGTTAAAGCATTCCCAGCGGATAGCAGCGAAGAAAATTCTCAATTCAATCACCGCAACTGCAAGCGCGGATCAAGCGCGTTGCTTAAACGTACCAACGGAAACTTTCTCGTTCCCTCCGTTCCGTGCTCGACAATACTCTGGTTTTTGGGAGAAGGAAAAGCTTAAAACTCCAGCCCAAACACAAACACGACACCGAGGACGGACGGACCAATTGATTGAATAGTTTTTCCTCGAACAAGACGCGCACCGGCGCACGAAGCACGGATTAACTGGTGTTGCTCCCGCTGTTGTCCTGCTGCTGGTGTTGTTGTTGTTGTCGTAGACTTGGTCGTCGCCTGTCGACGTGCCAGCCGGGACAAAATGCTGAAAGGAAGTGTGTTCTGGAAGTGTGATCCGTTCTGCCAATGTCGCAATCGTCGTCTGGTTCGTCGTTAGTCGGTGCAAAACTGCATAATAAGACTCTGTCCGGCATTGGTGTGGGTTTAGTGTGCGCACCCCAGACGAGAGTTCATGTCCGAGTAGCAGCAGCAGCAGCAGCAGGAGGTGGTTCCAGCCGTCGATTACCAAGCGTTGCAAAGCGTCGAATGAAGAAGTTTTCCTTTGGTGCCAAGAAAAGGTGGAAGCAAAAAAAAAGTGCCGGAATTCTCGAAATGCCGGAAATCAACTGTTCAAGCTGTTCTTGGTGTGGACTGTTGAGGGGAGGGGTCGCGCAAGTTTAGCATAATTCCATTAGCTTGGCCTGTGTGCGGCACCCTCCCGGTTGGTGTTTTGATAGTGGGAGAAGTTGGACTTTCAGCAAATTCTAGGGAGTTGCACTCCTGGACTGTCTGGACTGTTGTTGGTGACAGCGGACGCTTTGTGACTCCGTCGCACGTGACCTTTCACCTGCCAGGTGATCCCGGGCCGGTGCGGAGGTCCAGAGATATGACGGTAAATGCATAACAGTTTGAAGCATCCTTTCCACCTGGATGGCATTTTCAAAAAAATAAAGGAAAAGGAACATGGCAACGGAGTTTTTGGGTGGAAAACTTTCCTCTTCATCTGGATCTGGCCACCTGGCGATGGAGTTCTGTTATTCAAGTGACGCTATTCCCCGCAAGAAAAAGCCACAAACAGACGCCCAGTTATAAGGAAATTCAAGAGAAGCTCGCTCTAATGAGACTAAAAGGGCCGGGCCATCTCTAGGGGCTGCGTTTGGCGGAAAGAAAATTGCGAAAAATCTTTAAAAAAAAAAAACCCATGTAACGCACTGTTGGAAGGTCCCGGTGCAGGATTCGCTGCTAGATTCCGTTGGATAACTCTTGGCGCGCGAAAATCCCAACCAAAAAGAAAAGGAGCCCATGGAAGCCACATCTCGCTGCAACCGCTTTAATGGGGGTTTTCACCGCATTTTTACGCATCCACCAGCTCTGGGGTTGGAAAATCAGGAAAAATGAAGGGAGGGAGAAACGCACACAAAGGTCGCTTGGAACCGCCATGCTGTACGTCCTTCCATCATCCCCGGAAAATGGTTTGTTGGCCACCGCGTGAAGCGTGAAAGCAACCGTAGCGAGTTGACTTTTCCTTCTTTCCTTTCCTTCCCGTTTTTTCCAGTTCAACGTCGCCGGCTTTCCGGGGGGGGGGGGGGGGTTATTTTTAACACATAAAACGGCCGTTCATTTGCCGGCGTTTTTTTTTCTTCTCTTTTCGCTTTCGGATATATCCAGGATAATGCTTCGTCTCGGAGGAAAACAAACTCTTAGCCGCACCACCAAAAAGCGATGCTAAATTTAGCCACAAACCAGCGCGCACTCTGGTCCTCCCTCTCCTCTGGCAGTGATTTTCAATTTACGCCACCGCCGAGCTCACCGCGGAACCGGACAACATCGCAGCAGCACCAGCATCCCGTAGGCCGGTTGTAGGTTTTCATTTGATTGACCAACGAACGATGAACGTAGGATGAGCGAAAGTAATTAGACAATTAATCAAATCTCGCCAGCGCGACCGAACCCTTATCAATCAACAAACCGCACCCTCGAGACTGCCCTCCCCGTGACGTCCTCGTGGCCACCGGACGGATGGATGACTAACTTTTATGCCAAACTCGCCCTCCTGTGTGGCCAGTCATTGACTCGCGATTGATTCGCGCGACGCAAGCTAGCGGTAAATATCGGATCCGATGCCGAAAATGAAAATGCGCCACCGGAACCGACCATATCCGGTGTGTCGATGCAAAACTTTGGCCACTGCATCGTCATCGTCACTCCGGGGGATTGACGTTCGCTTTTGGGAAGGCTCACGGCTGGAAGAAAGGTGCTTGTGCCAAGAAAGGTGCTGGGTTGGTGCGCCACAAACCACAAACCGTCGCATCGCCATTCCATTCCGTCGCCACCAACCAACAACCACGAGCCATAAACGAATGCCAATTGAATGCCATTAAAGGGCGCGCGCAAGGGGAGGGGGGGGGGGGGGGGGGTACGCATAATTTTAGGGACGGCAGGAGCCGAAGCTATTAGCCATTCGTTGTGGGTTTTCGATTTCCGCCAATCCGCCAATCGTGGTCACCGGTGCTTCAGCCAGCCAGCTGGCTACCAGCACCAGACGAAACTCAATCAATTCCTGGTCGAAAGTCCTGCCAAGAACACTGAAGGCCGGGGCGGGTGGTAAGATGCCAAAACAAGACGCTAGCAAGCCAGTTATCGAGCTCATTATGGGTTTGGGGCGCCATTAATGGTGCACACATGATGGCCACCGAGAGGCCGTAATCCAAAACCGGTGGTCATAACGGGTTTCTTCGGTGGCCCAGCCTGCTTTGGTGGAAATATGAAAATTTGCCAAGAAATTAAGCGATGATTGAGCGATGATTCAGAGTAGGCGCCGAAACGTTGGCGAGCGGGTGTTACCACCCGCATTGGCCTCATCATCGACTCATCGACAGCATAAATAACATAGCAATGCTTGCTCGCAAAAGAATAGTTTAATGTAGCAGCATCGGCAGCTGTTTTGTGGTTCCTATTCCTTTGCCACAGCATATGATGAGTTCATGATAAGCGCACACCACGGCCCCTTATCCTTTCCTTTGTTTGTTTCGTAAAAGTACTTGTCCGTGTCCGCCACGCGCAGTGCAGAACTTCCTCTGGTGGTGGTCGGTTGGCCTTCCGCATGGCAAGTAATAATAGCACGAGCACGAGATGGCGAACGAGGCGGTAAAATCCAGTTGCAAAAAAAAGAAAAAAAAATAGGAAAGAAGAGACAAATGATGATGATGAGTAGGGGAGGATGAGAGTGTAGGATGATGCTGATCATCATCATGATGATCACGATGATGAGGCTAGCTGATTTTAATCTCATGAAACCCCCCCCCCCCCCCTGTCATCCCCTGAGATGAGCTTCCTTTTTCCGTGTGGACGGAGTGGGTTAGTCGGGCAGTTTGGTACCGAACGTCAAGCCTGGGCCGTCGAAAGGCACGTACCGCTTCGCTTGGTAGCAGCCGTATGGGTCCCACAGAAGCCAGCACCAGATGATGACGGTGGTGGCGCTGCTTCAACGCTGTTTCTCCGTCACCGACAGCCACTAAAACTGTCTTCCTGCTGGCTTCTGCTGCTTGTCAGACTGAACAGCGTAAAAAAGGATGTAAAAGAGTAGGCACTGGCAGTAGCAGCAGCAGTAGCCTACTGCAAGTCAAGCTCAACCAACACCGAACTCGTGGTCAAGAGGCGCGCGCCTGCTTTGCTGTTGATGCTGCTGCTGGATGATGCCACCTCGTCCGGTCACCACTTCGTCCACCACCTCCGAATTGGTAACGGACTTTGTGGTGGATTGATGGGCTGTTTTCGATGCGCCAGAACACATGGCCGGAGCTGGAAGCAAAAACGTAACAGAAAGCCAAAGCCATCACGATCGGAGCTGTTCCGGAGGGGAGGCTTTTTTGTCCAACCC
Organism: Anopheles aquasalis; assembly: GCF_943734665.1. Taxonomy (NCBI): domain Eukaryota; kingdom Metazoa; phylum Arthropoda; class Insecta; order Diptera; family Culicidae; genus Anopheles; species Anopheles aquasalis. The sequence continues at coordinate 73,337,737 of NC_064877.1, read as the reverse complement.
CTTTTTTCACCAGTGGCTGGCGTGCCACTGTCTAACCACAAGGATGGAAGGATGGCACCTCCCAACCCTCCCACATGGCACAAAATTATATATGTCAAGTGTTGGCTGATGCTTGCAAAACCGCAAATAATGCTCGCCCTCTTTCGATTCTCTAGGCCCTGTGTGTGCGGCTTTGGGGTTGGTCAAATGGAGCAAGGAGGGCAAATGACAAATGCTGCTAACAAGTTTCGGTTACAGGCGGTTACTCGTCGCTCCGGGACGTGCGACCGAGACGAAAGGTTAGGGGTTCGCTGGAGGTTCTGTTTGCTGAGGGTGGGCGTGGCGACCCAAAAGTGCGTATTTTTGGGGCTGGAATGGTCTTGGACGGACCACCGGTCCATCCAGAGGTTCCCATTCTTCTTCATCGTTCGGCCTGGCCATCGTTTGTGACCTCAATCTACCACTGGCACTAAAGGGCTAGGACGTACCAGGAGTTACCGTCCGTTAAGCGATCCGTTCTACGATGTGTTTTTGTCGTTTGTCGCTTCCTCCACCCCGAAAAAGATGGCTTATCGTCGTGTGATGTGTGATGCGAGTATGCGATGGCCATGCTAATACGTGTGACGATCAGATAAGAGCGTCTGCCGTGACGGTGGATGCTGGAACGCCATTCGGAATCCAGTTAAATATGCGTGACCGCACGGCACAGAAAAAAAAACAGCAAATTCTCGCTATTTAGCAGCATGTGTCCCCCCCCGAGTTGGTGGTCACGATGAGTGGCACATACAAGTTTGTCTCCGGCAAGGGCAAGGAGGATTTCTCCGGCCGTTTTCGTTCCCGTACGATGCCAAGAAGGAACAAACGGATTGCGTGATGATTGTGGTGCTCCAGACCAGAAGGGCTGTATATTCCTTTTGATGGACATGGATTGCGGCCCACTTCTCCTCATCGGAGACTGTCACCGGAGGCTTTCCACCAATCTGGCCGACTGTGTCAACTGAAAGCTGGGCGGAGAAGAGACCAACCACCGACTCCCGGTTTCTCAGTAGTCGCAGGTCACAAAGGGCATCTGAAATGCATTCGCAGTGAATCATTTCGCAGCAAAAACAGGAACCTCAGTCCTGTTGGACGTCCTCTTCGTTGTTGTGGCTAGCGTGCAATCCTCCCTGGATTGTCCTTTCCTCACAGGACATGCAAGTGACGTGCACACGACGGTATGGCGACGCGTACGATTGATGCTAATACGCTCGTTGTAGCTCCCCTGCGAGTGTTTCGGTGAAACGATGAAATATTGACATTATTACGATTCCCGTTTGTGTTCCCTTGCGAAGTGCAAAAGACCGCTAGACCGGTGATGGGGGTTTTCCAGCTCCAGCGTACGGATATTCTCGCCACAGCCAACCTAGGATGCACCACAACACAACATGAATGGAGGAGGGCAAAACGTCAAAATGGTACGAAGGTCCGTAAAACCATAGCCACCATCATCATACTGCGCACCTGGCTGCTTGGATGATGCGAGGTGATGATAGAGCTTTATGCTGGTAAACCGTTGGCCCGATGGTCCGATGGCCGATGGCAGAGACTGCATTTGAATGGGATTCAGTTCCATCGGTCGGCCCTATGGCGCCGGTGTGTTCGGGTAAATATGCTTTGGGCTACCTGGAACTATCGTTTCGTTCTGCCGCCAACCGAACGTACCCACACCGAGGAATTACCGGAAGCAAGCGATGCATTTGTGGTTGATGCCAGTGGCACAACACGGGACTTTCGGTGGACCGCCTGGGGTAGTTTGTTGCTTTTTCCCCAGTATCTCTCCCCCCCTCCTCTCCTGAACATCTAATTATCTACTGGCGATGAATTTTGCTCCCAAAAATGTGTTCCAAACACTCGTCACAGTAACTTTGTAACACGTTCCGTGGCACGTTCCAGAGCTCTGAACCCAGGACGGAGTCTTGTTCTTTTTTGGGAAGGAAGGATGGAAGAAAATCTAATTTTACAATCCATTTACCACCGAAGCGAAGGACCACTCTTCGGTCCAACTTTTTGGTCCTGCAAAGGTCGCTGGGAAACTGGGAACTGTGCACCGAGTGCAATTAAAACGTCTTCCAGCTGCAGCAGCTACACTTTTATCTCACTGTCGCTGTCGTCGCATCTTCAACAACGTCGCATCGCCAACTGAAAAGCTTATTTCCGGTGACCAACAACCGGTTGCAGCTGCAGCGTGCACACCGAAAACACATTGGCATTGTGTTCGCGGCACGTGGCACATCATGTGATGCAACAATATGCAGCTGAACTGTGAACCTCTCTTTCCCAGTTCCCTTTTTTGAGTATCGGTGACAATCTAGAGGGTCGCCGTCATCGCACCGGATGTGGCGTGAGTACGTGAGCACTTCTGGACTCCCCCGCCCCATCGTAAAAGAATCACCAGCCGGCCAGAAAAGAACTTTAATTACAGTTTAGAACGGTTCCTCGCCAGTTGGTAGGCACGTTGAAGGCAGACCTACCATGGTGGTTCAGCTGACTTCCGGTGCACATAGAGGGGAACACGGAAGACACGTTCCCAGACACGTTGCATAAATTGCATCAAACCGGTGCGACGTGTGCCGAAACTGCCAACGTTGTGGACCAACTTTGGAGTCAGAACTTTCGCGATGAATAGAGAGCCCGACATCTAGAGGGCCAACCGGAAGTGGTACATAATGGCGTGGCTCAAGTCACCAACAAGGGCCTGAGCTCGAGCCCGAGATATTAACTTCTGGAGTGGCGTTACCATCGCACCCGCATCGGTTTCGGTTGGACGGACGGGCCCATCCGGGGGGTTCTAGACCTCACCAAGTCGGTCTCTTCTACTCCATTCCATACAATGTTTCACTCGCGAATGAAACTAATTTGTTGTGGAGCCTCTCTCGTTCACTCTCGCTCGGTTGTTCCCTCTTATTGTTGGAGAAACACAATTCCTCATCCGAGGCCGCTGGCACCAAAGTGAAACTGAAATGCGGAACCGAGTCCGAATGGCCGACAGGAACACCAAGAGAAAGAGAGCGAATGTGGAGGCTGCATAAGAATTAATTTTAGAAATTAATTACGGTCCATTCTCGGATCCAAAGCGAAACGGGGGTGGGGAGAAATGGTGTAACAACTCGCGGGTCGCCATCGTCGTCTTCGTCGCCTGTGAAAGGTCCAGGGCGGATCCGCGGGCTTAAAAGCCTGGCCGGGCCCTCGAGGCGACGGAAGTTGAAGCGAAATGGTGGTGGTTCAGGCGTGAAATATCTCACGCTTTTCACGGGTTTGCCGGACCCACGCCACGGGTTGTTTTGTGGTGGTGGCCACTTAGCGTACCACCGGAAAGGTGATGGCGTTGTTTGTTGGTGTGTCCGAGTGGATATGTCGACGATGGCGTCGACCACCTCTTTCTAGGCTCTTTGTGGCTCTAGAAAACTGCAAATCATTCCGACTGAGGACGGAAAAGAGCATTCTCTGGGTGCGCAGAAATGTATTGGAATGTTGGAGATGGTTACAGGCGGGACCACCACCTTCAGCACGTTCGTAGTAACGCAGCCATTTGATCTTGCAGCTTCCTCCTTTCGCGTTGAGTGCCAAAGAGCCAGAGCCGAGCCGGGAGCTCAAGATTAAGACCTACGGCCGTTATTTACGATTTACGACGGTCGGCTGGCTGGTGATGGACGCACGCATTCGACATACCACGCGGTCATTGTCGACGGCCGAAACCCCATTTGTCCGCCAAACAACAGCAGACACCAAGAGACCAGCAGGACAGGACCCAGGATCTAATTTCTCTTCATTAGTCTAATGGGACTGTAATTGTATGGTAATTAAATCTTTCTATTTCTCACTCAACGTCTGACACTTACGATGACAGACTCTTGCTCTCTCTCTCTCAGCCTCCTCTGATGCTGAACGCGCTATGCCATCTGACGTTCGCGCGCACTTCGCTCGCTCAAGGAGTGTTGTCCTGTGTTGGGCTAATTAATTAGATTAGTTTTACTGACGGACCTACTGACCACCACTGGTGTCACATGTGACACTGGGTCACATTAATCGGGAGTCGAACATCAGAGCTGCATGCAAAGACACCATGCATCGACCAAGGACGACAGTGAAACGTGAGAGAAGAGAACAAACTGGGAAGCATTCCCTGGGATACCCCGGAAGCTGGCGCATAATGGATGAAAGTTGATTCGATTAGATGTTACAACACTCGCCACCCCCCAAACCGGGTGGCGACCAGGGCCAGCGACGGTCCATGAAACCGCAAATGAAACAAAGAACTCCCGACATTTCTCTCCTTTTGTCGGTTTGCTTCCAAGTGGTGGTTCGCAAGAAAAAAACCATCGAGATCGGCGAGTGCATAGTTTCAGCACCTTCCACTGGCGCTGGTGCGCGGTTGGTGTGTTGGATAATTAAAATAAATGAAGATGAATCTCGACGGTTGATAACAGCGAAACTTTGCACCAGCAGCAGCAGCAGCAGAAAGAGAGACGGCACCGAGCGAGAGAGCGCGCGCCTTTTCCTTTCTGCCTGCCAGGTCCTTGTTACTTCGAGTGCTTTGGTCGGACTTTAGAGTCCTCCAGCCGTTGCGACAACGAGTTTAAGGCTCGCGCGACCGCTCACTCCTTTGGCCTGATAAGACGCTTGGCAAATAAATTACATTCCATGATGGATGTGCGGGGTTGGCGCTGTGCTCGGGCGTTGGTCAACCGGCAAAACCCGGCTAACAAGCGGCCACTGAAGTGGACAGCAATCAACACCAGTTCCGGCACCGACCGGTGCAAGTAACATCATTTAGAACAAAGTGTTGCAGCGCCCAACAGTTGTGAGAAGTTGTCCACGCGAGGCGCGTCCGAATATCCATCCATCCAAATTATGTTGCAGCAATAAAAGAACGCTAAGAACATTGAAACCGTTTCCGGAGTTGTCTTGCCTGGTACGTCAAGCTAATCTACATAAATTCCACCGTCCGTGAAGACGCCCGATGTTCTAATCCGTGGGAATTATTAATGGAGCAAGGCGTCCGTCCGCACTCTGTGTCTGTCACGTGAGACTATCTTTCAAGAGGGAGAACATCGACTACACCAGGGGAGTGGGAGGACTAGTAAGAGACTAATTTTCAAGCACACCGGTTCGCCATAAATAGCATTAGCATACATACATACGACACTCGGGGCTGTACCGTATCTTTGGGAGCTTTTAAAGTCGAACGCGACCTTCCCTCTGGTGGTACGATTGCTCCGTGACTGCGGTGCTGGTGTTCTGGTGCCCGAAAACCGGTGCATACACACCGGAGAGATCATACACGGGATACACGCTGTGTTTTATGCAAAACTGTCGCACACCCGAGATGCTAATGTTTACTTTCATTTCGCTTCGCTCTTCGGCGCGATCCGGCACGGTACGGTGCGAGAACAACGAAGAGAATTCTTGATTCCGTCGACGCCGTGCTCCACAATCATTATTGTAGCCCAGGACAGGCCAAGCCATTCGAGTGCCAAGTGTTGCTCTGCTGCTGCTGCTGCTGACTTCCGGCCAGACAGCCAGTCAGTGTTCTGAGGATACTGAGCCCGTGAGGACACACACCTCGGTGCCACGGTGGATGACGTCTCTCACTGTCGCGCTCTCAAATATTTAGCATACAAACAACAACAAATTCCTTCGCGATTGCGTCTTGCGGGCGAGGAAATGTGTGTTTTTTTGTGTGTTCATTTTCCTTTCTCACTCTCGCTCTCTCTCTAACGTTGTTGCTCTGTCTCTCTGTTGATAAGAACCGAAGCGATGCTCTCTCTAACGCCGGAAGCTATAAAACGGGGCCAGGGTTCAAAGACGCGTACCAGCAAGGCGTCCTTCTTAAAGCAAGTGGCCACGAAGACGCACAATGGTTACGCGTTCGCTTCATACTCTTGGGACACATACAGCACACAGAGCCCACAATGCACAAACCACTATCAATTTCGATTTGTAAATATTTGCTCTAGTTGCTAGAGCGTCTGGTGATTCTCTTCAGGCCACACAAGAGTGGTATATCCTGCTCGAGTGCCAACCGAGGATTGTCAATTCAAACCAAAGCAAAAGGCAGGACGAGGACGCTTCGTGGCTCTGTGTGGGACGAGCATCATCACGACACTAGTGGTGGTGGTGCTGACTGTCTGGCCAGGATTAGAAACTACGGCCAGACTACTGGGGAATCCTGGGGACCTTCTTCTACTCTCTTCCCGCTCGTTTTATGTAAGGCAACATAAAATCCCTTTTTCTAATTCCAACTGCACCTTCTTCTTCTTCGTCGTCGTGCGAGAACTCGTCCGCTCGAAACCGATTGTGCGCTCGCTCCCACAATGTTTATTCATTACAAAACTTTCGCCGACGACGGACTTCCATTTTGGCTCCCGTTGAAGCTGGTTGGCTGGCTGGATAGCCTGGAGGATCTAGTGTTATTGTTATGATCGCGCGACCGCCAGTGCCAGTGCCAGCTCGAGCGCCCGGTGGCATGTTTAATGTGCGCAAATTGAAGTTTATTTAAATCACGTTCGGGAAATTGTTTGCGGCACGAACGTCCAAGCGCATGGCTTCCCTAGATGGTGTGTGCTTCAAGGAGGAGGAACAATGTCGCTCGTGGTTCTGGATTCAATTTTGTGCTCAGTAGCCTGGGCAACCAATCAGTGTGATCCTCAAAATGGAAAGCGCCCCTGCTTTGTGTGCTGTTTGGTGTGCAAAATGTAATTCCAATGAAATGCGATATACCATACTTTTTGTTCTGCAACAACACTCGATCATTATCAGCCATTACGGAATTACGGTGATTGTACAACAAACGATGCTGGATGCTGTGAAGCACGTAACACCGTTGCGTCCCCAAATAGGCCCGGTTTCTTCATTGTGCTTCAATCAAATATCAATAAATTAATGGCGTAATTATTAATTCCAATCTACTTTTCTCGCTCTCTTTCTTTCCTTCTACCACACAACAGAGGAGCACGTTCTTGTTAGCGGAATGACGACGCCATTAACCTACCTACGGTAATGAAAATCAGCGAACAGAACAGAACTCGAGCAAGAGGACGGGGGAGAGAGAGCGCGAGCGCGAGACCGTCTCGCGGATGGCGCCAATGACATTGGCCGGATCGCGATGAGGTGTGCGCGATTGCGAAGCTATCTGGCGTAATTTTTGGCCTCGCTGCGGAGTAATCAACGGCCACGAACGCTGAGGACGACCACGAAACGTGTATGTTTGTTTCTCGCTTTTCCATTTCCAGTGTTTTTTCGCGAACCCAGAGAGAGAGAGAGAGAGTATGTTGAACTTGACCACCCCACGGGGCGGGAGGGGGTTGGGCATCAAGCATGCACGCGCACGCACTCTTCATGCGCGCGTGATTATGATGATGTTATGTGATTGCAATCGATCCGGACAGGTGAGCCAGGTGGTTGTCTGTCCGTCTGTCGGTCAGGCCCAGGCCAGGCCATGCCATGCCGGGCGAAACAAGCTCACGACACACTTTGTTGGCCCTCCTATTTTGGAGCTGGCGCTTTCCCCCGACTAACCGAACAGAGAGCACGAAAAAGAGCAAGCAGCCAGCCAGCCAGCACGACGACGACGGGAGCCCTCGAAATTCGTGAACTTTTCTGACGCTTTTCACACCCCCCGTCCTCCTCCGGGCAAGCGCATCCATTTTCCCATACCGTACCGTCAATTATAGAAGAGGGAGAGAGAGAGAAAGAGAGTGATAATTACGGACCGCGTGCGGTCGCTCGCTCTCCTCCCTGACGATGAGCGCACTCTTCAGCTGCTGCCATCATCATGCCAGCGCATCTGCAATTATAATTTTCCATAACCTAAATATTGGTCCAATTTCGGTTCGGTAGGACGCGCTGGCCGTGGCCAACGAGCGACGCACATGCTGGAAGAAAGTGGCTGGACAAAACCGTGACAAATCACTTTTTCGGGGACTCGACATTGGCCAGTGATCACCGTGACCTTGTTTGGTGCGTGGATTGGTGCAGGGAGTATGGTGAAGCTTGCCAAAAAAAAACACTCCATTGAGTCGGCATTAATGATAGGTTTTACTGCGAAATTGTTTCTCCAACGCAGTCTGTAGGATGTTTCATACAGTAGCATTATTTGCAAGATAAAGAAAAGATTTTGTGAAGCTGTTGATTATTTTAACGAAATGGTTATTTGAAGAGAGATTTAAAAAAACCATATAAAACCTATTGCAATTAATGTTTCGCATAAGACGCTCGATCTACTAACAAAAAAAACTAATCGCGCGATTTGTTTCGTTTACTCGCTCTCATTTCAATCATTTATGCATCGAAGAGATATAGAAAACCATCTGTGTTCTTTAAATTTATAGTGAAATTCAGTTCTTTCCTTCAACATTTGTAATATTGGGCTTCATTGCTTGCAATATTTATATGCTACCGATCGTTATATCGATCAGCACTAAATAAAGCAGTGATATAATAGACGATTTATTGAAATTCTAGCTTAAAAACATATTAAAAGATCAACTGAATCATAAACAGTCATAATCTATACTAATATAGAGCCATAAACTCTCAAGAATGTGGCATAAAAAACCCTTCGACAGCACCTTGTGCGACAGAACAACAGTTTAACAAACGATAGATCCTCATTGAAAACCGCGAAGAAAACATTTTTAGCACCCGAGGGTAACGCCCCGGAAAACCAAGTTAGAGCCAGAACAGCCGGGGACAGGCGGACCGACGGACAGTAGACCGACGGACAGTAGACCGACGGACACGGTCCGTTGAAACTACCGCAAAAGCCAAACGATGCGAGACGACACGTTGTCAGAACACAGCAAGAGACCGGCGCCTCGTTTGAGATGCGTTTGATCGGCATCTCAAAAGTGACGTAAATCGCGTCAACGATCGCCGGAACAAACGAGCATTAGCCCCTAAAATCCAATCATAACGAACATAACACGCCGGCCATCGGTGGATCATCCTTTTCTCCACCCGTTTTCCATCGGCTACGCGCACCTTTAACGCTTCATCAAAGGCGCTGCCTTACCGGCCAAGGTGCTTCAACTGTCCCGTCCGGGGGAAAAATGGAGCAAAAAGAACGAAAAAAGGGGGTAAAAAGAACCGGACCGAGAACTCGTCTCAGTATAGGATGCCAGTCCAGCGCGGGGCCGACCAGCTGTGGCACGCAACAAACATAATCTAGCAGGCCTAGCAGGCCGCGCGCGCGCTTGGCATAGCGATCCCCGCAATAAAATGCGGATGAATTATTAACGACAATGTAGGCCGTGACTGTGGGCCACCGCCTACTACTGGGTTCATCCACTTCAGCTGGTCAGATCCTGGCGGAGGTAGTGGTCCCATTCGTCCCGTGAGTAGCTGCCCCCTGAGTAGCTGTTTGTGGCTTGTGTCTAGTAATGTTGTTACGCCCAGCCAGCAGCAGCACACGATCGGTCGTCACACATCTCGGAAACGGATCCGGATCCAGCGGGGGCCAACAATTGCCCAGCCAGGCCGACCAGCCAGACCACGTACGTCAGAACGCAGCGAAGAAGAAAAAAAGGACATAAAAATAGTCTCGAGGAAAAACGTGAGAAACTCTACTCCGTCGGTGAAATGGATATGACAGGATAATTGGCCCGCCTACCCCACCATTCCATGGCCCCAGAGCTAGGACCTTGGCCATGGGGAGCGTCGCGACGCAGAATGAAATGATGAATGAATGAGTAGCATCCAGGGCGGATCCTGCTGCTGCTGCTGCTGCTACCGCTGCTCGCATCCATATTTAATGATGAATTATTTTTTCCACTCTGCCGCACGGTGAAGGATATTTATGCCATCCTCTGAATACACACCACGTATGCCAGGAACCATTGGCATGGTAGGACGAAATGGAAGTAACTCGAAGGAAACGATGATCCGCGCTCTGCTCTCCGGATAAGTGGCGGATCACATCAGACTAATCGACTCCGGTGAACGCACCGCATACCCACATACACAGTGCGTGTACTGGTGTCAATTACTCTAGGAGTCCACCACTCCAATCCCAAGGCCACCAAGGGTGCGAAGGGACCAAAAGTTTTAATTAAAAGCGCGCTCGCACTCATTAGTCATCCCAAAAAACAAGAGGCGACGGAACGAGAGTATCCATTTTGAAAGGTATTTACTTTCAATTTAACGGACCAGATCGCGGTCACTAGGGGGACGGTGAGGGATGAGGGCTGCGAAGAACAATTCGCGCTCAGATTTTGCGACTTTCGGTCGAGGAAGCTGGGAAGAAACCGGTGAGGTATATAAAACCGCGAACAATTCCGCTTTGTTGGGGGTCCAACAGAGGGCATACGATGATGGTGATGATGTGCCAGGGGTTGCGCCAGGGGTTGAAACAAGCGAAACGACCAAAAAAACGACGAAACCGCAACTCGCGACTGTCGGCGATTGCCGGCCGGCCCTGCCCCGGGGGCGATTTGTACCTGTTAACCTAGTTTTCCGGCGCATTCGTGGTCGGTGTTCGATACCGGTTTTTGTGGAAGGGTCACACCGGTCTTCCTCTACTCCACGGGATACGGAGCAACCTCAACAAAAAAAAGGGTTGGCGCACTTGATCTTTTGATGCTGCTGCTGCTGCTGCTGCTGCTTCATGTTTTCATCCAGACAAGACCGCCGGGTTGTGGTTCCACCGAAAAGAAAACAGATTTTAGGTCGATATCCCCACAATCAGGTGCTAATGCGTTGCCGGCCTATTAGCAGCCCGTCATCAAGTGAGCCCCATGACCCATAGCAACGGTCGTGCGAGAGAGGAAGATACGAGAGAATGAAGATGAGCATTAGAGATCGGCCGGAACGGAGCGAACACACAAAAAAAAAACCAAAGGCCCCTTAAAAATCCCAAACGATACAAGCTCCCGTTAGCTCCAATTCTGTGCATTGTTGGGATGCTCACCTCATCAATCATTCTATGCAAAGAAAAGGAGTGTTCGAATTCAGCTTCTGCTTTACTGCCACAGGCCACAAATCACCGAGCAACCGAATGCTTCCACGGGGCCTAATCCACCGTGTATCCGTCGCTGTCCGCTGCTGTGTCACCCCGAGAGCAAACTGCAACAAACTACCGGCAGGAACTGGTTCATCCAACAAGCTCTTGCACAGCAAACCGGCAACTGCACTCCATCGCAAATCGCATGGATTAGCCATTAAAATGTACATGCAAACGATGCCATTTTGTAGTTGGAATCCTAGTCACCCTGGCGATGTTTCGATTCTGGATAAACGTGTTCTAGACACAGTCACAGTGGGCCATGACGAGACCTATAGAGAGCTCTATAAGGTCTCTAGGGGACCGGTGCAACACTACTGACCCACATACCGACTGTTGTTGCTCTCTCTCTCCGGCTTGGTGAAGGAAAATTTATGGCCACCGATGGAAATCACCGTAATGTGTACATCGCGCGCCACACATTGCGCCACGCCGGCGTTCCGAGGCGTTCCTAGGCTGCTGACCGGTTGCCGGTGTCGTCGGTCGGTCGGCCGGTCGGGTTGAGGTTATGTGTGTCGATGAAAGACTGGTGCGTGGAGTGGTGCGGAGGTGGCACTCAAAACGGGTAATCTTCATCACTCGCTCGCTCGTTCGCTCACTCGCAACGATGTGTGCGCGCATCGCACAAGGCAGCATAGCGGTACGTGTTGGCCAGGCCAGGCCAAGCGAGGTTAGCTATTACCTTGGCCGTGGTCTGCACGCGCGCGCCTCATGGTGTTATGTTTGGCCAAGAAGGTTATACGGACGTCCGGATAGAGATAGCGGAAGGTAGAGCGCACGAGGAGTGGAGGAGGAGCAGGAGGAGAAGTGAAACCTGTTTCCATCTGGAGCGCTCGTTACGCTTTCCCCCCCAGACGGAATGATGCGATCCGAACTTTCGGTCGAATGGGTGAGGGGAAGGTGACGACGATACTACTCGAACCGGTTATAACCGGTACCAGTGCTCATCCTCACGCGCCCGGGGGGGATGATATAACCCACCGAAGCCACCGAGGGTGGTCAATGGTGGTGCTTCTGGAGCTGAAGTCAAACCATCGGCACTACGGAACCGAGGTAAGATTCCCGTTCCTGGTCGCCCTTTTTTGTTGGATTTTCCAATCCCCAATCGAGGATCAACAGATGGCTGGCAGCACAAGTGGTACAGAAGAAGAGGAAGAAGAAAAAAGAATATATAAAAAACAAGCTGGCTCGCCGATGACCACAAGTCTGTAAAGGGCGCTATTAAGAGCAATCAGTCGACGATCCAAATCGGGGTATTCCGGGCCAGGTTCAGGTTCAGGTTCGAGTTCAGGATCGAGTATCTATCGAGCTAACAAGCTACGTAAAGAGGCGGATAGGACGAGACCGAATACCGCACTCCTGATGAGTGATTGATGGTAGTTTTTATCGTGATTTGAAGTTGAATTGAGCTGATAAAATGTAGCTCAAACTCAAATACTCCACCAAATGAGCAAGCAATGATAACAACATAACGGCAAGGCACCGAGCACTGATCAGCCGGACCCGGGTTAGAATGCATTGAAAGGCGTGCATGGCACGTGCATCGCACGTAACCATCCGTCATCCGTGGAGTGGAGTTGTGTGTAATGGAGCGCACGAGCCTGGAGAAGAGAGCTAGAACAACAACTGTACAGCAACTAACCAACTGCAACTGGAACACCACCTCGAGTGCAGTAAATCATGTGCATTTCCATCGGGAAAACTATTTCCAGCATTTCCGCTGCCTAGTCCTGGTTTGTGGTGTACGGGACTCCCGGAGCATATCTCTAACGGAACCACACCGGGACTCCAGGGAGGCTGCCTATTGCACCATCCATCCAGCACCACATGCTCTTCGCCTTCGACACCAGGATTGTTGGCTTGTTACGCATGTTTTACCATGCCAGCCAGCGAGAGCTGACTGATAAGCAACACATTCCCTCATGTTCTCGTTCAGCTCACGGTCTAACGCGGTATCGTAGTCCATTAATTTGTTCTCTAGCTAATCATATCAACCGAAACACCTCGGCCAGGTTGTGCCACGAACGGAATGTGAGAAGCGCAACAAACGCTCTATCATTAGTTGGATTTGGATTTGGTGTTGAATTAAAAATCAAACCATGACGTGCTGCCACCATGGCAATGATGATGATGATGATGATGCATCACCGAAGATGCCAATGGTTGCTGAGAACATCCGGTGGCGCAGTGAGGCGGAAACGCCGCCGATGAACCGATGCTGCTTCACACATGGCCAAACACGCATGAACGCACGCAACGTGAGCCGGTTCGTTTGCACATCTAGTGTGTGCGGCGGGGAGTGCGTGTTGCTGCATCATCAACTCCTCGCAGACTCCATGACAACTAAAACACTAGCCGTGAAGTGGTGCCGTGGCCGCCGTTATCTGGAGCAGCAAACGGGACGTTCGCTAACGGGACAACGAAGACGGCCGCTGGCTGGTACTGCAAACGGATAGAGCGATAGGATTAATTGACTCTAACGAGAGAAGGAGAGAAGCTATCGGTCGCTGGGTGGTGGTGGTGGTGGTGGTGGTGGTGGTGCGGAGCAAAACACACCATAATTAGTTTAATGCACAACAGGTTCTTCGCCACCACCAAGGTGCGGCCATCGGTGCTGAGTTTGGACGCTTTTTACGCTACTTTTGTCCACAGCCGATCGATCTGGAGGGAATGATCAGATTAGAAACCACCCCGCTTTGAAACAATCAACTGTCAACTGGACAACTGTTGTTTCTCAAGGAACCATAACGAGATGCCAGCTTCTTATGTTTACTTCGATCGTTCGGGCGTTCGTTCGTTCACTCGCTAATACTAATTGTTTGCCCGAGATAAATGTGTATCAACCTGTGGTGACAGGTATGCGGAAGAGAAGAGAAACAGGAAATGAAACGAACATACAGTACTGTCTGTACAGAGCTTCTCGTGCTGTCCTGACATGCAATCAACTCCAAAACCACATCCACCACCAGTGCCAACAGTTCCATTTTGTTCGCTGCTTGCCAACCAGGTCCTTCGTTTGAGTTTACGGAAACAAATGGTGGCAATTTGGTGGCGCGCTACAAGCATATATAACATTCATATAGATCCACCTCTACGCTGCTCTACAGCTCAACAGCTCGCAGCTGCGGTCGGTTCCAAGTGGACACACATATCCATTCTACACCAAAAAGGGTACACGTCAAAAAGGAACGTCCCAGGCGGAACTGGAACCAGGCGGAGACGGGCATGGATTTATAGAAAATATTTATCAACACAAACATCATTAAAATTGCACGGTACACTTCATTCCGAATGTCCACACAGCGGCGGCTACAGCCACTCGCTTTGGTCTCTCTTATCTCTCTTCGCTTTCTTTGGTCCAAGGATTCGAAGGTGCCAAGGCAATCCCATTCCTGCGCTGCTTTTCTTTCGCTTTTTAATGGGTCACTAGCACGCGCCCGGCTGCCTTGTGCTCCTTGCCATCGCTCTATCTGACCGCTCGCGTCTCGTCTCGTGGACGCACACACTAGGCCGAAGGCCGAAAGGACAAAAGAATGGCGCCTCCACCGGGGAACGGTTTACTCTGGTCCCTCCCCGGTGGTGGTGGTGGTTGTGACGCGTGAAGTGGTACCGGTTGATACCATATGCTTTTCATGAGAAGACGACGACGACGAAAGTCTTCTTTTGTTGGATGAACTAGCAGCAGCAGCAGCGGCAGAAGGACCATAAGATCAGGGACCGGAGGGTCGGCTTTAAAGCATGAAAAAAAGAAGGACAAGAGAAAGAAGCTCAGGAAAAGAAGCTCAGGAAAAAAGGTGCGTCCATTGGCCCCAAACCAACCAACCCAACACCAGCACGGTTCCTTCCGGAAGGAACACCGGAAATCTTGAGACAGTTTAATGGAACCGCGCACCCGGGAGGGAAAGGCGCCCCGAAGTGGAGTAAAAATAGAATCCGCACCCCTTTTTACCAAGTGGCTCTTGGCTCGCCTAGGAAAACGCTTCATTCCGGTTCCCGGCTTGAGCCCAAAGGAGGGGGGTGGTCGCCAGAACTTGCCAGGAGTTTGCCTCCGGAAACAAATGGCAGTATGGAGGCGCATGAATACGAAGAAGATCCACCGTTGAGGAGGACCTTAAGGGAACGTTCGCGCTCTGCGCCTCTGTTCTGTGTGAATATATGCTATGTTCAGGAGTGTATGCAAAGTGGCAGCAGCAGCAGCACAAGCAGCAAAAAAAAGTCACCTTTTTATACCCATTTCGCCTTCCCGATAGATGCGCTCATGCAGCGTAAAATGAATCAATTTCTCAAGTGACAAGGATTAGCGAGCGAGCGAGCGAGCGTGAGCAATATTGGAAAAGAAGGTCTCTGGCGGTCGCCTTTTTTCTTTTTTTTTTTGTGCTAGCCTGCTGCGATCCGCACGATCAGCGCCTGCCACGATGGTAAACCTCGATGGAAAAGTCCCTTCCGTTCTCTTGATTCCATCCGAGTGCCATCTAGAAGGCGCACCGGATGCACTCGCTGCTCGCCACGGAACCGCGAAAAACCGACGCGAACCAAAATTGCGAACGACAAATTAATGCCCTCCATTGCAGGGTGCCGGGAACTTTATAGTTACGAAGAGAGAGAGTGGGATCTGGAGTAGAACTTTTGCTTAAGATGCTACCTCGGGTTGACGCGACTCTCCCCGGAACTGTCGTCTGTCGGAGCTGAAAAATTGGTAAAAAATTAAGCTTCCTTCCCGCGGAATCACTCAAGCGCCAACAATTCCTCATAGGGGATGATAACAGGGGGTGGAATGTAGAGGGGATGTTAGCAAAAGTAGCGACTGCCACCATACATCTGACTCATCATCATCATTATCATTATTCTTGTGTTAGGCACTTCTTTGCCGATCCGTGTGTGCGTCTGTCGCCTTCGACATCACTCACGATAGCATGGATCCAATGTAGGTGACGACATTCAGGGACCAGCACCCTCGACTCGAAGACTAAGAGACTTCTGGTAGTGATCCTCATGCTGGTGGTGATGGTGCATTAATGCGTAACGGTCGCTGGATGCAGTGCAGGAAGTGAGGAGTAAATGATGCTCCGCTCTCCGCTGACAATAATTCTACGGCCCCAAAGATGGGCTCCGTTCTGGCACATTCTTTATGAAATTTATGCAACACGCCCCCAAGGCCTGAGAACTAGGGCGATGTATGTGATCGTACTTCTCGCCAACCACCTAAAAACCAATCTGCGGTTGTTACTGGCAAACGACTGACTTCCAGTTGCCTAAGGTAATAAGTAAGTCCGGAGTCGAGGAGTCGAGTTCCCGCCCCTGCTGCGTGGCAAAATGAACAAGACGCGGCGCGTCTGCGTCTGTCATTTGCATCCATCAGCGTGCTCCAGCTGGCTTATGCTGCTCCTCCTCCTAAAAGACGCTAAATGATTCGCTAGAGCCCCGAGAAACCATTAACACTCGGCTGTGATATCGCCACGGTGGTCCAGCCCCTGGTTCCCATTCTTCGCGCGCAAATGGCTATCCATTTATCATCGGTACAAGTGGCCATGCTATGGCGAGCGCCGTAGTATATTGTGACATTTTATTCAATTTTCATCCAGCAACTTCACCAACGAAACTGCTCTAGATTCTAGGCAGTAGCAGCCAGAGAAATGTGCGCCATATAAAAAGTAAAGCCACACGAGAACCTTATCCGTGCGCGGCGAGAGGAGTTCGTTAGTGATGCCACATTTACACAGCCATCATCCCCTTAGAGCCACCGAGAGGCTGGGCCTCTCCCGGTGCACGCATCGTTGCGTTTTATGAGGGAACCGGTTGGAATTGGAGTTTCAGTTTCAGAGAGCCCAAAGGGGAAGTCCAAGGGCCAAGAGCGGAGGTAACAGTGACTTATTCGTTCACTGCGCGCGAGACAAAATGGCAACAATTTAGTAGTTCAGGTCTCAGGCAGGAGAGGAGAGCCAACGGCCATCGCCATCGGAACTGAAAGTATGATGATCTTGATTGACGACGATCGTCGCTCTGGCTTTTAGTGAACCCACCCACCCATAATGTTTAATTTCGGGGGGCTTCATTTTTTTATGGTAAAAATTTTAATGTGTCGGCACACATACACATTTGTTGCGGAGCGTTTTTAGCATAGATAAGCGCGGCAGGACCGCGGGCAAAGTGCAAAAGCGAAACTCCATCCATCAAAAGTATGTGTCGCTCCTTTCGCATGGCACGCTAGTGGATGATGCAAATGTTTATAGCAACTCTCTTGCTTCTTCTCGTCCTGCCTGCCCGGCATCCTCACACTACCCCGCTCGCCACCAACACTTTTATGACTTTTTTATTGCGTCACGGGGATCCTTGCTTGCTTGCTTGCTTGCCTTCACATGTTTTGCAGTTTTGCCACAAAGTGCATGCTGCGCACCACCAGAGTGGCCACTTTCCCCGGCCCAGGTTGTCTCGCAGAACGTACTGGAACGGGAATAGAACGCGACGCAAGGCCGGATGACGTCGAGACGGCGCCATCGTTACTGCCGTTGCCTCCTCGGATGCCATAAAGACGACACAACAACAAACAGAAAGAAAAACAGAAGAAAAAAAAGCGAAATGCAAAAACTGTTCTCTCCTTCTCCTACTGCTCCTGCTGCTGTCTCCGGTGGGTGTCTGTTTGTGTCCTGTTGGGCCACCACGAGGACAAAAACATCGGCAAGAGAAGATGGCGCACGACTGCCGGCAGGACAATATTCCGCGCCTTAAAGAGTCAGTCAGGTGTTTTTACGCGCGTTCTCGGCTGCACAGATGCACGTGTTTTGCTGGCCCAAGGAAGATAGTTGCGCAAACATTACGCCACTCTCTCTCTGTCTCTCTCTCTCTCACAGACACGCACAAGGGGCGGCACTCCGCTCGCGCTGCTCCATTACTCAGCGTGGCATCGACGTTAATAATGCCATTATCTGCCTCATCCACGCCATGGAAGTCGCGGTTACATATGAGGAGCAGGTGGAAGGTGGAAAGGGGGCTAATGGTCCGTATGTAGCACACACCCACACTGCCACGTGACGCAGGATCCGAGGGAGGTCGTCGTCCTCGTCTGGATGAACGATGTACACTCCAGCATCACACGCTCTCTCTCTCTCTCTCTCTTTGTTCGCGCGAGTGAAGCATAATTTCTTCAGCATCATCAGCACCGTCATCACGCACCGGTAGCGTCATCAATTCTTCTCAATGTCCTCCTCCACGCTCACCCGTTATCCGTTTATCCTCCATCCGTCCCCTCGCGGGACCACTCAGGAACTGTTGGCTGAATATGCGTGGGCGATATGGCCCACCAGCCCTGGAGCTGGAGTGCAAATTTATTATGATCTTAAAAATTAATTAATGCCAAGAAGCGTCGCACATTTTTTTTGTATGCCAGCTTCCTCCCCAGTCCGTCCCTTGTTGGCACGAAATTTAATTAGAAACCGAAACGGAACCGGACCAGAACCGGGAGCCAGGAGAAGTGGCGCTCGTTCGCCTCACTGATGGCATTTACTTCCGCTGCTGCATCCGGACTCGAAGAGGAAAGGGAGAGAGAGAGAGAGAGATCTGCACACGAGAGCTTACGAGCTGCCATGTAGGCATGCCAAGGCACTAAAGGGCCAGTTAGTGAGGACGGTGACGGCCATAGTTAGTGCAATCACAATCACTGTGCACGGATCCGCGTTGGGCGAATGCGACTGACGATTGCAGCACACACCACTTGTCATCCCTTTTTCGGTGGAGGCGGTACGGAAAGGATGTCCGTTCTAAAGTCCGTTCCAGAGCGCACTCACTCCCGCTACAGCATCCACCGCATGGGAGCGAAATTTGCCATTCCAGGCGGCCCAAACGGCCAACGTCGGTGACTTTCGTTTGGGAGTTCGCTCCGCAGGGATATTTGTAAAAAAAAAAGCTCGCAGAGCATCAGCATCATCTGCTGCTTCTTCTTCAATGGCTGCAGACACTCTTGGGAGTGCGCATCCCGTTGAATGGACGGTTTTATGCTCGCGAACGTTTGTGTTTTTTGGTAGCCTACTGTGGGTGCTCCGGGATGGAGCCTAGGCCAATGCGACGCTTGCTGCGGAATCAATAAAAGCGCTCGCTATTCCCTTTGCTGATAGTGTAATAGTCACATCGCAGCACACACGAGAGACAGAGAGAGAGAGAGAGCGAGCGCGCGAGAGAAAAGTAAAAGATATTAAAAATTATGCAAAAAAGTAGAAATTTATTTTTGAAAAAATACACAAAATGAAAGAAGAGTGAATGAATGGAAAGTAAAGAACGGGGGGGTGGGGGAGAGTCAAGCAAGCAAACACTTCATGGCAACACTGTGCAGCCTGGTCGCCTACTAGAACAGCCGAATGGAACCACCGCCACCGCGCCACAGAAAGTCAAATGAGTGCAACCCGGGGCCACCGACGAGGACGACGAAGTTGAATAGATAGAATTCCCGCGGCATTTTTGTTTTTATCCTTCGTTTTTTCCACACTTTTCACGCTGGCCTCTGCTGCCACTCTGTGTCTGTCAGAGGGGAGATCACAAAAAAGAAGAAGAAACAGGAGCAGTAGCAGTAGCAGTAGCAGCAGCAACGACTAGGGCCCACTCCAGTTGCCCCTGCATGACATTCATTCTCCGTGGATACGAAGGATGCAGAGGATGTCTCTGTGTGCAGCGCCTATCGAGCGATTTGAAGCGGGTCCACACCACACAGCACACCCGCAGATGATAAATGTCATTCCACTTTAACGCTTTGCCTCCTCTGTCTCTCTACCGCCCCACCACCCCCGGGGGGCGGTATATAGAAATGCAGATAGTGTTAGCGATTGTGGCAACAAAACAACACACCAGCAAAAAAAAAGCGAAATGCTCTAAACTCGTGACATCGCGATGAAATGCAATTGCAGACTGCCAGCGGTGGGGGAGGCGAGGATATGAATTCAATCGAGAGCGGACGTGACGTCACATTTAATAAGTGATTCGTCCACCACCGCCGCTGCCCCCTTGTGGAAAAGCAATTAAATGTCCGGCCGCAGTTTTTTTTTTCTATTCGCGGTTTGCAAATGTCCTGGCTAGGCGCGAGATTCAAAGGTCACCATTTCAATTGGAATGCAGCTCTAGCTATCTAACGCATCGTCGTGTGCACAATGGATGCCGTTGCTGCTGCTGCTTATTGGATTTTTGGGGTGCAATTCCCGCGATGGCGAAGGTACATCATCGGGAATCAGAATCGGATGATGCTGGGTTTCATATTTCACGCTGAGTGCGTGCCAGTCCTCGATGCTCTCCTACAACGGACCGGGGAGAAGTGAACGAAATGACATGGGACGAATTTATTCCAATCACATTCGCATGTTGTAACAATGAGGAGTCCACCAAAGAGAGGCACCAAAGATGTAAAACAGACACACGATGCCCATGACATTGCCGACGACGGAGATGAATCTGAGGCTCTAGGTAGCCAAGGACCAGACAAAGATGCTCGTGTTCCATCCGTTGCGAGAGTCCAAGATAAACATAATGGACGGACATTTGTCACCACAACCACCAGCGGGGACTAAGGGAAGGAAGGAAGGACATCTTCATACGACCCAGGGCTACACTCTTGCTAGAATCTACTAGGACTCCACGTTCGTCGCTTCTGAGATTCGTCATTTACTCATTTGCGTATGGGACGTGCGTGTCTGTCAATGTCAAGACATTTTAAATTCCATCTGTTGGCAAGTTATTTGCCTGCCCTCCCTCGGGGCGGAGAGATAGAAAGAGGACTGCTACTTGACCAGAACCGACATAGAGAAGAGCATTCCCTGTGGACATAACGAGCAATTCAGGTCCAATCCATGCAATGTTTATCATTACAAAGGCAGTGGTGATGATGCTGGTCCATACGGTTCAGGCCTACCGGTGGGACAATACAATGGAATCGTCTCGGTCTAGTTTCTGAAGAATCTTCCCTATGAACTGCAAATAATGGGCCCTGGGTTCGTAAATAATGTTTGAAGGTTGGATTGAACGAAAATTTGAATCCTTGAACCTGGCCAGCATTGGGCCCCGCAGGCAATAAAAGTAAAATTTCAATAAAGTCCCCAACACGAGAGAGACGTTTGGCTGCAGCTGACCAGCCAAGGGCCTAGTCGTCTAGTCTGGCGACTGGCTGATGCACGGTGACGCTGCATACGGTGCAAGGGGGGGGGGGCAGATTGTGCTGTGATTGAATTTTCAAAAACCACACAAACCGATTCTGCCGGCCCGGAACACCCACAGAATCCAATAGAAGTTCATAGTTTCCGCTTCTCCGGCCCTTTTTTGGACCACACAATACGTCCTGCCGTGGCCATGGCCCGGCACTGCGTTACCATCTTTTCGGTCAATATTGAATTTGCTCTGGCCGACCACGGACAGTTTTCCTTCCGTCTGTTTCCTGCTTTTTGCTACATCAGCAACCACAATGGCCACGACAGACGCGCAGACAGACACGGGCACACAGAAAAATGTGATGATCATTTCTAAAACTATTGCCCAAAAATTTGAGGACGATGTTCGCTGGCCGATGTCCGCTGGCACTCCGTGGTGACGGTAGAAACAGGATTTTAATCGATCCAGATGGCTAGCCGGTCGCTCGCTCGTTCTTCTAACAATATCGAATCCAAAATCTCCCCTGGGAACGCGCCATGGCCTTAATTTATTCACTTGACTCAACCTCTACCGCTCCTTCTCCTCCTCCTCCTCCTTGCTCTTCCTGTAAAACTCCCGTTTTTCTAGCTCCGCTCAAAAATTGGCCACAAAACCGAGCCCGTCACGGGGCATTTGGTTACGAGAAGTTTGATTGAAAACGACAGCCTGCGTCAGCAGCCAAGTAGGCGGCTTCTGCTATCGCCAGCTTGGATCGCCGCCGCACAGTATCCTGATACTTTCGCAGCTAATGAACCGCGTGATATGGTGTACCGATGGAATCGTCAGTCAATGGTTTCGAACAAAACCGAAACACCGCGATTGCTCACGATGTCTCTTCCGGAACGGACCCCACCTCGCCCGGCGAGTGTCACTTTTGGTAAAATATGATACTTTCAAATTGTGGCTGACAGTTTAGCTCGCTGATTCCGCGGGATATAGCAGCATGCACAGCGCGCGTGCTACGCCATTTTTGCGGTAGACGGAGCGAGACGCATGATAAGAATTGGCAGCTTCCTAATTTAAAGTTGGTATGCCGGCCACAAGTAATTATGCTTTACAAGCGTCAGTGGAGCACCGAATGCCACTGATTAATCAACCGAGACGAGAGAGCGAAAGGTCGCTCAATTTATGCGAAACCGCGGATTAAGATCGAATGATGATGATGATGGCCGTGCGAGTATCTCATGGCTTCTGCTTCTGCTTCTTGGCGGGAATCAATCAATCAAATCAAAGTGGAGAACACAGCGTACTCGCGTGTCTAGCGCGGCTTTTGGAAATGATTTTCAAAATGAAGATTCCTCGGCCCGGCGAAAAAAGTGAAGATTGTCCGGTCAAGCGAGTTTGAGAGAATTGACACGATACTGGTCGGTGCTCCAGGGCAAACATTGACATTTGCCTCCCCGGTTTTGATCTTCAGCAAGGTGCCACGCATGATTAGCCGATTTGCCGAGAGTTGTTTGGACATCCCGCAATTACGCTTGGGTCAATATTGACCACATCACAGGCTCCATCGGAGACACGGAGATCCGTCATCCGTCGTGGCAACGACGTTCCACTGAATGACATAATCGAGTGTGGAATGTGTCTTTGGTGTCATCAGCAGCAGCAGCAGCTGATTGCCGTGCAGTGGCGTGTGGTGAGTGGCGGGCATGTTCAAGGGCCCTACCATGGCATATCATGATGCCCGCAGATCATTTCCACAGAATGACATGGCGTGCTCTCTCTCTCTCTCTCTCTTTCTCTTTCGTCACACGTGGCATGTTTGTTCGCGCGACAAATGACCTAATCACTGGCACACCACCGTCGAGGCTAACAGAGGGCATCGACATGGCCGTTTAGCATTCCGTAATGGCGGACATTCCACCGCACAAGGCACAATTTTCCATTTTGCTGGACTTTAAATTTCAATTTTGTATCACATCAAATCGAGCAAATCCGGGGTCACGCGCGTGTTATATTGATTGTGGCCATGTTTACAAGGCCTGGGGTCACGCAACAGTAAGCGACGACAGCGAAATCAAAGGGAAACGAAGCTCAATCACCGGTGAACGAATCGTGCCGTTCGGTTACACCTGGCAGCCGGGCATGCTACTCCATTACATCATCACAACGCAGCACAGTGAGGATCGTGTGGACCAGCATATTGCCACCTGAAAGACCTGATGGTACACAGCATCAGGCGCAGCCTGCAGCTCTCCAATTTTGTCTCGGACTCGGAACGACCAAAAAGTCCACTCATTTCGTCCGCTCGTCGTCGTCGTCGTCGTCGTCTCAGCCACAAAAGTTACAATTTCATTAGTTGCCTCCCGAACCTCCAAAAGTACACTAAAAAGGGGAGGGGTAGGAAAGCTGGTGCCGGAGGGTAGTATATGTTTTGTTCTCCTTCATCGCTCAGCACACACGTGTGGTCAACAAAATAAGAAACAAAAAAAAGGCCATCAAGCAACATAAAACACTTGATCGTTCGCTTCGTCCACACGCTGAGTGCCGTCCGTGGGCAAGAGAGCTTAGACATTCCCTCCCACACTCTTCATCGACACCTCCCACAACCACCCCCTTTTCACTCGAAACGTGTGTGAGTAAAGTCACTTTCAAACTTTATTAACTACCGAACAACCGACTACCGACGTGGCGTTTACTGTGGTTTACTTCAATTTCTCTTCTCGCTTCTCGCTTTTCGTGCTTTTGTGGTGGAGAAAGGACACGATTGGGAGACGGGCAAGGCACACCGGTTGCAAGGAGAGTGACAGTACCGCCCGGAGGATGATGAGAAAATCGGGAACCAACACGCCGTGGAACAAAAAAATCAAGGAAAAAATCAAGGGAAATCCCCAAAACGATGACAGCCAGCTGCCGCCTACTGGAGACAGCAGCCACCGCCGCTTCTCCGTTTTCCAACGGATCCTTTTCCATCCTTCCTGACACATGAGGTGAACCACCACCCCACATTGCTGGCCTGGGTGTGTTAGTGGAAACTGATTTCATTGCTGCGAGTGAATCGATTCCAAGGTGTGTGGCGAAGGGAGTGTGAGTTCGAGATGGATGGCGTTAAGGATCTGCCTGAGTGGCTCACTTAAAGAACAACGAAGCCAACTTTGCCCACTGGCACAGACACGCTGGCAGCATAGAAAAAGACCGGGGGAAAGAGGACGCCACAGGCAAGCCAATTTAAAGAGTAAAACTTTCTTCCATCTTCGGGCGTCAGCTCCGATCCTCTCCTCTAAACCACCGTTTAAAGGGCGGCGACAGTGGCGGCAGCGGTATCCGGTGCGGTCCGTTTGCCGTCTCGTTAAAGTTTTTGTCACTTTCCGTTCGTCTCCAACCCGTTTGTCGCCCAAACGGAGTGGCGCCAGTCTCTCTCGTTGGCTCGCTCGCATCATCATGATCGTTTTCATTTCCGTTTTGCCCTCGATTGTGCGCCCAAAACAAAGCCCTTAGCAATATTAAAAAGAAACGCAGGAAAACGGACAACGCTCCAGGTCCAACGCCGAGGTATCATGTTCTGGACACATGAATTAATTGTGGCATTACCGAAGAGTGTCCCCCGGTGGTGCTGATGGGCGCTGAATGCTAAAGACTAGAGCAAAACAGGGGGGAAGAGGGAAAAGTAAACGAAAATCGATTTACGCCTCTCCCGCACGAAGCCTGATGATGGAAACGAAAAGTGAAGCGTGAATGCATCTGCATTTGCATTAACCCGCGAGTGCGCCATTGAAAAAGGCAATAAATTGGTTCCACTCTCTCTCTCTAGCTCTACCGGGGGCACGTGGCCCCGGATTCCATGGATGCTCACTCGTCCGCTGCAAGCGAAATGACACCTAAATGCACTTTTGGTGAAGCGCCCGAGTTCCGGTTCCCGGTTGTGACGCATACCGTGTGCCATACCTGACGCGTCAGATCGAAAAGCGATTTTCGGTTCCACTTTTTGCGAATATTCTGCCATTGCTGCTACCGAGCTGGCTGGTGAGCTTCTTTTCCTGACAGACAGCCAGCAGCAGCAGCAGCTGGAGGCACCATGATGTTTCGCCATCGCCTCCTAAGACATGCATTTTTAAATCAAACCAAAACACGACACAAGCATCACGTTGCCACTGCTGCCGGTGAGAAGGGCACGACGAGAGTGTGAGATTGACGTGATGTGAGATCAGCCACTCGGTGCCAACCGGGCCGGGAAGGAAGTGCCCGGTAACACTGAAACCAGCAACAAAAAAAAGCCACACAATCCATCGTCATATTCGTGAAATTGTTGGAGATCTGCCCGATTCGCACGCGTCACTCCGCTACAAGAAGCGGATCCTTCAAAGGATCTCTCCATGACGGCCACGGAACACAGAGTACGGAAGCCGAAAAATACGTATTTCGTTTCGTCGAGTCGACAGCGGCAGATTGCACACTCCTGCCCGGTGGCCCTTATGCCTTTTGCTGGTGTGATTCTCCATTCCCCGCACACACAAAAGCCGGGCCAATCTTCTTCCATTGAACTGACAGCAAAACCACCACCGGCAGAACCACCGGGAATGCCCAGGAACAATTGGACGAATTTGTGACAAATTTCTGTTCTGCAACCGAGGGTCTGCAGCAATTTTGCACAACTCTAGGTGTTGACTTCAAACCCGGGAAGTTGACAGTCGTCGTCCTTGGTCCCTTGTTTTTTTTTCTTTGGGCACCCGTGGAGCAGCGCACCACAAACTGCTGATGATGAGCTTCACTGTCGTTCACTGTGGTCTGTGCCCCGGAATCTGTTCACTCATTTCCTCTCTCCCAGGGCTCTGGACCCGCCGCTGGTGACAAAGCACAAAGAATGGGCTTCCGTTTTGGGAGCGGAAAATTGAGAAAAGAACTGACGAAAAGAATGGAATTGATTCAAATGAAGACCGGCCTCCTCCCCTCGCCGGGTCACACATCACATTGCTTGTTTGTGGTCCTTGCAATGACCAAACGACTGAGAGGAACACGAATGGATGTAAAAACCGACCGCCACGAGGACGAGGACGAGAATTCACATTCCGGGGCGCGGATTCAAATGTGTTTTCACTTCAAAAACCACACGGCCACCCGGGATGTATGCGGGCCCATCATCATCATTCGACATTCGGTGGAAAGCAATTCGAGTGAGACGGGACGATGGCCACGAGGCGGTCAGGAATGTAATGCAGATGATGATGATGCACACCAAGGGTTGTGCTTCGCTTCGAGTTCACTTCGAGTTCGCTGATTGCCACCGCTGAATGGCCGCACGTCTATTCAAACGCGCAGTTGCAGCAAAAAAAATGGCGCCACAAAAAGAGGAGAGCCACTGCTAACCGTTCCGTTTGACCATCGGAAATGGATCTTTGTGTTTTTGGGGGCAAACCGGAAACCGGTTGGCCAGCACCAGCGAATCGGGGATTTTTTTGTTTTCTGCCCAACGATGGGAGTGGTTTGTTTGGGTTTGAGCAACCGTGCTCCACGAACGAACAGACCACGTGCTGTCGCGTCCTGCCTGACGAGTGAAAATGAAAACCAAGACATCCGGGCGGCTGCTGTTTGCCTTTTTTCGTCCATTTTTTTGATGTGTGTCGATTTTTCCTTGTTTGGCTTTCTTATGCTGATTGGAAATGCGGAGACAGACCGTGTGTGTGACAAGAATTGGACCAGAAATTGACACAGACGGTGCACGAGTTTGCCCAGCTGGGTGTGTCAACAGAAGATGAAGAAGAAGAGGGAAATGGTGAGGTGATAAGGTTGGAATTTTTAATCGAAAATTGAAACCCGTACCGCCAGGACAAGGTGGAACGAACGAGAAGCAGCTAATGTGAAATGCTCGAGGAGACGCTCGAGGAGTTCGAGGACAGAGAGGTATAGGATGTCCCGTGCTAAACAGGACAGGATGGTGATGTGCAATGTGAGCGCGCAACTACTGGCGCCATCGCTTGCCGGAAGGTTGCTCGCGAGGTGAATTCAATCAAAGTTTAAAAACAAACAAAGAGAGAGACAAAGAGAGCATCAGAGAGTGAGACGAGTTGTATGGCAACGGAACAAGTCTTAAACGAACGTTCCTTGGATTGGAATGTACTCCGGTAGTTATCCTTTTGAAATGCTGCCCTCGACCTCGCTGCTGTTTTCGGATTCCAATTCAATTCAAGACTCTTTGAATACAGCGCCAACGAAAGCATAATCTACAGGGCTCTGGGCTCCCAAAAACAACCCCTGGGCCACTTCCTGTTCTCCACGTAACGTACAAGCGGTTACGACAAAGCGCGCGAACCGGCCAGATACTATTTACTCACTACCAGCCACCACCTCGATGGGAAAAGTGACCGTCCAGCCGTCATCCAGCGAGGCTAAAGATCGGACCGGACAACACCGTTCCGAATGTCTTTTATGTTTCGGCCGCCACCGTGGCCACCACCGGCGCTCTCATTTGCATTAATTCATGCATCCGGTGTCCGCCACGCATTATCTGTTGGCGCGCTCGCTCGGTCGCTCGCTGATGAGATTGGAGAGTTTTATGCTTATTTTTGCTGCTTCCTTTCGCTTTCGGTGGCCCTGTTAACCGGCCAGGGCCGGGGCCGGGGTTTTGAGTTGGGAATTTAGACAAAAAAGACACTTTTTCATCCAAATCTGAACCGCTCTGGCGGTTGGTGTTGAACTGGATCGGAGCGATGACACAATCCAGCTGATAACTGGTAGCAGGGAGTTGCAGGCGTCCTTTTTTTGTTTTGGCCGCACAAAGAGAGAGAGGAAGAGAGCGGGTGTTCCATTTCTATGGCAACCTAATCAGGGATTCCACCATAAAAGCTGGTAGCGCGGTTACGTTGCGGCCAGCGATGAGCAATGAGCTGTGATGAAGGTGAACGGGGCTGGATGGACACTGGGACTTCAAAACACTTCAAACAAACCATGCTAATGAACGATGCGTTACGAAAGCTGAACTGGAACCCGGGAAGCGGATTAGAGTGTTTCACTCTCCCGAAGGCTCAACAATGCAACCGACCGGGCTTTGCGACCGCTCTAGCACCAAATGGAGCGCCCAAGAGAGTCCATTAAACGCGTACCAGCGTACTTAGCTAATGTTTTGCAACGAATTCCCTCGTATACTAACGTCCCTTGGCAACTCTAGCAGCACCTCCACAGCAGCTACATACTTGCACGACGGCGCGATGATCGTGAGAAACTTGACCAGCGCACCAGCGTCCCTTCGGTAGCGAAGCGAATGGCAATGCAAAGGCTCTAGTACCACGGTAGCACCGTCGTCCATTCGTTGCAGTCCATCAAATCATACGTGGAACGTGCGGTGGAGGACTGGTTTTAATGATGTGTCCGTCGACCAGGCGCCTCAACACTTGGCGGCACCCATCGTGCACCTTCAATCTCTTGCCAGGAATTCTGGAGGTTCACACGGATGTTCCGCGAGCACTAGACCACCGTACGGACGGAGCTCAATTCTTCGTTTGAATAGAACGCGAATGCATCAGTTCCCAGCTAGTAGCAAGGCCGATCGCTGTTCGGATCCATCAACCTGCTGGACCGGACCGCGATACGATTTCGCAACGTTGTTGGTGGGGTTGGGTTGTCCACAAAACATTGGTGCCGACCACACACTCGCGCGCACACACACACATGCGGACAGTTCAATCAAATTAGCCACCGCAGGCTCGCGGCTTCCAATGGCGGCTTCCAACAAACGCCAGCGAACGCGACCGTGCATCGTCACGCCAGGATCGCGATCTCAGCGTGTAACCGGCCTGTACTGGTGCTGTGGTCGGTGGTCACCGAATGTCGTGCCACGCGAATCTAGATCACCAGCGAGTACAACATGTGTTGCCAAACACCACGATGCTGCTGGTGCTGCTGGTTTGTAAAAACCCCCAAAAAACATGTTTCGGTCTCGCAGTGAGATGGATTAGTAAGGGATAACACACAGAGACTCCATTCTGGAACCAGCAAAGCAGAAAATGGATCAAAAACCACACAAACCGCCGTTCGCTAAATTGATGGCGATGCACTTGTGGCGCGATGATGATGATGATGCTTCTGCTACTGCTGCTGCTTCTGCTGCATGTAATAATCAATCGAGCATAGCGAACGAGCAAGCTAGTGGCCGTTCGCTCATCTAGCCTCCCCCGTCTGTGGTCGGTGCATTCCGATGAGCAACAATAATAATCCCACGTACTCACATTGTTGTGAAGACACATTCCCGTGCAGCAGCAGCAGCAGCAGCATATATTCAGGGAGTAAATTCGTGCTGGGGAAAGTCGGAACGACGGGTATGTGTTGGGCGGATGTGGTCGCCATCAGCAGTAGCAGCAACAGTAGACTTCGGAGTGAAGCTGATTATGGTTGTTAATCGAAAAGTGAGCGAATCACAAGCGGCATTACACCGAAGACCGCACCACGGACGTTCGACACGGATGAACGGAACGGAACATGCGAACCCCACACGGGAAGAAGGATTAGGCTTACCAAATGGTCATTAAGGGAGAGGCCAAATGCCAAGCGATACTTAGGGTGGTTAAGGAGCGATTGATTAAATTGTATGACTAAATGCCATCGTCCCGAGGGGAGAGCATGCATTTGCTGTGCGAGGGCAATGCACTTTAAGTATCCTCATAAACAATGGCTTTGTAAGGTGGCTCGTTGGTTTTCAATCGTAAATGGTTTGGCGTGATCATTTATCATAGATATAGAAAATATCTGATTGTGTCTCTTATCTAAACCTTCTTGTTGTTTGCTAAGTTCCATACATTGCGAAAAAAAAATTAAATTAAAATCAAATTCTATTTTACAGCGAAATATAGAAACAAGAAAATTAGGCAACGTTGTTAGGATAAACAATAGCAGAAACTGGAACTTAAGACTCGCAATACATTTTTGAGAACGTAGGATAATTGTAGAAGCTCTATTTCTTTATATGGTAAAAGGTTTTGTTTTGTTAACTTGATAATGTTTGATGTATGATGTCAGCAACTAAATAAAAGACCTATAGAAGTTGGATGCAGTCCCACAACAGAAGACAATAATTTTTAATTTTCAATCAAAATTCCGCAAAATCTGGAGTGCATTTGATCAAGTTCATGAACTTGATTTACAAGTTAATTCTAGTTTCATCCTCATCCTCGTCCAAATAAGGTTTTTTTTCAGATCATCCGCAAATGCCTTTAAGGACGAACAAGCGGATGAACGGATTGTCCTCTCAAGACGATTGCAAGTAATCCCTCTTCTATTGTCTCTCTCGAGAGAAGAAGCAAGAAAATGACACCCACTGACTGACTGACTGACTGACGCCCACTGGCTGTTGGTCGCAGAAAACTTTATCTAAACAAAACAACCATTCAACAGCGCCATGCCGTCGCGAGTCCACCACGGATGACTAATTTCGTTCTGTTTGTTTCTCTCTCTCTCTTTTGCAGCGCACCACAATCCATCATAAAGAAGGAGACTGGGCTTTGGGGTAAGTTTCTTCTTCGTTCCAGCTGCTGCACCATTCTGATTGAATTTACTTTACCCCCAAAACCGACCGAACGACCGTTTCGACGATCACAAACATCACGGGCGTTAACCAACGGTTATGGAAGGGGAGAACCACTATGCAAACTTGTAATCAGCGGCCACAGCAACCACTATTGACAGACTCCATTGCTGGCTGCCAACAACTCCTCCTCTCACTCCCCAAAAAAAAAAACAAAAAAACAAAAGGGGACAATTTTTCTGCAGTAAAACACAATCGTCGACGCTCGCACAAAATCATCATAAACACAGAGGCGATCGGAATTTGATTGATAAACTTTGGCTGTAATCAATCAGGCCCGGAAGTTTGCATTTCGACGCGTCCACTGTTTGCAGCAACGGCCGCGGCAGTGACAGAACGCGAAATATACAGACAAACAGAAACCGAGTGCGCCAATAGCGGACGCGTCGCGCGTCGTGATGTCGCGGGTGCTCGCCCGCTCGTTCGCTCGCTCTGTGCCAACAATCCGGCGACGACAACGACGATGGATTTCGGATTTATTGTTTTCGGCGTTCCATCATCCACTCTCGCTCATCCATCCTTCCTCGCTTCCATCGAACTCTATCGTGGACATGATGGAGGCGCGGATTGGCGTTGTTTGTGGCAATCGATCCTGCCAAACACACACCCTCCCGGCCTGCCAGGCCAGGGTCCTGGTGGTGGTTAGGCGAAAATGAAATTAATTAAGCCGTAACAGGCATCCTCGCGTACCGTTGGCTGACAGGAGAAGCCCAGGGTCACCAAGGAATCGCAAGCAAGCATGCGGCCAGTCATGGTCTCTGCTCTTCGACCTCAAGCAATTCAATTCAATCGGTTTGCAACGGATGACAAACGCTCGGTTCGGTTGTCGACTGTCACTGGCAGCAGCCACAAATTACGTCTTACCACCGGATGCGTCTTTAATCGTGACGGCTTTAAAGCGGTTGGACAGTTCGCTTGGGATGCCCCGGGTTCTATTAATATACCCGGAACCACCAGTCTAGCCACCGGCCAGCTGTCAGGATCAGTGCGAAGCGCGCTCCTTAGTCGTAATCATCCGCTCAGGCACGTTGTTGCAGGCGTGGTCCCTTCGGCTGCACATGCTCGGAATCGGTGAACGGGAAAAAGGGTCAGCCGTGGCCGTGGGCAGACGGGGCCCGGTGTCCGCATTATTACACATGAAGTGTAATCACTCACTCAACTCACACCATCACGTGGTGTCACGTGGTGCACAGCAATCGAACCGTCATAAATTTGTAGGAGTTCCACGAATCGGAACCGGAACGGTACCGTAGCCCCTTTCGGGTGGACACATGGCTTCATGTAAAATGTATTTCACTAATCTAGCGGCACATCGGAAGCCCGCAAAGGGAGATTCTCTATCTCTCTCGACTGTCTCATGAATCCTAATGTCTTCTGAGGAGCTCCAGGGCAGAGGTGTCCAAACCAGAAAGGGGAAGTGACTCTTCTAGGCCATCCCTTTCCGTGTTCCAGGGGGCCGAAAAAGCTGTCAATCAAACCGGGAGGAACGGAGGAGGAAAAGTCAAATAAAAAATCGAGAAAAGAATCATCCTTACTCCTGGCCCCTCCGACAGGATGAGATAGGGTATCGGTTGGTGATGCTCAGTCAGTTAGAAGAAACAGGAAAGCTCAAGAGTGAAGGTCCGGCGAGATTGGCGAGAAAGTTTTTTTCCTTTCTTGGGCGGAGAAGTATTGCAAAGGGATAGGAAGGAGATCGAATGAACGCACTAGTCACGAGGAAAGTTCTCTCCCGATACCACTTGGGGCCCCCATGGAAGAGCACACCAGAGCATGGCAGAGAGCGAGAGAGAGAGAGAGAGAGAGAGAGAGACAGAGAGGGATCCCGGAGGACCATGAATATTGGATTTTTACGACAAATAATCAAATGATTTATGGTAAGGATAGGCCCGGCACGCCCAGAGGCTCCGACAATCTGGGGACGACAATGGACACCCTCGGGGCGGCAGGAGGACGAGGTTCTGGACGATTTCTTGCTTCGCTTCGATTTGCACGCAGAAGGAAAAGAAAAAAACAGGACCGGACAGAGTAGGAGTCGGAAGCCAGGGCCCAGAAACCATTAGAGCGAAGTGAATGATCTGATCCAGGGGATGATGTTACTATCGGACACACACATGAAAAGGGGGGGAAAGCACTGCGAGTATTCCTTAAGGATCCTGCAGAAGCTCCAGATCCCTGATGTGCTGCATAGGGAGTCTTCGCTCGTTCGTTCAATAGTTTTCCATTAATCAACTCCGTTTCGATGGTCATATAGGGAGCTGTTGTAAATTCAACACAAACGGTGTGCAGTGTAAGGATGCAACGGACAGCCGCTATTTGGCATGACACGGACTGTGCTGCAATGAGCTGCAGCATGTTCTGCGGCACCCGCATCCAATAAATCCTTTTCCAGCCGCATCGTGTGCCGTTCTCACGCAGTGAAGGTGGAATGTGACCTTGTGTCACGTGAGTCGGCGCGGAGCAAACGGGAGATCGTGCCAGCGGACTGCGTGTGGACACACTTTCCCCTTCGCGTCTCGCGCCACGATCTTTATCCCGAAGTCACGAGAGATCGATCTCCAATCGTGGAAAGGGGACGCACTTCGTGCGACCTGCAACATATGGCCGATTGCGACATAAAAAAAAAACGCGATTCTGTTTGCCTGTTTAATGGTCCCGAGCTAGACTGGGGCCGCTACATGGGCATACGGTGCGTTGCCAAATTATGGACAGTCCCGGCGTGTCCGATTGATTGCGAGTGCCCGGCCAACCAGCTGGCCGGCCGGCCGGCCTTGTTTTGTAACATTTCCAAAAAACAGAAAACGGACAGGCCAGCAACAGCTCTGGAAACAACCACAAAAAGGAAGGAAAGAAGGCGGACACCGAGAGCGATAAGAGTGGGAGTGGGAACCATATCCAATATCAACACTTTTGATGGCAAACCCCCGGAATCGGATGTCTAGCGGAGCAAGGAAGGAAGGATAGAGGAGCTAGAGAGAGCATTTTGTTTTTATTGCTCGCGCTCTTATTTTTTGCTGTTTTACTGTCCACAAAAGCAAACCGCACGTGAATGGACATCCATCATAGCATCCGCAGCGCCCAAGCCTCGCGCGAAAGATGAAGCAAGGGCGGGAAGCGGAATAAAATAAATGTTTTTGTTATTATTTTCTGCCACTCCATTTTCGGATCCTTTCGGGGGCAGCGGTTGATAGCGAAGAAGAACCTCCTATACGTACGTCTGCCGCCGAGGACGACGAAGGATCCTCACCACCGAAGAACCGTATTCTTTCTTCGAGTGCTAGGGAAAATGTATTCATGGCCCTCGCCTAGCCACCGAAGGCATATGTCAAAAGAACGTGATTCACACTCTTTCAATAGACCCCCTTCACTCCCCCCCACGCTTTCCTTTGGCATCAATTTATGCTCGCTCGCCGGCAACCGCCATGCACCCTCCATGACTTGACTCTGACGTTTTGTCTATTTGTTTAAAAAAGCAACAGCAAAATTCATAAAATATTGCATCCACAAAGCGCAGAAGGAGAGGAACTAACAGAGCGAGCACGAAAGCGAAGGATGAAGAGAAGCAGTTCATTTGCATTTGATAAGCGGCGCTGAGAACGCGGCGCAACGATCATCATAATTCACTCAACCACAAAAAGAGGAAGCATCCACGATGCGCGCGAATCCATGTTTTCCCTCCCAAAACAGGCGCACCACACCCACCGACCCCTGCACCACATCCCTAGGGGCGTTGGAAAATGGGAAATTCTGTCTTAAGCAAAATCACGTTCATCACAGCGTAACGTGCAGGCGTGGCTCTTGCTGCACGTGTTCCTTTTGCAGTATCGTCGTCAGCAGACGAAGTCGAAGCAGCAAACTCACGCCTTGCACGTCCGACAGAGACGCTTCCGGTTTTCCTAACTTGGTGTGCGTACTAGTGTCCTGGGTCCAGTTTTCGGGAAGACACACATACAGTGCTCAAGACACCGAGAAGGACAGACCATCGTCGTCTAGGAGCAGCATATTCGCACGCCCACACGCCCCCCTTTCCGAAAATGCACTTTATCGGGAAATCTTTCAACAAAGCAAACATTGGAAGTTTATCCCGATGGCGTTCCAAACCCCGCGACGCTCTTTAGGATCCACTTTCCGAGGAACACGTTCCTCCTTGCCCTTGTTGATCGTTCGTTCGTCGTGGCAACGACCGACCAGAGAACTGATTCGCCAGACAACGACGACGACGACGACACAATGCTAGATTCTGTCGAGAAAGTTCTCCCGTCCTGGCGGTGATTCGGTTTCGGTCTTATCTTGGGGTAAAAGTGTTCCGGAACGCACACTGCACCACCACGTTTACTGACGGTTCCGAACCGGGATCGGAATTAGCGTTTGTTACGAACCGGAATCCGGTGTGGATCGTGTGCGCTCCTAGAACTACCCCTGAGAGCATCAAATTGCTGGCAGAAGACTCCGGGGCTGGGGGGGATCTACGCAGGACACCATTTATCATGGCAGCATCGGAATCTGGTGACAGTATTGTGGGCGATGAACAAGGACGGCACGGCACGGTACAGACAAAAGACTTTCCGCTTCGTTCCGCCATGTTGCGGCCAAAAAACATGGAAGGGACGGCGGTACTAGGTGGTGCATTCCGCTGGAGGTTTACCGTTTCAGGTGCAATGCACCTTTCTGGCCTCTCGGTCAATGCTTCCTTGTTGTGTTCCCCCAATCAGTTGGTGGCGCACTCGCGAGGTAAAGTTGCTTAAGACAAGTGAACTGCAAGGCATTCTCCAAGGGTTGATCAGTTGAGTAGCGGCTGCTTCATCTGCTGCTGCTACTGCTGCTGCTCCTCCTTTAGCTAAGGTCTATTGGGGCGCCAACTCGTGTTAATAGGATTATGGGCGGTCATAACTTTTCCATTGCCAGCGCCACACACCACACCCAGTAAACACAAGGCAAATGAAGGTCATGATGTCTACCGGATGTCTCGGTGTTTCGAAATTTTCCCACTGCATAAATCATGCCTCATAAGCCGACCGGTGCTCGGTGGACGCTGGTGGTGATGACTGTCGTCGACGACGCTGCGTTAGGCTGCGGGTCACTTATCTTCATTTACCTCCCGCTAGGCCCGGGAGACTCGATTGCGTTAGGCAGCATAATCTGCTGCCACGAGGGAACCCGGGGTCGAGGTTCATTCTTTCGCTCTCTAACCTCTCGTCGTCGTGGCCACGAGAGGTCCATTCCTTTGTGGATGCCTTGTGCACGGTACTTGCAGCCGCGCAGTACCGCTTACAGTGCTAGTTAAATACTTGTGTGATGAGGTTAGAAAATGGCCACAGGAGGTCTTCCCAGCCGTTCTCATCCTCTCCCCAAGGGACCATTTCAAACGATCCCGCTGAGTAGCTTGCAAACAACCGGTGGTCGGTCGGTAGAAAAATGGTTTTCATTTCCCGAAACAAAAGAGGAACGGGGAAAATCCAAATGGAAAACAAATAAACAACTCAACTGATGTGGGGCCAGGGGCCACACAGTCATAGCAACTGCACTCGTACACAGTTACTCGTTCTGGCCACTGTTGCCGCCCTTGCTCCGGTGCTATCTGTACAGCGGCATAGATAAAGCAGAACAGTAGAAGCTACAGACGGCGCTGTAACGACTTAATGATGTCTTAAACAGTTTACAGACACAAGCCGCACGTGTTGACAAAAGAAGCACGTGAACCGTGTGCTCACGTAGCGTTACCACCGGTTAAGATTACCGCAGATTGCACGGCCTTGTGTATCGTGACGTATTGGCGTGTAGATGACTATGGTCCCACCACTTTAGAACAGCGCTCTTGTTCTGCTTTTTTCTAGTGCGAGCTCCGTAGCCACCGTTCATTCAGAGCAACACAACATGGCGCTACCCGGGCTGCGGGATTTAATACACAAACGGATTGGACGGTGGAGCGTCTGTTGCACCACGCAAGTGAAGCATCCTTCGGTGTGTGTATCTAGGATGGAGCTAAAAGTAAATAAGATTGAATTAGAGGTTTAATTAAATTAAACAACTGCAACCGTACCGCACACAGCCACACTTACAGAGAGAGAGAGAGAGTCCAAGTACCGTTCCGTTGTTCCGGCACTTCAGCGCTCGAAACAGCGCACAGAGCTCGATTGAGCAAGGATGGATGAGCAATTGGGGAGTAGATTTGTTGCGTCCGTCTGTGTGTGGTGAAGCCGTGACGCTTGAACGGGTTGCGCGTATGGGAAAGCGAGCCCAGCACCCCGCGTTGAGAGAGTACTTCGAGTGCTTGCGGGGGGGGGGGGGGGCAGGGTCTGGGCCGTTGCCGCCACTGGTTTGCCCGGGAATTGGAGCATCGCATGAGGTTTGGGGTGTACTTTATAGACTGTAACAGTTGTAATCTGCACTGAATTGCCGCTAGTAAGTGCCACTCCTCTCACACCACCACAACATACCGCTGCCGCCGAGGCACAACAGTAGCTCTCTCGCGAACCATCGGAACCGTATCGTACGCATTTTAACTGGCTTATCGGATTAGCAAGCAGCCGCAGCACGCCGTTGCCTTCACTCACGTTGTACCTCAATTACGATGCTTGATGATTGTGGCTTGTTGTTTCAATTTGGCGTCTTCGCGAAAGGGCACTTGGCACTGCACGCGATGCGTGTGAGAGCGATACACAAGATGATCATCATCATCATCATCATCATGTTCCCATCCATCAGCATGATACGCGCTGGGCGGCTGATACCGTTGCTTTTGATTAACGATGCTTTTAACGCTGTACGGCCAGCGGAGACTGTCTGATTGGAGAAGCAGTTCCTTGTTTTGACGATACGCATCCATAAGGGATTGGCAATGATTTTAAGGAATCTCGCTAAGAAGCTATTTCTTAATCACCATCGCCAGGAGGTCACGAACCTTTTCTTACTCGTGGTGGTCAATTAGTGGTGAGCATGGTTACCTCATCCGGCTGTACTTTGGAAACTTTGTCTGAAGAAAGCTCGCCACCGGGACCTCCCCCAAGCAGCGAGCATAATTAACACGCATAAATCTTGGATCCCAACGAATTCCTTCTCCTCTGCTTCTCGATCGCGTACCAGCACAAAGCGGTACCCCCATTAATATCACTCTAAATCAACTCAACCAGCAGCAGCATGACATCGTGGAAAGGCGGGCTCGAGATTGACAGAAAGTGAATTAGTCACTCTCGAACAGCCCACCATCAGCGGCTGCTACCTGTTCCTACTACACCAGACTTGATCGTCCACTAAAACGGTTGTCACGATTTAACACCGCCACCACCACCACTAGCAGCAACCACGAATGTCTTTAATGAGATCGCACCATCTCCTACTGACCCACACCGCGTTGAGTCATTTCTGAAAGATTTTTTTCCACATTTTTTCCCCGCACCCTCGTTCGGGTTCTTCTTATTAAATGAAACGAACCGGCCAGCTGGCCGGTCGTGGCGCTCACTCTGGAACTTCAATTTCCCATCGCATCGCGGGCCCAGTTTGCGCACCTTTTGTTTAAGCCACGAGTTCGCAGCAATGAGGCTGTGGTGGAGTGTTTGCTCCACTTTTTGCTCCCGCCGACTGCTGCATAATGTTGCCCAGGTGCTAGGCCAGCCCTGGGTTGACCAGGTCGTTCCTGCCACTGTGCCAGTGGCTCTCGTGCAGCAGCAGCAGCAACGCGTTCCCATTGTTTATCATAATTTCTGTTACGAAAGCCCAACACACACCGCGAACATTCACTCTCGGTTGTCCTCGAGGGAGCAGAAAGGCAGCATCCCCTCCGGGGATGGGGAGAGAGAGAATGGAAAGTAAAAAGAGCCCAAGACGCGATCTGGGTGCTTTTTCGGGGTCAGTAATTTATGGTCTCGCGCGCTCAACACAATGACATCGCCACCGAGCGCCCCCTCTTGTGTTTTGTTGGCCAACACAACGAAGACGATGAGAAAATTAGTTCTAAAATAATGGACGATAATAAAATCGCTGGTCAACGGGGGCATCGCAGGAGCGGGGGCCTTTGCGAAAAAAAGGTGTTGCAATTATTCAAATTCATCTCGGGCTGGCCAGTCCGCCGCCTGATGTTGTTGTCGCGCATTGTGATGTTTCAATAAATATGTTTTACGCTATTGTCCGCGGCCACCTTACATTACACGTCCCAGGTGATAAAGACCGGCGGACGACCATTTTGCATTCAAATTGGTTGTTTTCTTTGGTCCGCCACATTCCCTGGATGCTGTAACAGCTTGCGTGTTGCATCCGTGGCTCCCGGTGATCCCCGGGCGAGCACGTGAGAAGCGTTGAAAAAGGTGGTCCGAAAAATTCCTCAAGCAATGCTTTAACAGTAGTAGTAGCAGCAGGAGTTGCATACTTAGTAAGCGCATAACGAGGAGGAAGTGAAATATGTAAAATGAACCACCGTGCAAACCGAGCTGCCCAGGGGAAGAGGTGGCTAATTTGAAACGGTGGCAGGCCACGTGATCCAACAGGCTATGCGAGGCTACTCTCTGGGAAGATAAACGACCATTCACGGCGACGGTGCATCAAGTAGCACACCACCAGCGACGACGACGACGACGAGACGAGTTACGATTCCAGGTGGTTCTTCCTGGTTCTTGTGCCACGGTGCACGATGTTTGAAAAGAAGGAAGTAGTTCTCGAGAACTTCTTGGGAGGGGAGTACCTTAAACCTATTCGTTCTCGCCTCTTTTTTCCATGCTTTGGCTTCATTGAAAGTCGCGCAATGAAAGGTCGAGTGCCTTAAATCGGAGTTAAATCGGAGCATCGTTCTCTTTCTCTTCATTTTTCCCTTTTCATTCGAGGTCAACTAGAGGAAGCATTGGAGCCACTCTCAAAGGACCAATTAATTCGATGAAAAGGGCGCACTCTTTTCCCCAAAAAAAAAGGAGAAAAACTCCCTCCCAATCGGATATTCCCTTGCGAACGACACAAAGCGATCGATCTGCCAATTCGCGAGGACAATAGCCAATACCCGTGCTCGATGCGCTTTAGCTCGCTTGCAAATGCAAATGCAGTTTATCTACCGAATGAGGGGGCCGCACATAAACGGTTCTGTAGCCTTGGTGCTATAGGAGAACTTTGCATAAATAGCATCGCACACCACCGGGCGGCACGTGCGATTGTGAAAAGTAATTTCACCGAAAACCCTCGCTTATCCTGGCATCGCGATCACGTGTGCGCACACAACACATCCACATACACATCTCACGCGCGGAATGCAGCCACCATCCCCCCCGGGGGGCATGTGCTGCTCTCGTCAGGTCCTCCCCCCCAAAAGGTGGCCTCGCTAATGGATCAGTGGAAAAATACAAGTTGGATTTAATTTTTCATTTAAAGAAAATGCCTGCACCGCGCTCGCTACGCTTTGTTGTATCGGACAGGGGATACTGGTGCGCGATCTGCAGACACAAAGCGAGGATGGAGATAAATGGACAAACAAATTTGCGTTTTTCTTTTTTGTTGCTTTTATTTCTCTGGCTCTGAGTTCCAGCGCCGCTCCACGAAATCATCCCCCAAAGGAGTCGTAACTGCGTCTGATGACTGGGAAATAGGTTGTACCCCGAAATCCTCGTGGCATTTGTACTTCGAAAGCAGACGCCCGGCGCTCCGCACGGTGGTCACTATCAAAGATGGATCCTTTAAGAGGAATTTGCTCTCTATCTCGAGCGCGCGAGCTCTCCATAAAACAAATGAAACAACAACACCGGAACGACGGGAACGACAGAAAGAACAAAAAAAAAAATCATCCAAAAATGGTTTTGGGTGGTTTACGATGTCCTCAAACCTCCCCCATTCCCACAAAAAGGTTGTTGCCTGAAGGATGAAAGCACAAACAAACCGATGCCGATGTTTATTGCGTCCGCCTCGCGGCCCTCTCACTCGCTGGCTCGCTGGCTGGCTGGCTGGCTGGCACGCGTGTGTTTTGTTTTCCTTTCGTTATGACCATCGACCGGACCATGGATTGGTCTTGTGTGTGCCTTTGTGTGTGCGTGCAGCATTTTCTCGTCGAGGAAATGGTGGCCCCAAGGCAGCTAATCTCCCTCGAGGAGGAGGAGAACACCACGCCACGCCACGCCACGTCACGCCAGCAATGGCACGAACTGAAAGGTCCCGCTGGTCGTTATCCTTAACGCGTTCTGCTGCGGAGGGATGTCGGTCTGTGCTTTTGGTTCGTGGCCCCAGTTGTCCTTTGATGCATTTTGCGCCCGGACGCCCGGAATCGAATCGAATCTTGACCGATCCGATAAGTGGACGGTTGTTGGCCTCGCAAGATTAAGATCGCTTTGCCACGGACCGTGGCACCAGGACCATGGTGTTTGGAAAAGGAGCCCCGGATAAACATCGCTTTCGCTAAGGAAGTGAAGCAGCGCCAGGGCAGTAAAGTGAACGTGAAAGCTCGAGCTTAGCTTGGGTGTGTGATGCATTAGAGCTTCGCAGGAGCGAAATCGATGTGATAACAATCGCTCAGCATTCCTCAGCGAGCAGACTGCCTTCTTCGTTTCGCTCCGTTCCGTTATCCTGGTTGATCCACAAATCTTCGGAACGAAATCAGCGACGTAGCGCCTCTCAATTACTTCCCAGGAGAACGCAACTACTCCCCTGATGCTGCTGCTGCTGCTGCTGCTCCATGAATCGAATATAAAGCACGAAGAGTCGCTTTCTCGTTCGAAAGTCTAAACACTGAGTCTGTGATCGCATCACGTCCTCTACGGAACGTCGACCCAACTATCCACCATCAGCGCTGGATAATGGAAAATCCTTTCAACGTTGCAGTAGCAGCGCGTCGAAGTCGAAGACCACTCCACGACTGCATGGACGACTCCATCATCACTCCGCGGTCGTGCCAGGTGACGACGATACCGACCCCGGATCGGGTCGGAGTTTGGCATGCCAGTAAACTCCGTTGACACGTATGGCATCTGGCCACCACCATACACACGAGTAAACCCCGGGAGGGCGTTCTTCTTAAAGCCATTGCCATTGACAACCTGGCATACCGGAAGAAGTGGGGAGGGATGCCAAAGCTAAGCCAAGCGAACCAAGCGATGTCGGTGCCGGTGCCGGTGCCGGGTAACTGGATTTCCGCTCGGAATCCGTTCCGCTCGGGCTTTGACAGCGAGTTGGTAACATTCTTCGAGCTACCAGCTGCCTGCCTGCCAGCCGGCGTGCTGGAGAGAGGGATGACAAAAAGGATGTAAAATTCTAAAATTACATCCGCAAGCCCCCATCTCCGTTCTGGGGGGGGAGTGTGCAAAATATGCGCTCGCTACTACTATGTACCGGCTCTCGATCCACCTCGGCTCGAGAATTCACGCCACGGGGCTAGCAGCTAAGATAGGGCCCCGGTTGGCAGGATGCTACAAATTTAGGTTACGGCTTCCGGTTTCGCACACGGGCGGCCAGGCCGGGCGACTGTGCGTTCGAGGCTCAAGTAGGCTTTCGCATGTTTTGAAGAATTAATGGTGCGCTGGTTCCCTACCGGTGTGACGGGGCGCCCTGGCACCAAGCATACGCATCCATGGGTGTGATAATAAGACGCGTTCTGGTGCGTGGCGTATGCGAAGAAACCCAAAGCCCAAAGCTTTAAACGTTAAGAGGTTAAACGGTTTACGTGGCGGCGACGATGACGACGACGACGACGACGAAGGTGACGATGAACGCCCGTTGGTATGGGCTAATTTCACGTTTTCGGTTTACCTTTTAAAGCGCTCTCCGGGGGGTCTTTCGGGGAAAGCGAGTGATGATCCTTTAAAGAATTTTCACCGTGGTTGGCGTGATAATGCGTGAAGCGTTACGCCAATCGGAACACCTATTAGGGACGGATGGTTAATCCGAGGTTCGAATGCGAGTCGCAAAGTGTGTTTGCAAAGATGTTGGCCCCTTAACAACCGATTAGTGGATGTCTATGCTTCCATATATTGCATTACCAGATTAACGGAGATGAACTGCAAAGTGCTACACAGGAAGACTTCTATAGAACTGTCTGTACAACATTTTTGTCCTCTTTTTAAAAACGTAGAGAACTAAATAGAAACATAGAAGCTGTTTCGCACAGGAGTATTATTCCGCCTATTGCTATCCTCGAAATTAAGACTAAACATAAAGAATTAATCAAGCAGATTATTCTTAATCCGACAGTTTTATCATTAAAATTGGTTCCAATAGCAATACTTACAAGTACCGTTTTTGCTAGACCTAATAAAGTAATCAGCCTGTCAGATAAAAGAATGATGGATAACATCTTTGAACATCATCTGCTGCTTTGAATGATGCCTTCATTATGTGCTCCTAAAAATAATCTCAATCATCTCAACGAAGCTACTGTGTGGCTTTAAACGGCCGCCAATTTTTGTGTTCATGAATTTTAACAATCACAATTCATAACGAACAAAGAGCTCACTGATATAAAGGACGTGGATTGCACCTGGTTTCCCTGATTTGAATTAAACAATTTGTTTAAAATCTAATCTTAAAATAAATCTAGCACCACAAAAAATCCATTAATATAATGATAACCATAGTTTGAATTCCTAAAGGATATGCAATGCTTTTGTATCCCAACATAGCTATATGCA
This sequence comes from Anopheles aquasalis, assembly GCF_943734665.1. Lineage (NCBI taxonomy): Eukaryota > Metazoa > Arthropoda > Insecta > Diptera > Culicidae > Anopheles > Anopheles aquasalis. Next base: position 73,294,467 of record NC_064877.1, on the reverse strand, counting down.
ACATGTTAACTCATTCATTCATCATACCATTAAAATAATTAACAATTCTGCAAATCAACGGCTGCCATTCAATAGAAATCCACATGCAAAAAAAAAAACAAATCAATGCCATCAAGCTAATATAAATTCTCTATAATAAAAGGATTCCACTTTTGTGAATGGCCGTTGAAATGGTGAAGCATAATTGCAACAATTGCAAGTGGTGGTGGGTACGTGGGAAAACCTCTGCCTGCACACGACAGATATGCGTGCGAATCAATAATTACCGAGTTTGACTCGCAATCGAAACCGAATCCCTCGACAGCGACCACACTCTCTGTGTCTCTCTCTCTCTTGCTATCTGCCACACCAACTGCCGCCCCCCAAAATGATCACTTGTTTAGGTCGATTTATGTACGGCATCAATGCGATATGATTGCACGATGCAACTGTTTCGCTGTTATTGATACGGCCATCGAAGCCGATGCTGAGGCGACACACCACCAGGCACACCGAGAGTGGCCAATTCCGATGCAATTCCCATCCTACACGCAATGCGCATTAATAATAATTGATGAACAACGAATCCGATTCGAACAAATACGGGCATCGCCGGAGCGAGCGGGGGTGGCCACGCCGGATCTAAGGAGACGACATGAGATGGCCAAACGACGAGCGAGACGAGCATCCGCTGCGCTGCACACAGACACAATTGTTTCTCGATATAATCCGTTCAAACATAATCAAACTCGGTCTCTCGGTGCCTCGGTCGATTGTTTTGGATTCGGACACCACCAGAGCACCATCATGTGTTATGATGGCCACGGTGGCCGGCCCAAAAACACAAGCGGACTGATCATATTTTCGGTGCATTCGGTGCGATTTGGTCAGTTTGTTGTTTCTGGTGGCGAATGTCAGAATGTTCATCGGTCATTTCGCGTTGGCTTAGACCTCGATACGGACACAGAGGGAGAGAGAGAGATTAGCTGCAAACAATAATCTGGCTAACCAGATTCAGCGTTCCGGTGCTAGAGGACAGAGCTGTGGGCGGGACGTCGGGCGAGTGCCAGATTGATTTTTCATCATCAGCCCACTGGGGACCGTGCCAAACCAGTTGGCCAGTTGTTATGTTTAGAATATTAAAAATCATTCTCAAGTGTTTTCACATACCCGGGCCATGTGGGCGCACACTGAGAGGGACATCATCAACGGGCAATTTGTCGAGCGGAAATGTGCCTGTGCACCGCACCGGAAACGACCGACTGTCGACTGCCAGCCGGGGTGCTGCTGCACTGTTTGATGATAAAAATAGAGACCGCGACTGGTCCTAACCGGAACACCGGAAAGCAAACTATTTGCACTCATACACGCTGGCCTCTTCCTAGCTTCATGCTGCACTGCATGACACGGTGGCAGCTCTTTGCATTTTATCCGATCGGACGAAATATGCTCTCTTGCCACCACCCCGGGTGCTGGCATACGGGAACCGACGGGAGCCCATAAATAAATGACGAGCTGGGTTGGCACCATTTTTGTGTCAAGGATTTTTTGACCCAGAACACGAGCAATGCAGCCGCTGAGCTGACGACACGTGGTTTGTCATCACCAAATCATGTTGTGCGGTTTTTTGTCCCCTTTGCTTTCCGGTTATGTCCGCTCGTTATCCGGGGACAGGGAATTCCCATGGGGTGCCACCAATTCGATTGCAAATTAGAGCATTGTTTATGCTTCATTCAATTACACCATCGGTGTGCGGGCAAAACGGGTGCTTGATAGCAGCGTAATCTGCGATTGAATCTGCGGTAAGGTCGCCTGGGACACGGGAACAAATATTTAAAGAGTTTGACACCGATTTGTACAGGCTGAAAACCTCCGGAATTCCGTACCGTCCATGAGGTCATGATTACGGAGCAGGAGCAGCAGCAGCAGTTGCATATGAAATTAGGCCACCTCAACATAACCATAATGACACCGAGCCCCCCCTCCACCGTAGCGCAAAAAGGCAAAACAAAACCAAAAATAAAACCCACCATGCATCAAGGTATTAGCATATTCATGAATGGGATTCACCATAAATGGTCGTTGTTCCGGGTTCTGCTTTATAATATTTTTGCGAAACGAGTCCCCGTCCGCCCGCGCGCTCGATCGTTCTTCTGCCATTTCGGTTGGTTGGTTGTTTCGAAAGCCAGTGCACGTTCCGTTTATGTGGATGCAAACGTTGTGCATCGAGGACGAATGCCGGAGCTTAAAGCTGAGGTTTGGAAAAAGGAGCTGCAGCTGATAGGTGACACTTTCAAAATTCAGCATTCCAAAGCAGAAAGGCGCTTGGTTTCGTGTGCTTTTGGTTGTGATGAACGTTGGTCGAAGATGCACAACGTCTGTAGTTAGAGGATGTTGCATCTAATTCGAAACATTAACATAATCCACTGAACAGCTCGTGCAGCAGCTTTGCATTTGCATTACTCGGGCATCTACATTGCAGATGGCGTAGCGACGAAAAATCAGAAGACCCTCAACAGCGGCACATTTTCTAGTCCTTTTCCGTATGATTCATACATTAATTCATAAACAGCTCTTAAGTACTCATTAAACATGATAATTGAAAAAGGGAAACAACTAAAAGCTCTTCATTAGAAATGTTGCATGGTAAAATCCAGAGATAATGGATAGTTAAATCATGGTTTCCATATCCACCACCAGAACCAATGCAATTGCTATCGAACGATAGTGGATTTTAAAACAAAATCTAAAATATTCATGATACCATGATTCAGCAAACAGTCACGCAAACCCATGCCCCACACGCTGTAAGCTGGCATTCAAAATGGAAAACGAAGCATAAGCTATGCATAGGCACCACCATCCAGTGGGCCAGTGAGTGGCATGTGAGTCAATCGATGACCGTCGGTGGTTCGGTTAAACGGAAAATGGTGAGCGCGCGTCACCGTGAAAAGCATATGAATCGTTGATGGCATTCATAACGAAAGCTACACCCAGCTCTGCCTTCCGCCAGGTTGATTTTGCGCATGGAACAATATCGCATGGATGATGTTGCGTGCCTTTGCTCTGTGCCAAATCGAACGCACCCCGGGGCCTGGGCGATGGCCGAACGCGCGATCGAAAGGCGCGCGATCCGCGTGATCTCGCACATACCATCGCATTCACGGGGTGCGCTTTCTCTGCGAGCGCGCGCGCGAAAAACCGCGCAGTGACCATCATCGTGACTTGCCATCGTGTTTTCGTTGGGTTGTGGGTTGTAAAAATAAATTTCCCATTTCACCGGACACCCCCGGACAGACCGTCTGTCTGTGTCTGCATCGCCGGACTTTGGGGTCTTTGGTGAGGGAGTCGGAAAAGCGAAAACAAAAAAAAAACAAACCCTAACAAAACAAAACGAGTGCTGCTCCACACGTCGAAACCGTCGATCTGGTGATTGTGTTCCGATCGATAGTCCGCCGCGAAAGGGCCCGGCACCGCCCGGCCCACCATTACTGTCCATTTATCCGGATCCGCGCAATCGTATCCATCCATGCATCCATCCGTTCGCACAGCCATCCGTGAAGAATCGCATTTTTTATCGCATCGAGCCGCGCTCATAGAGAGGACCGTGGCCAACGAACGAACAGTAGCGTCGACGGTGGTGTCCAACGGCGCCGAAGGAAGCGACGTCACGATAATCCGATATCAAAACCGAAACAGCGAAAGCAGAGCGAAACGTAGCGGTTCCGTGATGAGCAAACCAGCATCCCTCTTTCTCTACTCTATCACCGCACAGCTCGACCAGAACCGATATCAGAGCCGATCCGTCAAGGGGCCCTGGGGAGCTGGAGTGGTGCGCTCCCCCTCCGATGGCGTGTCTAGGCACCCACGCCATCATCCCTTAGAAATGGACGCTACGGCGTGAAGAAGGAGAGCATTTGGAAATGTGAAATTTTCCGGTGATTAAAATTATATTGGCCATCTTCTCCTCTTCTTGGGCGACGGTGGCCACGGTGGTGGGTGGAACCACCGGAGGAAAACCTGCTACGATCTCGATTGTACGGAACGAATGCCAAGATTCCGCTTTCCGCGTTCCGCGAGTGTTTTTTGTTCCGTGCGCTCACGCTGGCGTGTCAATGGAAAATGGAGAGAGGGAGAAGAAAAAAACACAACAAAAGAAAAACTAACCCACCAGCCAGCACCGGGCCTTCCGGGGCTAAATAAATTGATTCATTTCGATTGGATGAACACCTTTGTTTTCTTGTCCGTGGCCACTCCGGTACACGGTCCCTCAAGCCGTTATGCCGTGCGGCCGAGGAACGACACCGAGAAACATTAGGTGCTGCTCGCTCGCACAGCATTGCCATCACGAGACGAAGATAAACTTAAGCAAACTTGGCCTGCAGGGTACAGCAGCACCACCACCCACCCTTTCCCCCCTTCCTGCAAAGAGTGACAAATCGAATGAAAAGTGGCATTCGAAATCGATCCGATTTCGGTCGCCCGGAGGCGAAATGACTGTTTTCAAAATTTATCAGGATATGCACTTACGGGCGGGCTCTACGGGGTACGTGCCTCGGTGAGGAGAAGCATCAGCCGATGCGATGGCAAAACATACATACCTGAAACGAAAAAGTGAGGCAAAAAACAAATAATTCCATTAGTGAACGTGCTCTTTCGAAGATGTTGCACCGACCGAACACTCTGTAGGATGTTTGGGAAAACAAAAAAAATACAAAATGGACACATTCTCGATGAAACGCCACCCTGAACTGAATGTTTGCTTCGATTGAAATTGGTATGAAAATCTGTTCCCGCACACGGCACAAAGACGCAAAATAATGACGACGTCGAATGTCCTCCTTCCTTGGTTGCCTAGATACCACCACCAGCACCACCACCACCACCACTGGCACCATTCAAATCAAGCGCGTAGCAGCCTAACCCGCCGGTGAGCCGAGCGGATTGACAAAAAGTATTCCATGTTTCCAATTATTTCCAAGTACACTCTGGTGGCCTTCGGACCACCGAACCTACGGCCGGTTCATTGTGAAAAGGCATCCTTTCCGACCCATTACCGTTGAAGTACTGTACGGTACTTTAAATTTTATCACAAATCAGCAATCAGAAGCAGGCAGCAACAACAATGACGACGACGACGATGAGAACAAAAAAAAAGGCGAAGAAGAAGCGGAACATTGCAATCCTCTGCAAACCCCAGGGACCACAGTGAGCGAGAGTATCCTTGGCTCATCTGATGGCATGATGCACAGGAGCCCATCATCTCCTATTCTTTTTCTTTTAACTATCCTCCTACACCTCAGTACCGGATAGCGCTACTGGCTACCGAGTGCTGACCTGGAGGATGTGTGCTATCACCAGTGTCTCTCCCAAAAGCCTACACCGTCCCGATGGCTTTACTTATTTATAACCACTTATGAAAGGGATATTTGCCGCCCTAAGCCGCTTTCGATGGGCCCAGCACCGGTCGCCTGCCGTACAACTGTCGTGATTCCTGGCAGTTGCCTCGTGCCTTCCGAAAAGCCATCCATTCATGGCACACGCGCGCGTGTGGACAGACAGTGCCTCTCATCCACCGAGAGCCACTTCACCTATAGGCCCGGCTTTCCGATACCCAATTACGCACCCAGCTTGTGGAAAGGCACCAAGGCCTGGAACATCGGACGAGCGAAGAGGTTCCGACGGTATTATACACTCCGGTAAGCGTTCCCTACACACAGCGCTCTTCGTCTAGCGCCTATTGACCTCGTAAAGGCTCAAGGAACGTGCCGGGCCGGGCCGTGTGCGACGGGATGATCTCGCATCATCCACCAAAAAGGGGTGGCTATCGATACCGGAGACTGTGAGTGTGGCAAGACGCGGATCGCAAGAATGCAATTTGGGGAATGAACTGCTCGGCCTCGGATGTGCGATAGAGACACGTCGTCGTTTTCAGTCTCCGTACTGGATGGGAAAGTTTTTCCACGTGGAAGAAGAAAGGAGCGGGGGGCACTAGACATGTTCTAACATTCTTCTCCAACAGCTAGAAGCCGACGGCGGGCGCTTCTACCTTTGACATGAAGACAGGAATTCCGAATGTGCTGACGCATGCCTTGGTCGCTGGTATGCTCCCATGCGCTGGCGAATGTAAGAAATGTCGCGCACAGAGCACGATTCGCTTCCTGTGCCTGGGCGCGCCGGCAGGTGTTTGGAAGTGTAACAAATTGGTTGGAATGTTATTCATGCCCGGGCCGCTCGCTGTATGGAAGTCATCGATGCCGAAGGGCGCTTTGTAAGTGATGCCGTTTGCGTCCATTGCACTTCAAGGACAAGCACTGGAGGACAGCGCCTGAGTGTTCCGACATGACGTCGAAGATTGAAATGTTATTCGGCCTTAAAAGAACTCCAGAGAATCTCCGGCGAATCAATGTTGAAGAGACATTCCTTTACGGAGCATTAAAATTCAATTTAAAAAGAAGTCACCACCACGTTCCACCAGAATGTCCTTCCAGGTCAGACCACAGGTGGGTGGTTGACAATGTGCGGACATCATCGTTTGGTGATAGAGCACGTACGGCATGCACATGACACTAAGGCCAGGCGCGCTCTCTCTCTCACTCGCTGTTGGGTTCTGGCTTTAATGAAACGAAACGCAAATCGTTTCAGAGAGAGAGAGAGAGAGAGAGAGACCTTTAGTTCGATCGCTCGGGACCTCAAGGCCAGAACCTTGGTAATGATGCTCTGAAGAGAAAGGTAGGTCGGGGAGCATAAATAAAATATCCTCTAGGGGCCGGAAGAACCCGCTATCAGACCCAGCCACCACAGCAGCCGTGGGTCTCGTGGTTCATGCCTCTCGACGGACACAAACAATAATACAAGGGAGCATCTCTCTGAGGGAATAAGTATAGCAGAATCGGAGTAGAAGAAAGAGGAGAGACCAAAAGGACTAGCAACACAAAGGAGCATACCAACACGCCTGAGCCTCCCATAGTTTGATGGGAACATCATAAAGGACCTCCTCTCCACTGATGCCATTTCCGAGCAGCATCAGGTTCCAGGTAACCAAAAAGAAGGCGAGAACCACACGATGATGTCCATTTTATGCGCTTTAACGAAATTAAAACCCATTCATCCGTCTAATGTCCATGTTACGCATCGGTAGCCGCTGGCTGGCTGGCTGGTTGGTTGTTGTTGGATGTCCTCGAGGCTTAACAGCCGCCCAGGCCGGACCGTGGACCAACTGTTTGTGCAATCAAATGCACACTCGCCTGGCCTCCCTGGCGAGACACGCCACCAACTGGAGGCTTTACTGTGCAAGCAGTATTCCCCAAAAAGGCATAAAAGGATTCCATGCATCATCCCCGGGTGTGTCTGGCCCAGGCCACCTCTGCATCATACACTCGCGGAAGCTGCAAATTTTCGACATGATCGATTGCGCATAATTCTCTCGCTACAGTAATGGTCTCTCCACACCAAGCGGTACTCCACAGACGCGCACCCGTTAGGTTCATTGGATCGCTTCGTTGGACCATAAAATAAATATTTATTTACACGCATTCACACGCATTGCACCACCACCGCGGCCGCCGATCATCATTGTCCTTTTAAGCACCGACACACCGAACCGAACCGGCGCCGGTCTTTATTTACGTTCGATTCCGATCAAACGAATCCACCGGCAGCATATAAGCTTGCAGACAGACCTGGCTTGGCCACAGAGCGAATGTGTATGGCCGGGTTGCCCACATTGATCCCACAGGGATCAATCCTGGAACGCCCGGAACACAATAAAAATGGGCAGCCTCGGACCAGTAATCCCATTATGCTACACTCGCTCTCCTTCTCCCAACCTTGGGCATCAGGCCTCGTGATAATCGATTACGAGTAGTGGCGATGGAGGCGGATCCCCCCCCAATAAGGCGTCGCATATAAATGGCGACCGGTCGGTCGAGCGCAATAATGATGAAAAGCGGAAGGCTTTTCGCAGCTTATCAAAAGCGATTTTCTCTCCTCGCTACCGGGCGCGCTTGACCGAGGGGAGGGAACCGTTTGATGGGGAAAGCAAATTAAATTTGTTTCCTTTCGGCTCAATTTTGCTTTTTGTTTGAGAGATAAACGGCCACGTGGAACCCTTGCCACCGGAACTTGCCAGGAGGAAATTCGATGGCGATGGTGGACCAACACTCCAAAAAAAAGAGATGATTTGTCGCGGTCAACATAAAATTGGTTTTTTTCCTTTATGAGCTGTTCTCATGCTCTCTATTTCTTCCTTCTGTGGTTTTAACGGCAACCGATCGACTGGTCGACCTTTGACCGAAAATGGCGATTGATCGGAGTAGACCTGAACGATTATTCATTAAACTTTGGAGACATTCCCCCCGAATCCCATTCGCTCGCTCGCTGGCGCCTTGAACGTTCACAGAGTTGAAGAGTGTTTTTTGTTTGCTTTCTAGAGGCGAAAAAACCCAAATTTAATCAACTCCAGCGTTGCGTACTCCGACTGAAATTGATGAAAAGAATAATTAAACACTTTATCGAAAGCAAAAACTGTGCACTACTCGCTTTGTTATTGTTCCCATGCGCCGGGCCATCAACATTATTAACAACATTATTCGTGGCCATGAAGGTTTACCCATTGCCGCCGATGTTTGATCGCACCAGCTACACACTTTTGCTAATTAGTTCGAAGTACAAAAGTTAAACCTCGTTCAATATTTATAACTGAAGACCGAGAGTGAGTTCGGATTTGAAATCAGACCAAAAAGGGCAAACACAAGAGAGTGCACCCACTAATGGTGTGTCGCGCTGGAGCATTATGCACCGTGCACTGATTAACATAATAATCGAGCAAATCCGTAACCGGGTCGGTGCATTGTCCGCATTAAAATCTATGCTGCTGCTGCAATAGCATCGATCGGCACCATTATTTTCGGAACAAGCGCACACATACGAGCGAAAAGGGAGATTTTGAGAAAAAAAAAATATGTTGGAAAACCCCAAAAACCACAAACGCTAATGATAATGGGGATAATAGGTGCAGCTTCCTCGCCACACCACAGAACAGCGAACAGAACACCGACCGGCACTGATACACACCCGGACACATATATAATCAGCCATAATGGGACCCGCGGCATTCGATCGCAAAGTGACCATATTTCAATGAAACACTCCAGCCTCTCCAGCAGCTTCACCTGCCTCTGCCTGTCTGCCCCCCAGCACCTGGATGATGCTGCGAATGGCGTGCACTCGCCCGGTTTTGTGCCGCCTCTTAATGCTGGACAAATTTATTCAATTAAATGCACACGCGATATGCTAAGCGGATGACAGCTGTTGGTCAGCGATGGACAACATGCACACACAGAGCAGCTGCCCACGACAAATGCACATATTTTACTGTCGAGTGCGCCAGTACACCCTCTGATTAGACTAATCGAGGCCCCGGTGACTAATGTCTTCCAAATTGTGCCAATTAGAGATAGCAGAGAGTCGGCGTAATGCCTCTCGCGATGAAACACCTCGTCGCCGTGAAACGCACTGTGTGAGTCGCGCACAATCAAGAAGCATCCATAATTGAATTCACACAACAAAAGCGGTCCCCGAGCAGCCCGAGCGCAGAGTGCCGTGGTGCCGCGGTGCCAATATCCTAGGAGACGATATCCTTCTCGCAAATTAAATCATTCCATTAATCTTTCAACGCTCGCCTCGAGTGCTGTTGCCTTAGCAACAAAACACACTCGCAGCCCGCGGTGACTACGACTTCTAAAACATTCTCCTTCTCTTCGGTTTTTGATCGTTACAGGCCAACCGGAACACGGCGCTCGCACTCGAACGAATCGAAGCACAACTCACGTCATCGTAAGTGTCAATTTTCAATTTTCTAACCATTCACGCGTTGATGCCTAGAGGTCCCCCTGTCCTCCCTCGCGTAAGCTCTCCTCTAATCTACGATAAATGGCATCCTGCAAAAAGGGAAAACGCGCGCGATATTAAACAGGAAGTCACAATGCGCGCGGTCGGGACATAAAACTAACCTAATGCCTCGCGCACATCACTATAATCCACACTTGGCTGGCATCCATGTTGTGTACGGTCTCGCGGGATGACTTGTAGCTTTAACACTTATATTGCTCAATCCTGTCAAGGAAGGGAGGGGGGGGGGGCAATCATCGCAGCAGCAGCGTCGCGGTCGCGGTCACGGTCTCCGGCGTCGTCGCTGGCTGCGATCGTAAAGTTTCTAAATACCCGATCACGAGCATAAATCAAATGCGGTTAATAAAATCCCATATCGTAAAGTTTGTCCTCCGCCGTCGTCGTCCAGGCCAGGCAATCGCCAGACACCCGAGGATGAAAGATGCGACGCGCGAGAATGGCCACGCCTGAGGAGCAACCGCTTTATGGAGGCAAATTTGAGCAGCCTCGAAAGGATAACCCCCCGGGGGGTGGTCGGTTTAGTCGAAAATCGTTGCGATGAACGAAGCACCCCGAAATGGACGAAATGCAGGTTCCAGGAACTGGCTGGCTAGTGCTGTTAAGCCAAAAAACCGAAAACCACGACCTGACAGCCGAGAAGAACCGAGAAGGGACCAGCAGCAGCAGCAGCAGCCTTGGAGTGCCTTTGGCAGGCGAGTTTGTGGTGAGCGCGACCGATCGCTGGAACCGATTTTCTGGAACTTCTTTCTAGCATCCTGCCCACTGCTTCGCTGCTTAACCAAAGGCCGGGATGATTAAAGGATGTGTAGCATGCAAGCTTCGAGCAACTCGCCACTCGGCGATGGTCGTTAAGGAAGAGAGAGAAAATGGGAAGCCGGGGGAGCTTTGCTATTTTCCCCGGATTTCCCGGATTCTTTTGGCCTTAAAAAAAGGGGGCCAGTGTGCAGTGCAGTGTGTTCGATGCATTCGATCTGCCGCGAAGGCTGAGGGAGTATCGTGCAGTGGACCATGAGTAGCAGCAGCCAGAAAAAAAGAAAAAACGATATGGAGGAAAAACAAAATAGATGCAGCGAGAACGTAAAAAGAGAGGGGGAGTGGAGGAGGTTTTAAATTGCTGCCAAGTGTTCAATGTTTATTGCCGGTTGTTTCGGATTTCGGTCGTTTCGCGAGCATTACTTACGATTCGTTCGCTCGCACGGTGGTGGAAAACTCGGAAAAATGTTAAGCAAAGCGAAGAGAGAGAGAGAGAAAAAAAACCCCAAACGAGAAGAACTGGTGAAACATAATATACACCGAGCAGCGAGCAGCGAGCACCTCACACTACAGCAGGAGGATGGTAGCGCTTCATTTGGTGGCGTAAGTTATGGAGCGGGTTGGAAAGTATTTCCTATCGAGCCGGAATACTAATGGCTTCCCACTGGTACTTCCAGCCAACCCTTTTAAAGGTATGCGCGTTCGGTGGAAAGTGATAGCTTTTCAACCAGTTCAGCTCGAGTTCGATTGGCACTTGACATGATATCCAGCATCACGTCATGTGAGCCACATCCCGCTATCTCTCTCTCTCTCTCTGTGCTCCTCCTCCATCTACTAATTAGTATCCAACACTTGAAGTCTGCCTCCGGGCAGAATTTGTTGACAAATGTGCCGTGGGTCTAGGCCTAGGCGAGATTTGCATAATTTCCATCAGCCATCAGCGTGCGACGTCAATTAAAGTTGATGTCGCGTGCTCCATCAGCGCTCCAGAGCCCTCCCGAAAATGCGGCTGCTGCTGATCAATCCGCCCAGTGCGCCCACTAATAACCTTCGCAGACACACACGAGCACAAAGCCAGTCTAGTGGAGTGGAGGATGTTTGATTATGCAAACTCGGAAACCAGAAAGTGGCGAGACTCTCTTTACAAGTCCCACTACCAAGCATAACGCTCTTGGATCAACCTCCGATCGAGTGTTCATTGGCGCAGCCCGTGATGATGGCTCATCGGTTTCGATCGATGGGACCTTTTTTGGGTGGTGGCAAAAACGAGAAAAAGGTCACCACCACGGTGCAGTGCTGTCCTGTGTTGGTGGATGGATGGATGGATGTCACCACACCAGGTGCACTTCCGGTGCCGGTGGCGCAATTGACGTTTGATGAACGATGACGCTCGCTCGCGCCCATCCGTCCGCGCGCCACCTTTTGTTGTAAGCGAAGGCGTCCACACTGTCCACGTGGGTTCTTGGGTCATAAATTAACCTTTCCGCACTCTCTGCTCGCTCGCTCTAGCTCGGAGTACGGAGATTTGCTAATAGTCAGCGCCGTACACTCCAAGCATCACGCAACTTGCGGGTCGTGCCGGTACCACGCATGACGACATTGGTTTACATCCCGGTCACCACCAGTCCGGGGTCTGTCTCGCCTCCTTTTGGCTAGATTGATAGATTAATGCTTACCCCGTGTTATGCAAATCATGTTGTATGTGATGAAGATGAATTAACCAACTACCGGTGTCGGTGGCGGCACTTCGCACACAACAAACCCTCACCCTCCAGAAGAGGAGGAGGATGTTTGCTATCGGTGGCCACGTACGCACCGCAACACATGTTCACATGAGCCCGAAAGGTGCTCATGCTGGTACAAGCACCATCAACGGTCTCTCTGCTATTCCTGGAATGTAGTCAGAGAATGGGTTCCATTCTCCGGAGACGCTTCCCTCGGACGGTTTACTAACCCAGATCAGAAATCAGTTCGTACGTTATCTGTGCTCCGATATGATAAGTGGAGTGTTGATGGCGAGACGATGAGAGACGCCCACACACTGTTTACACTACATTAGCATTCCAATACCGGCAACCACCCCTTCCTGGGGGTGTAGTTGGATTCCCGATTGGAGCGAATCCGACGTGCGAAATTGGATTTCCATTTATTGCTCACCGGATTCAATGATCATCATCGCCATCGTCAGCGGTCCTTCCTTCGATTTGCCTTCGAGTCATTCCGTTGGCGTTCCGTAGTGCGCACTCACGTAACCGACGTTTAATTTGTCTTTTTAATGTACCAATCCGTCGTCGTCTTCGTCGTCGTCGAAGAAGTCGTTGGAATCCTCCTTCCAAAAAGTGCCGGAATCATGTTGATTGTCATGACAACCGGCGAGATCTATGCAAATAGAGTCTCCTCGCCTCCTAGAGCCGCCCCTGAGGGCTGTGGAACATAGCTATAAAACTATTTTATGCACTTCGCTCTTCCTCAATCGAGTGGCTAAGGGGGAGCAGTGTTGGGGGGAAAACGATTTAGCAAAATCCATTTCCGGATGCATCGAGATGCTGAGCTAGAGGAACACCACTCCATGGTACAATTCACGTCGTATAAACGGACGAAAGAGAGGGGAAGATGTAAATTGCTGCATTCAGTGCGAAGGCAGAACGACTCCCTGGCAGGCAGAACCGGAAATGAAAACTTAAAATTTTAGGACACTCAGGATTCCGGTATTACCAGCGTGGCCAACGTACTAGCAGGTGTACATTCGAACTTGCTCATGGTGCATCCAAGCCGAGAGGACTGACTAATGGCCACACACAACCTACCTGAGGCAACTTGCCAACTTGCTTCACCCCCTCAAGGTGATGACGGTTCAGTACCAGCGTCGCCCCCGAAAATTCATGAGAAATGCCCCACAATCGTACTGGTGAACATAAAACGATCGAACTCTATCTCTCACGTCTTACGCCATCAGCAGAGACCTCCAGCAGCAGCACCAGCCGCAGCAGCAGCAAAACAATCACCACCGACAACAACAACGACCTATCGGTGGCGGTCACTGGCGGCAAGCGGGGCGGTTGCTGCACCACTTTCGCGTGACCTTGGGCCATTGTTTTTGTGCTTCATTTGTTACACTTAACCTGCGCCAACAGAAGCAGCAGCCAGCAGAGGCAGCCAGCAAAAGAGATAATGGAATCACCGGCCGATGGCATTGAGGTTAACGAAAACGGTGACCGACCGACCGACGGACGGTTTGTCTTTCCCAATAATGCCCCAGTATGTACACGCCTACTTAGCACGCTGTTGCGAAGGTCGACTAGTTTTAAAAATAGTTAAACTTCACACGATCTTGCGGCTTTTTGCCGCGCTCGAATAAAACAGCTTAAACGCAGGCGCCGATAGTCTGCATCAGGCATGCTATCAATTAATGTCCCGTAACTCACCTACCGCGACCGCGAACGCATATTGGAGGTGCCCAAAAACCCCGGCAAGGACATGGTGTATTTGGCTTCGTTACCACTGGAAAGGCATTAAACCGGGAAACCGAAACGACAGGCCACGCTGTCACCATAATGTGCGCCGGGGTTGGTCGCGATGCAAAATGAAATTGTCTCGCTGGTGCCCCGATTAATGAACAACCATAAATCCAACCAACCAGCCAACGGGTAATAGAGCGTGGCGAATAATGGTGGGGAATTTTTTTAAAAAATATAAACAAGGCAAGGAAAAAAGAAGGACTGGGGCAGGTGGTATATGTAATAAAAATCATATTATCGCCTCATTTGGTTGTAATAACAAGTATCGCAACAAGGGGGAGAGAGAGCCAGAGAGACGGACCATTATAATAATGTCGATGGCGGTTAAGAGAAGCGCAACACGGCGCACCACGGCACCTCAGATGAACCGTTTAACACTCTGTTGTTGTGTGGCACACCGGCATAAATTATGTGCGCTCCCCTCTCGGCCCCCACAGCAACAGTTACGGGGCGAGTAGCGCTCGAGAAACGCACGCTCGCAGTCCTGTGGCTGCTTAATTGAATGGCCGTTTCTCTGGATGGCCCCGAAAACAACCCAGGCTCGTGCCCGGGATAACTCCAGCACCGGTGTACCGGCGGTACATCAGTCTTGGCCTAGGTGGCTCCTGGGAGATGGTTCTCGTGGTTCAATCTAATTACAGCGCGCGCGACTGTGGCGTGTCTGTAGAGACGTATAGACGCGGAGAGCGAAAAGATCTATGAAGCCATCATCAACACCCACCTCGCTCTCTCTCTCTCTCTCTCTATCTATCCCGGACAACTGGCAGACGTTGAGGAACTATTTTTTGAACTTAATTTATGTCGACGACTATGGCCCACCACGCGTGGTCCTAGGTCTTGCGCCACACTCGGCACCCGCTAATGACTTCCGAAGAATGTGCGCCATTCCGGGACCTGCACCGGCCCATCGTGTGGCTTCATTGGCGACGACGACGATGCTGAGCCAGCGATCCCAACGATCCGATGCCAGAGCGCCACACATTGGCACTAATTAAGAGCCTTCACCTGGCGTTGTGGGAACAAGGCACGTCTCGGCTCGGCGTGAGTTTGCATCAGGTTGACCTCGAAATTATAGAAGGGCACATCCGCGATCATTCACAACAAGTGGAACACAACAGTTTTCTTTTCCACGCAAAACACGCCACGGAAGCGGCAGTGTTTCACATTCGCTGGTCTTTGGTCTTTAAAGTTCGCCCCAAAAAAGCTCTCACTACGCGGAGTGTTTTGCCACTGGCCGATTCTCCTTGGTGGCTACAAATCAAGCGACTAGACTGGCGAATCCGGCGGACCTGTTCCGGGGAAAATCCGAACGCGCGACGGGACTAGGAATCGCCGCGGTCCGGATTGTCACTGTCCGCGTGGAGGAGCAAAGGAAGGACGAGGTGATTTATGGCAGTAGCAGTAACGGCACTCGGAGTAGCAGCAGCAGCAGCAGCAGTTTGTCAATTATTCGTCCTCCGGTGGTCCAGTGCTGGAGAATGGGCGCGCTCGGAAGCACAGAAATAATGGCTCGTGCCAACGATTGCTGCAACAGTGTCTTGCGCGTCTGAAGCATCTGTACATTTACTCTCCGCCTTGGCCGCTGTCGCTCGGAGCAAAATATGCTAGTTTGTTTGTTGCCGGTGCTTTTTGGTCACGATCGCTGTCCGAACATTAATTTTGGATTCGCCATTCGCCAGCTGGACAGCAGTAGAAAAACAAAAGACGTTGATCGCTTCGAATGAATCTGCCGGGATCACAGTCACACAATCTGCTGCTGCTGCTGCTGCTTCTGCTGATTGCAAATGAGTCCGCCATGGCAGAATTGTTGTGATCCTAGTATCCTGAGGATGTCCTCGCGAAAGGACATCTTGAAGATGATTTTCGTTCGCTTTCCTCCTTCTGGAAGGATGGTTTGAGAAGTGTTATCGAGCGAACAAGAAACACACCGAAACCGGTAGCCTGTCAAAACGATGGCAGCGAGTTGTCCAGATTGAGATATGAACTACAGAGTAGAAGACCCGAGCAAGCGGTACTACAAGTGCAGCGACACCGTCATAATGACATCGTAAATCATAACTTAACATCCTGTCTTCCCTGCCCCGGCCATTCTCTCGCTCGGTGTCTGTGGACTTCAAGTTCCAATTAAAAATTCCCCAACGCCAACGACCATCACACGGAGGATATTGGATATCAACACAGACACCAAACGCCACCAGTGTCCGTCCTGGTGGCGGTTATCAGAAATCATGTAATTCCCGAGTGACGGTACGATGCGATGGCGCACAGACTTCCATCCTCCTGTGGTGCCATCATTGCTATTCATCGCACAGTGGTGCCCCCGGTGTGTGTTGGACGTGGATACGCTAACGCTAATAGCGGTCCATAACGATAAACATATTTCCCGATTTGGATGCCGCGGCCATCCTTCCCTCTTGTGGTCCTTCGCTCTTTCTGTGGTCTCGGTGACGGCTTCACCAACTCCCGGGGGTCCATCAACGGACACAAAGCACAAGCAAAGCACAACAGTACGACCGTGACCAACGAGAACAAACCTTCGTTCGTTGCTTTGCCTTCTGTTTCCCTTCGAAGCGAAGCACCGCGGACCTACATACACGGTGAGGATGCTGCACACTCTTCTTTCGAGTGCATTCCACGTCGTCTAGTGAAAAGCAGCATCCACCACCTATGATGTGGGGGAAAGCAGATGCATATTCGCTTCTAACTGCTCGGAGACATGCTGCTGCTTTCAGCACAGCGCCCAGCGTTGTCATCGTAAGTGTCATGAATGCTCCTCGTCCTCGTCTCAACCCTCGACCAAAACCGAACATGGAACCGGCAGCTCAGCTCAGTGGCATCTAATCAGTGGTCCGGTGCCGTTGAAAAGAACGTCAACCAGGAAAGTGGTTCCATCGTGGTCACCACCGTAAGAGGTCCGGTTCGGTTTGCCGGCATTTCGTTGCTGCTTCGCTTCGTTTCATCACAACAAAATGAGCATTTTTGCATCACAACGAGCTGCTCTCTTCTTCTCTTCACCGGTCGTACAATCCAATTGATGCGCTCAATTATGTCGCACAAAATGACGGTCCACGAATGGCCACGGGCCACGGTGTTATGATATGACAACCTCGGGGTTGTCCTGCCGTTGTTGTTTGTTTGCTCCAACAAAACCAGAATATTGCGCTCGTTAGAGCGGAGTGGGACACGTTCTTGGAAGGACAGTAGTCGGTGGCCGGGTTCATTCATTCTTTGACTTTCTACAAGCTTTTGATTCGATTTTCCACGTAGCGAGCGAGCGCGTTGTGGTTGACCTAGCAAATCCTTTCAACATTCTCGAGCTTAAAATCTCGGCTCCCAAGTTGGTCGTTTTGTATTCTGTCGGGGATTTAAAGTTTCGTAATGCCTGGGGCTCGCCCTTGCCACCAGTAGATATCATGACGACGACCACGACGACCACGACGACAAAACGGCGGTCGGAACTCAGGCTCACCATAATGCTGAAAGCAATTTCCGATCGGAAGCATATAGCAGCACCACATCCCGTGCGAGGGGGGCTTCCGGAGGCCTTCTGCATCCAAAGCAACAGCATCCAGCAGGCACCCACGAGGCTGACACACAGAAGGGCGAGCCATCTGGACATACTACTCCTCCCCCTCTTCCACGATGCCTTACATAACAAATGGCTGGTTGGCTCGCTGGCTGACACACGGCATAACGCGCCATCATTACTATTGCATTACGCGAACGCAATATTAATGCCGGTGATGATGTTGTCGATGATGAGCAGTCAATGAGAGGAGAAGCTCGTCTTCTCTTCCCTTTTCTGCCCGTTTGCATAACGGCGCATGTGGAAGCGCAAATTCAAGCATTTAAACACCCATCAGAACCACCATCGGAGTGCAGGAGGCGAGAGATACTCGGTCGATCCTTCGGCACATCGGCTGCGGGGCTCCAAAATCAATCCATCCGTAGAATTCAGAATTCCTCATTGGAGGATCCTAAAATTGGATTTTAGAATCAATTTTCGGTACGACTAGAGAGATAGAGAGATCGATCCACGCAAAAGACATTACCGACATTGGCCTTCTCTTCATCGCGAGCACGTCCGCACGGCATGCTTGGATTCCAGCCCGAAAAAGGGCTCACGTGTCATCTCGGGGTGACACCTGCGTGACGTGACGGGCCTACAGGGTGCCTCATCGATGCACCGGCAGTGATTAACAGCCGACATGACCGTGACCGCTCGACCGCACGCGTACGCCCGATGCTGCAGACGTCTGACAACCCCCCCTCCGGATTGACCGGACGAGCTCAAAAGTGTTTAATAATTGGTTTCTGGTGCACACGGTCCACAGATCGAACACAGATGGTGGCGTGCATGGCATGATTGATGAACCAGTGGCCGGTTTGTGGTCAAAGAATTGCAAAACACGCGCGCAGTTGCACCATCACCATCACCACCACCACCACCACCAGCAGTTTGGTTGTTGCCACAACTCGCCATAAGTCCCATGACCTCAAAGGCTTTAAGTTCTCAAACTCTTCCACACCCAAGAGTGTCACCCGACGGTGGATAGTGAAAAGTACCGCGACTCATACACTCAGTAAGGAAAAGGAAATGGAAGTGAAAGCCACCTCACGTTCCGCGTTTCAACCAATGAATAAGTAATACCGTAGTGC
>NC_064877.1:73265646-73273146 GCF_943734665.1 Anopheles aquasalis | reverse complement strand
GTCCGTCCTCCGTGTATGTGCGCGCAGGCAATGAAGCATTAGCAAATGTTGTTGGCTCGCTAAAAAGAGCCAACGTCCGGTCCGGTGTCTGTGTATCTCTCTGCACCGCTGCAATGCCGAATGCAGTTACGGATTTCAAAGCACCAGGCAACCGTTAACAGAGGGCTCGCTCGATGTACGGGGTCCGGTACGGGTTTGGGGCGCATAAAAATAAGTCATCATGACCTGGCAACGCGGGTGAGAGACGCGCGGGCACGCGGGCGAGAGAGTGTGAGACAATGGTCTCGGCCCTTGAAAGCATTCCAAACGTGCTTGCTGGTGCGGGATGCTGCTCGCTGTTCGCTGGTGGACGGCGACGCTACAAACCAGTTTCTGGCCAGATACCGAGCTAAAGGCCCGTAGCGCGAGAGCATAAAGAATGAAACATTAACCCGGGTCATGGTTCTCGAATGCATCTTGGACACCACCGGCAGCAGCAGCAACAACAAACGCACACAGACACAGGTGGATCGAGCGCCACTCAGGTGGAAAACTCGGCCCCAAACCCGCTGCCGGACAGTGCATACTTTATGGACCTCGTTGGCAGGCACTCGCCTCGCGTGGTGTTTGTGTGCGCTCCTTACCTGCTTTGCATAAAATACGGTCCGAGAAGATGCTCCGTGGGCAAGATTTATCGGCTCCCACCCCCCCCCCCCCTGGTTGCATTTATCAATTTTTCAAAACATTTAACATAAGTTCAAGGTGAAATTCCGTCCGGTGGACCATCAGGGTGGTTCAGAAAACTTCCCCAGAAAACGTCTTGGTCAAACGATGGTACGAGATCAACATATGAGTCACTCCGGTAGCCGCTCCAGACAAACAGCAGAAGGTAGGAAGGGCGGAGGGATGCCTATTAAACGATCGGAGAAAAGCGTATTTATGCTGCTCCGTTAAACACGATAATGATCGTGAAGGGGGCTCCCAGGCTCACCGGTGCACCACCATCGGTAATGCTGCAATTTCCGATCTCCGCGATCCGATTAACTGACGCTCCGCTTCGCTTTCTCGTCGCGTGTGTCTGCTACTTCCTCACATCGCCATCGCACGAGCTCTTTCCGGGGTGCTCCATTATTGCCAATTCAAATTGTCACCGGCCCCTCACATCCCCCTGGGCCGCCCATCGGAATGACAATCAAACCAGCGCCATCGATAAACGCTTTCGGTTCGAACCAAGAGGCTGTGCGCTGTGGAGACAGCGGCGAGGACTGAGTAATCAAATTCCAATTACAGCTTGTTCACTGACTCCCCGTACGCCCGTTACAAACAACTGCACCGGCTCAATCAACGTTCTCGAAACGATTTTTATTCGAAGACGTACGCCATCGTCATCGACGACCAGCGGCATCTTACCTGCACCACGAGCAGCACCAAGAGAATGCGAAAGAACCTTCTTTCAAACGGAACGGGCGATTGATGCATGATGCACGCGGCCACTGCACTCGAACAAGACCAGACCACCATAAGACGAAGTTGGTTCGTTCGTCTGCAACCGTTCGGAGATGATTTATTCGGTTAGCGTTTAATATCCCTTTGCGCGCGGCGTTCCTCTTATCAGAGAACGAACAACTCGTTTATGCCGCTACCTCCTGCACTCGAAACGGAAGGAAAAGGACCGCCATTGCCGCGCGTGCCAACTTCCGTAGCACCTCGACTGCTGCCGCCCCTGCCGCCGTTGTACGATTGCTGTAATTGGTTTCCTGATGTTTTCGCAATTCGCGATGACGAAGACAAACTCGTGCATTCAAAAACCGCGCCACAGCACAGCAAGATCGATTGCTGCCGGCCTGGCAGTCTGGGACCCACTGGGGAGAAGGACAGACCGATTTCGTTTCGTCTCCGAGCCGAACGGGCAGGGCGCGTGCTTCCAGCGCACGATGCGTTTCATTCGAGGACATCCTTTCCATCCAGCAACTTTCTGTGAAAGGATGCGCTCCTCTGCGACGGGGAGTTCCCTGGCTCTCCATCTGTCTGTCTGTCGCTCTCTCGCTCTCTGTACCGTGTCAAAATGATTTATGGTGGTACCGCAGTGTTACCGCCGCCGCCAAGCAGCTGATCTTTATGAAGTGCGAAGAAGGGGCTACACTACAGCAACTGCTCGGTGGTGTCCGGGGAAAGCAAAACCGAAGTGAAGTGCTTTTGAATGATCGGACAGAATTGACTTGTCAAACGCATCAAACCCGGAGGGTAATGAAAGTGTTTGCCCAGCCCAATCCAGGCTCCCCGGGCGTGTTGCGGCGTCATGCGACAGGAGACAGGCGGCGTGTGTCTTGAATATGTCACTTGGATAATAAAATGCTTGTTTATGATACTCGGAGCTTGTACTAGAGCGGGGTCACTATTAATGTCCTGCGGAGTCTTGATCAATGAAAAAGACATTATTTGAAGAACAGTACGCAGTAAAGATACCATTCCGACCTTTTTAATGATGTCCTGGGTCATGGGCAGGACGGTGTTGTCTTGTCAGAATCATTTGGTCGTGGAACGACTCCCTTTTTTAGTTTATTTCTAGTAAAACATGGCGGCGATACGTTGCAAATAGAGAATTTAAATAAAATACAACTGATAACACGAGGAATCTTCAAACTTCCTTTCAGTTTCCTGCTCTAGATTGTTTGTAAGATTTGAATTTATTCCCTCAAAAAAATGATCTTCCATCATCTTCATTCAACAATGCTTAAAGACAACATTCAACATTCTTTTACCGTCTTTTAGACCTCTGTCGTCTCTCCTCTACATTATGATGCATATCGCCTCAAAGCGTTTGTACTATTGCCAACGAATGGTTACAAACATTGTAGCAATAGCAAAAAGGAAAGCATTTTGCATTTAAAACAGCTCCTTTTACCGCTGCATCGCGAAGCAAAAGAACGCCTCCAGCAAGCTAGTATGCATTACCAATCAACTGCGGGGTGGTGCTGAGCGTATTGAGCCACCTGAACGCCGTGGAATGTTCAGGAATAACAAGTACGAAATGGCCACCCGGTTTTAAAAATAGCAACCGTAGCTAAACCGCCACGCCATATAGATCAAAAGCCGCACACTCCCAGGAGCGCGCACGGTACGGGTTGCAATTCACTTGCAACCCATTTGCGGAGCTTTGATTGCAAACAGAGAACCGGTTCACCGGGTCCTCCCCACGCCACCACAACGCCACAGTATCGCGCGAAGGTCAGAGAACAGCAAAGAGTGGGAGGCGGGGACATGAATGGTTCTACCAATGCATCACCATCATTCTGCCATGGACGCGTCGCTCATGGCTGCTTGTGCAGCACTCCACCATTCCCTCCCATACTACGAACAGACCACATAAAGATAAAACTGGCCTGGCTTGGCCTGGCCGGGCCTGGCCTAGGGCGCCTGTATGTGGCTGCCAGCCGCAGCACAAACATAACTCAATTCCCCATCAGCAATCTTTATCGTATCGCGTGGCACCGTACGAGACGATTTACACTTTCGAAACTCTGCTCACGTACCACCCGAGCTTTCTGATTCAATTCCTCGGGCGCCACCACCGCCCCAAACATCGGAGAAAACAGCCAGCAGGATATTACAGACGAGTTGTTCCGCTTTTGATTTTTGCTCACCGGCAACAACAAAAACAACCGGAAGCCGTTGGCAAAATTGATGATTTAATAAAATATTTAACAAATAAATCAATCGATCGTTTTCTGGGGGGGGAGGGGGCCTTTTTCCGGAGCTTGAGCCGTAGGAGGAGAAGGAGTTTTGCACTCGATTGCACCTTGAAGCTCGCTCGTCGATGATGAACAACCGAGGCGATTGCACAGAAGAACGGAACCGATGCTTTCGAGACCACATAGACCGAAACACGGTCAGTATCAATCGGTATGGAATGCTTTACGGATTGGAAACTAATCCTCGATAAACCATGTGCTGTAAGCCGGAAGGTAGTGTACTGGCGCTCCATCAAAATCCTCACAAAAAGAAGAGCTCACGCAGGCAGCAGCAGCAACGGATTTCCCAGATATAATTGCATAAAACACACCCCGAAAGGCAGCAAAAGGGTCGATCGCAAAGGGTATGGTCGGGGTCGTCGCGTATAAATCATTCCCAGTAACCCCCCCCCCCCCCTACCCGGGGGCACACGATGTTCCCAGGACACGGATTGGCGCAAAAGCGGAACATGACCTTAATCATGAAAATTGAATTGAATATTTATGCGGTCGCGAGTAAAACGGTGCCCTGGCCACTGGTGGAGAGGGAGAGGTGGGGGGCACTTTTGCAAAGGATAAAACAGACACGGCACCCCACGGAACACCATCACATGGAAACCGAAAAACCCGTTTCACGTGTTAAGCCCCGTTTGTTTACATGCCAAGCATAAGCATGCCCCGAACACATCACAGTGAGTCAATAGGCCATCGACCGTGCGGCCAATAGGTGGGGTGGATGGGGAGTACCGGTTGCATGCTTCGGTAGCAACAATTGCCTTTGATGATGAATGAATGAATTTGGCACGAAACGCACACACCTAGCGCTCGCTCGCTGTCGACCAACCGAAGCGTGGAGTATGGAGAGAGCATCATGGTGTGTTTGCTTGTCCGTTGAACTTGAACTCTGGTACTGGTGCGCGGGTGTGAAAAGAGTGTTACGAGAGCAATTGCAACGATTGCGTGCGTGAGCTCGCCCATCATCACCCGGTTGTTTTGTGGTTTGGCAGGCAGGCACGCATCCACATCAAGCTTGCTCGAGAATTGAGGTCGAACAAGCACCACAACACCCCACTTTGGGAGGGGTGCGAACATATGTTTGCGTAATTTCCGCCTGACGTTCACGCACACCGTGACACGTAGTACGGCGCCAATACGGAGAAGTTTAATTGAGTAGTTAGTATGTCAACCATTAAATCATCCCTTAAAAGCGCACACATAGCACGGCTTACTATGAGCCCATTTGTCAAGCGATCGTTAAGCACGATGACGATGAGGATGATGAGATCTTCATTCCTGATTGGATCGAGAGAGCGCGCGAGGGCTTCCATTAACAAGAGGACCGTTATGTTGCTCGATAAGTAATGTAATTCATCATAATCACATCATGAAACGGATAATTGGTAATGTCGTTCGGTGTTCGGATCGATCGCAGTGCCTCGTTGAGTGTGTTCCTTCACTCTGGTGATTTGTTTTGTTTTTATTTTCATCTCCTTCACAAATGGATGATGCACTGGAATGAGATTGAAACACTAACAAACGGGTGCGCGTGGACGTGGCGCCAGTCAGGAGAAGAAAAGAAGGGGTTCAGATCACGAACGGTCCATTTCATTTCCTCTCGTCTCCTTCGACCACCACGTCTCTTCGCTTCGTCAACAGCTCGTCTTGTCGATGGTTATGTTTCTCATTTTCCAATCTATTTCATTTCCGACGCCTTTTTGGGTCCACCACCGAGAAAAAGCCAGAGCCATCCAGCCAGAGTGATGCGCTCGGTTTAACACCACTACCGGCGGCGGCGGCGGCGACGGCGGTGAAGGCGTCAAGTGGGTGTGGCGCCTTCACCAAAAAGCAGAGCGAGATAGAACTCCGGAAAGAAGAAGAAAACGAAAAAGAAGAAAGGACAAACTAACTGTAATCAATCTTCACCGGACCATCACCGAGCGATGCCGGGGAATGGGAAGTGAGTGAAACAAAGCCCCTGAAACCGAAACCGATTCAGCACTGCAGCACCGGGCCCGTTGGTCAGCAGCTTCGTTGCAGTTCACGCCACGTTTATCACTCGGCGCCCATCCGTGGCGTCACTATCGAACCACCATCATCAGCCATCAAATAGCTTTCTCCATTTGCGGTGTTTGGCCAGATCCCCCCACCACCGGTCGAGAACATGGTTCTAAATTTTAACGAATTTTCAACCCCCCCTTAGGACCAGTACCGCACGGTAACAATGACTTGCGATGTCTCATTTTGTGGTTTTTTTTAGGGAGAGCGAGGGCACCATTTCCCTTCTTCGTATCTCCAGAGCGTTGTGTTCTTGTGGTTTTTGATAGCAAGCCATCAGGCAGAATGCCCTTCTCTCTCTGCTGTCATCTTTGGTTCATTTTCTCATCACCATTTAGCGAGTGCGCTTGACTGTCCGCGTTCGCCATTACGGTGGAACCGGAGGGTGTGTGCACTCTAGTGCATCAGTAGTAGACGGTACCAACAGCAGCAATTCGTCTTTATTTATTGCTCGTTTTATCTCGACGAAATGCGGTGATGATGCCGCGGGTGTTCTAGAATGGCGAGCACCCTCTCACTGACTGGCTGGCTGGCTGGCTGACTGAATACATTTTCCGGGATGCCACCGGGCACTGGGAAGAAAAGTGATGACGAATTAAAAAGAAAAACACAGACACACAGAGAAAAACTGCTGCTCCAGCACATTCATCGCGCTCCGAGCGAAGAACTGGTGGTGGAGGCGCCCATCAAGAATGAATAAAGTTTTTGAGATTCTGTCATACCGAGAGACCGGGAACCGGGGAATAAACCAGCCAGCAATGACTTGCTGGCTCGGCACACAAACACATGAAGAGAGGGAGAGGAAAACCCAATAAAAGACCAACGAGCAAGAGAGCAAAACCGCCGGTTAGCCGCCGCGCCGGATCGCTTTTCATCCATCAAACCCATTAGTGTAAGTGCTTTGTAAACTTGTCAATGACACTGATGGCCAACTTGACCACACGCTGACCACCGTCGGCTGGCTCTTTTGTTTGCCTTTTTCACACCCCCAGCGCCCTTTCTTGCTCTGTTTGTTTGTTGCAAACCAATTTTCAATATTACGAATATGTATTCGGACGACAATAACAATCTAAGGGGGGGGTGCTTATGTACTTTATGGCACCCCTTAATACTGGAACACAACGAAAAGGAACCACACCGGCGAATGCATTAGAAAATTGTGCACCACCCTCGTGCGTTCCTCTCGCAAAACCGTTTTGCGGCTGATGATCTTTACTTTCCCTTCGCGCCTATCATCAGCCATCTTGCCAAGAGATCCGTCCGATCCGTCATAAAACTTTTCCGCGATGAATTATTAAAACTTTAATTACCTTCACCATCGAAAGTAAGCGTTTAAGCGAGAGGCCAGAGCGAGAGAGCCACACGAGGTGGACGATGAATTAGGAGGTGAGGGAGACTGTGCCATGGGTGCTGTTGGTCGCACCGTCCCCCCCACCAATCGCGTCATCCAAGCGATGTGTTCGGCTTTCAATTTTCTTCGCCAACTAAGACCCCGAAAGTGAGCCAGACAAACGAAACCAACCTTCCCTAACCTAGAAACACGATTCCGAACAGTGGGAGCGCCGTATGCGAAGCAAACACAAACTGCCGGGACTAAGCTGCGATAATCTTCAAAATGGACGCTAATCGAGGTGATCGGCGGTTTCGCATCTCGGGGCCCCCCACAGGGTGGCCACAGGAGGAGACATCTTCTGCACTTCTCCGGCCAACCGAAGAGGAAGGTGCACTTAGCCGC
>NC_064877.1:73253146-73255646 GCF_943734665.1 Anopheles aquasalis | reverse complement strand
GCCAGGGAGGGCGTTTAGCGTTTAGCATATGATAGGATAGGATGTCGTACTATCTGTTAGTGGCACGAACACGATACACGAGCTAACTATACTGAGCATACACAACAGCATACAGCGAGCATAATCAATCCAAAAAAAAAACGTACCCACGGAAAAAGGGGGAAGCAACAGCAACGCACAGGTGCTGCGCGCACAACGCAAATCGCAGCGAAGAATTCGGAGTAAAGCGGGCTTCCGGGATCCACCGGGCTGAAGGAGCGGACGAAAGGAAACACACGGAAAGGTGGCGCACCGGAGATGTAACGGAACTCTGTAAATAGCCATCTCTAGTCGCCCCTTTCCTCGCCACTGTGCGCTTTTCTTTTTCGATTTTCATTTCATTTCCCCTGCCGCATGGAGACCTTAAGTGGCGGAATCGAAGGCAACGAGGTACGCGACGCATTTAATCGATCAGATCCTTTTGTTTGTGAGATTGAAATAACTCGACGGATGGTGGGATGGTGGTGAAGGTCGCTAGCGATCGAAGTGTGATCTTTGGCAGATCGTTCATCATTACTTCAACCATCGTTGGGATATTTTAATCCATTTTCTCCGACTTATTTACTCTGATAATTAGCCGCTACTACTGTAATCTACCGAAACGTTGACCAAATCAAGGATCATCTGTTACAGACCTTTGGCTCCACATCCCCCAAGGACCACCAGACTATTGATACTATTGGTCCAGAGATTGAATTCAAACGGATCTGCAACCATTAATCAAACAGCGAAAAGCAAAACGAAACCGAACGAAAGTTTAACGATTCCCAACAGTTAACACGGCGTCGCCAATTGGCATTAGCATAGGATTACGGATAGAACTTAGCATTAATGGGACGAAAACGAAAACAAAACCCCAAAACCGGTAACATCAAATCAAAGGTCTAAAAGCTGTAAACGAAACATTTGTGCGCGAGAGAGAAATTCAGAACGCGTAGACTGTTTTTTTTTTTTGCGTGATAGGAATCGAATGATGGCCTAGCGTGTCCAAGAAAACACAAAACTCGCCCACCCCCTGTACATACACAGTTAACGAAGCGAAAGTGTGCATAAAGTGTTAATGCACCCCAATGCAGGCGCGAGTGGACACGATTTAGCGATATTGTTGGTGTTGTTTGTTACATGTTCATGATCAGCAGTGGCAGCAAAGGGTGTGGTGCAACACTGTTGCACTGTCCGTTTTGTATAGTTTGTCTCGATTGTTTCGTTTCAATCCTGATAAGAAGCGTGGCGTACTATACTTGGAATTGGGTTTTTTTAAGAGAAGAGTCAAAGGGAAGCAACTAGGGCAAACGGTTTCATGCAGCAGCCTGGTAGATCCAAATCCAATCCAATGCACACCAAAAATCGCAACGAATTGAACATTGGATTTGAAGCGAGAGAGAGAGCGATCCACGGATGATCCCGGAGGAGTGCTAGCAACAGCGGACATATGATAGAACGAAGGAATAGGTGCAACGGTATGGATATGGATCTATTTTTGTAAGTAAAAACCACGAGAAAACCACTGGAAAAATACTCATTAACCATTTTGGGGACGCGCCACCCTGCGACGGCTGGTGCACCACCAGGCACCAGGTACGGGAGGGCGCCCCAAACATGGCGATAGCATTAATGTCCGCGATGTGCGTGCGCTCATGGCGCACTATACCAATAAGCTTGTCGACAGCACACATAGCAGCCTTACCTTCCGGTCGACTGACTGTTCCGGTCGGCCAATTTGCAATTAGTTAGAGCCCTTTGAAAACCATGTGTACGTGTGCATGTGTGTGTATGTTTGTGTGCGCGTCAATTGAGGAACTAGAAGCACCTTACAGTATGGTAACAGTAGCAGTAGTAGCGATAGTAGCAGCAGATATTACTAGTAGCTCGTAGTTGAGGCTAGGTTTGAGTCGGTTTTTTCCATTTTCACCGCACCGGGCGCCGAGTTGTGGCCACACGCTTGGACGCGCGGTCGTGGGCAAGAAACACAGTTGAAAAGTTAACAGAAAACGAGGGTGGTCGAGGAGAGATGGAGAGAGGATGAGAGTGAGTGGCGGCGGCGGTGGTGGGTGGTAGCGATTAAGGACGTGTAGTTCGTAAGGGGTCAATCCGCATCAACACACTCTAATCGATTTTCTCTCGCGCCGCCTCACACGAGAGATCTTTATTATCTGTAATCTGTAGTCCCTCCCCAATCCCCCCTCCACTCTCCTTTATGGGCAGAGTAAGTGCAATGTCTCCGGGTCTCTGGAGTAGTAACGTAAGGTAAAAGCATAAAACATAACGGGCAAACAACGGGGAACAGTCCTGCGCATCGAGCAGCGGAGGATTAATCTTAGATAACTATTTATGTACGCTGATAAGAGGAGCACACAGCCTCCAACCACACCCATCCCCCTCCCTTTTTCCTTCCCACGTATTAACGAATTGTTGCAAGCAAGCAAGCAAGCAAGCGAAACGCTGATTAACACGCATTAAA
>NC_064877.1:73235646-73243146 GCF_943734665.1 Anopheles aquasalis | reverse complement strand
AGGACTGTAGCGTTCGAATTCGGGTCGCACGTACATCGGTGGTCGATATTTGTCGATCGCCGTGATCGGTTTGTAACGATCCTCCTCGTACGGATGCGGATCGGCCGGGAAGGGTTTGTAGTTCTCGGGATGATGTGGCCGGTAGGTTGTGGGACGCACAAACTCCAACGTCGGACGGAACGGCTTCAGCACACAGTCCTTACACGACGATCGACAGTTGGCCGATGCGCTACGATCACGCTCGTAGTAGTCGTAGTCCGGATCGCGGATTAAGTTCGAATCACGCTGATGCGGGCTAGAGTACAGATCGATCTGGGACAGGGGCTGATCGATCAGCTCACAATCACCCTGTCCACGGCCCGTTGGATCCAGCCTGGTAAATGTTAAGTTGTTGATTTAGTCAATGCCCTAAGCCCTAAGAAGAAAGTAAAAT
Organism: Anopheles aquasalis; assembly: GCF_943734665.1. Taxonomy (NCBI): domain Eukaryota; kingdom Metazoa; phylum Arthropoda; class Insecta; order Diptera; family Culicidae; genus Anopheles; species Anopheles aquasalis. Next base: position 73,242,713 of record NC_064877.1, on the reverse strand, counting down.
AGCAGCAGTGGATCCTTACCGATAGTTGAATCCTTCGCAGGAGAAGCGCCGCTCCTCACCACATTCACGCTGGCAGTCTTCGACGCGTTCACAGATCAGCGTACGGCGCACCCAGTGCGGGGCGACCCGCTTTCCGGCCAGCACTCGACGGTAGCAAGCTGTATTGGAAGGGTGATCAAAAAACGCGCTATCAGAAGAAGTGATCACCTGAACGTTTCAACACACGCACCGTCGCAGGGGTTCTAGGCATCGTCAGAAGGTTACCCCGTCCCCCAAATGGTGGTTCTAGCCACCACCCAAAGACACCTTATCTTGCTTGCAATCTTCAACATAATAGCCATCATCTTCATCATCATTAAGACGGAGCGAGTGACGGAAATTGCCGTCTCGCTGCACGCGATCCAAATGGCGCCAAGTGGCGCGCTTCGCGGTGGCTTCTGGTTTTGGGTCAGTCACGAGCTTGAGTTTCATGGTCAAGACCATCATCATCGCATCTGAAGCGCATTGTAGAAACGTTGCATTGTTTCATGATGTTCAAGTGGCTTCGAAAAAGAGGAGAGAGAAAACACCCGAGAGCGCCCAAAGTAGGCCAACTCATCCTCAACCTCAAAAAAGTGACTTGGATTGGTTCACAGGAAATGGCAATGCGGAACAGAAGCAGAAATTGAACAAAGGCGCCCCGGGTTCCGGTAGGAAGTGATTGTACTTCCTTGGCAGACAAGCACGATCTACTGCACGATGCTACTGTTTGGAAAGGGTGTTGGCGAGTGAATTACTTTGAATATGATTTCTGATGGTCCTGATCTCACTCCCAGTCTTTGATGAGAGATGTTCTTCAGGAGATAAAGTCGATCTTCCGGTCGCTGGCACCTTGCAACGCATTACACAATGTGTCACGCATCGTTCGCTCACTCTTCGCTGCCTTCCCTCCCGGGGGCCCGGACTGATGCAAGACACGCAAGACAAACCACCTGCTGCTGCTGCTGCTGCTGGTGTAGAAGCGGTCTTCAAGTGTTCTTGCCCTCGCAGCAGCGGCCACTACAAAGTAACCAGAATTTATTGGACCAAGCCTTCAAGAGTCTTGTGGTGGACCGGGCGACTTGTGGTGGGCCTGCCACACATCCAGCCAGCTACAGAGTACACAGAGTGTCCGTGTCGCAATGTATCTGTCATCGTGGCGTGTAACACGAAGCGTGCTACAACAATGGTCTGCGGGGCCCCGTTTTTGGACGAAACCGGCCCTAGGGCTCACAAGCCATTTCGCCATTTCGACCAGACCAGAACAGAACGATGGCGATACAATGGCCAACGTCGTCGTCGTCGTCGTCATCGCCGTCGCCTCCACCGCACTGGGGCCATTGCGTCGACAGGGCGGTGTTTTTGGGAGGTGTTTTTTCTTTGCACGATCGATTGTTTTTGTGCATCTGTCGTACATGATGCTGATGTATGTTTGCTTTGCTCCGGTGCGGGGGACCGTACCCCTCCGTCCTCCGAGAGCTGCGCATTTGCAAATAATCGTCCAATCCATCAACCGAAGTAACATGAACCGTTACGATGACGGTTTAACGATGATTTCGACACCCTTCAAGCGCTTTTCTTGTAGGCGCTAGTGGCCGTTGGCTCTATCGCCGTTAACAAGCACAAAGTTCAATTGGATTCTCATTCACCTGCCTTGTACCGTAACGGATGATAGGTGTCTTTTGGGGTGACCTGTAGTGGCGACGCTAGAATGGAGTCTAATTTTCTAGATCTTCTATTTTGGGGGTTTTCCATTCGTCATCTTATGGTAATTGAATCTGAATGGTATTGGTTTCAATTAGTTCGATTTGCGTCAAATCAACCAAGCCTTTCTGGATCGGTCACGCTGTTCCAAGCAGCTTTCGATGTGGTTTTGTTGAGTGCTTTTTGATCTAGAGAACACAGTTAACGAGTAACAAGTTACTATTTGCATGTTAACTCATCCTCATATTAACTTTGTTGCTCTGTTAGACTCAGAAGATTCATTCATTCGTTTAATCAATCTAACCGGCATGGCAATCATTACTTCGAATTCCTCATTATGGATAACGATTCCTCAATTCATAACGGATCAATTTAGAAGATTAAACGCATATACGTAACCTTTGGCATCCTCCACGATGATGATCGTCGATGCTTCGTAGCCAGGAACGACGATTATTGCTAAGCCTATCCACACAATCGCAAACACGCTCCTGTCGATAATCATTCTCAATGTTTCTAGGCTAGAACACCCTCTCTAGTTTTCACTCTTTTCACTTCCAACCGATACGCCGGCCACACATTACATCACACGAACCGACACAGAACCAAAAATAGAACCGATGGTAGTGACCACAATTCGCTAACTAAGCACCAATCACGGTAATCGAATCAATACGGTCCATTTGCCGATGACGGTGCCGATGCCAATGGTCAATTGTAAGCACAATGAGATGAGCAGGGTTCGATACGATTATGCGTCCTCGGTATCAGCTGTCCCAGATCGGAGCACGGAATCACTCACACAACTGCCGCCCTGCACCAAACAATCTCACGCGTTCTTGATTCCGGCGATAAGGGAAGCGATTATACTGGCTAACAAAGTAAATTAGCTTTTTGCCATCCGTCCCGATCTGCACCGCGGTTTATCTCCCCAGCTAATTGGCCACGGAATGCGTGTGGTGCGTTCGAGGGAATGGTTGCTGCTGCTGCTGCTGCTGCTGTATGGAAATTTCGTTTTCCTTATGTTCCGGTCAACCACAACACCTCGCGAGAAGCGCGCCCGATGTGATCGTCTCTGCGATCGAAGCGAAACTGTGAACTCTAGCCTCGCGAACGGTGGCTTGAAGTGTTGAGATTTTCGCGGAAAGCGGAGGCAGCCTCCGATCGTTTGGTGGGATGACGTAAATCCGCGCTAGCCGACGACGACTTCTGGAAGGGAGCTTTGGGGCTAGGAGAGCTTAGAATGGCAGGCACCGTACCAGTGGACTACCTCAACATGACAAAAAAAAACGCAAAAGAAGGGGTACGTCAATCCACCAAACATTGTCCTCTCCACCGAATTCGAGGGTTTTTTCGGGCCTGCCTAATGTTCGCCAAGTCCAACAAAACGCCCCATGCGTGCACTTGATTTTCTCACCGGAACGAACCGGAACGCTCCCCGCGGTAGAGTGCATGGGTGTCAAAAAGGAAAACCGTGGCGGCCAAAAAAAAAAAATAGGGGACCCCACTGTGAGCCAGCGAGCTTGACTTTGGGCCAACTCGCGCAGACATTAATTAGCATAGCGGGCATGGTGGCGGGAGGGAGGTAGGGAGGGAGAGGTTTTCGAACGGATTCGCGTTTTCGAGTGCGACATGAAACGTTTTTGGGTTTTGTTTTCCATCAATGAACGATCCACGTTGAAGGTCTTTTTCGGCTAAAGGGACTAATGGGTGTTTCAGTCAGTCCTCGTTTCGGGTGGGGGGGGGAGAGACATTGAATATTTAATTAATCATGTGGTACACTCTGGTGCACCCAGTAATCTCTATGGCACAGGTGCTGTCGTGTTTTTTTTTTTGGGGGGGGTAGAAGCATGCAGCCCTCTGTCCTTTCCGTTGTGACGATTCTGACACGGTGCTAGTCAGCATGACGATTCAAATTTGTTTGACTATTGAGTTCGTACGATCGGTGCACGATCACTTCTCGAAACATCCGATTTCTTGTACCAAATAGTCGCCTCGAGTGTGGCTAAACAGCTTGAAGAATGTTTTAATTAATAAACATTCATTTAAGAATTTAATGCAGTGAGCAAACGCGTCGTCTGTCAGCAAAGAGGGACTCTAACTCAACAAAAACTGTTAAATGTTCTGATTTACAAGCATCAAACGCTGATTTACGAGGGAAAGAATGATGAACAAGAGCTGCTTTGCATTTCCAACCTGTAGCCTACTATGTTGCACGCCCGCCTGTGCTGCTGTCAGCACCGATGTTGCTATTCTGAAACGATTAAAACAACAGCATGCCATGGTGCGTGCCAATTCAAGGAAGATGATGATATGATACCCCCATCTGTATCGGAACTGGTTGAGGTTAACGATTGTGTGTGGGCGGCCGCTCGCGCCTCATTTTGATCGTTCGCAAACCAGCCACCGCCCGCCATTCAACTAAATTATGCAAATCTCTCGCTTACTATTTCGGTGAAGGTCTTTTGTACCCGCGACTTCTGTGAGTGGATGGATTCGTTTTTTTGCATTTTTGTTCTAAGCAGCACACGAATCGCAGTCGCAGGTTTATGATGAGAGGGGAGGGGGTTCCACCTTATCATTGCCTGAGATTGCTGGGTTCTCGCAAGTCATCGAAACGCTCTGAACCATTGACCCCAACCGGCGGAAGGAAGTGAACTCGTCTAGGGTCTCTTTCTATGCATGGCATTAATTTGAATTCAAACGATCTTCATCTCCACTGCTTCACCAAAGCACAACGCATAACGATCCTTTGTGAGGTGCCATCCTACGGGACACGGGCTTGGTTCATAGAAACAAAGATGATTACACGCTAGCTGCGTACGCCATCGCACCATCTTGTACGGACTCGCTGAACAAATAGACAACGCGTGCCGTGTTTGAACTCTTTTTCCTACAGGAAGCAGCCCCGTAAGTGTTTTGCGATTTTACCAGTTCACACACTGGCCAGCGCACTGTTGCAGTATTGCGAAGGGAGTAGTGCATTGCCGCCTGTCAGCAGCAGCAGCAGCAGCAGCATCGTCGTTTCGTAAGTGAAACCCAACCCTCCAGCCCGGGCCACTTCCAGTGGCACGTAACGCAGAACGCAGAAAGTTTATGTCCGAACAAGAGTCATAAAGTCATCAAAGGGGTCCGGAGACTGACAGCCCCTTCTCTCTAGCGCCCGCTCTAACGGTCTAATGTGTAACGAACAGCGGTGCTGCGTGGCCATTCTCGCCATTGGCCATCGTGTCTCCACTTGCTGTTTGCTGATTAACCAATCGTTTGTCTAGTGCATCGTCGGCCACCAACGTAATCATATCGACGATCTAGCGTACCCGTGTTAACAGATGCTGCCATAAGGAAGTAGCGGGGAAAACACCGCCTAAGAATATGATGAATTGTGCCAATGAATTCGTCCAACGTGGGCCTATCATAAAATTTAACATAAAACGGAAGCACACTTGCCATGCATAACCTTCGGAAAGCTTTAACCCTAGAACAGGCCTACACGAGGAGCGATTGACTGCTCCAGTAGCTCCGGTTGTAGTGCGCTATGTGCTTTGCGCTACATAATTGGTGTCATAATTGGATGGATACGAACGCCCTTCCTGTCCGTGAGACCAGGGGCCTGTTCGTTGACTGTTGGTTGGCGCTTCATCCACAGGAAAGCAGAGAACAACCTAACCTAGCCCCAGAACGTCACAGCCACAGCAATTACTGTGGGTAATGGCAATGAAATTGTTCTCTCTGCCATGTTCGCTCTGCAGCACTGGTAGCAACAGCGTGCGCTTGTCAATGCACCCCACGGAGGAAGTGTAAAGTGTTCTAACACCAGAACGTACGCCCAGGTGTGTGCCCTTGCCCTGCTTGATGCCCTGTCCGCGCTATCGAGGGTGTGTGCGTTTTCAGTCTGTTGCACCGTGATGAGGTGTGAAGCAGACAGCAGTGCGTGCCCTGTACACGACATCATTTGCGAGGCATGAATTAGATAATGATGGCCACCTAGAACTCATTCACAGAACTCGAGCGACTAGCGACTGTTTGTTGTGGAGTTATGAAACCTACGGACAGTGCAATGTTATGAAGGCGTTCGTAATCAACAATCTAGAAACGTTGTCCCAAAGATCAATGATCGAGCTCTTTTGATACCCTCGATGAGTTTGCCCTACTCTGGTTGACAGTTTGATGATAAAGTGCGCCGGAGCACGCAGCATGTGTTTGCGTTAACATTGTGACCGTGTGCAGTCAGCAGAACGAAAGTGTTTAATTATTCTAGACATTTAGCGACCGGTAATGTGGTCTCGATTGAGCAATCACTTACGGCGTTTGTGTGACGTCTGCGTCGAGTGCGTTGGCGTGTGTGGATCTGGTTTGTCTTCGTGTACGTGATAACCACCGACGGCCGTCGCAGGAGGTGGTGGTGGTGGTGGCACTGGGCGCACCACACCATATCCGGAGGTCTGCACCGGGCCCGAGGGACGTGCTGGACCACGATCCACCACTCCGTAACCACTCGATCCCGGTGAGGATACTGATGCTGGTGGTCGTATTCCAGTTGGATTTCCTCCTCCTACTCCACCATATCCTGAGGATCCACTTGAACTCGGTCGCTGTATGCCCCCGTAACCAGATGGTCCACTACCGATCGTTGGAGTGCTTCCCGTTGGTCCCCCTTGGCCAGGACGACCACCGAAGCTCGTGCCACCGTACTCCGGTCGCAGATAGTTGTTGTCCAGCGTCGGTACATTCTGGGCGTAGATCTCCGGATAACCGTTCTGTTTGTTCGGTAGCGGATAGTTTGTTTCATATAGCATCGGGAACGTGTACGGATAAGTGCCAGGCTTCGATGGGCCTCCGGATCCACTCACCACGCCACCGTACGATGGTCTCTGATCGAACGGATACTTTGTTGGATTCTCGCGATCCGGCATACCGGTTGGACCGGGACCGGGTTGACTCGGTGAGTAACGATCACCGCCCGTGGCCAGCCCATAATGTGGTCCAGTGGCAGCCGTACTCGTCGGTAGATAAGGATTTCCACCAGTGGGATGGCTGTGACTGTCCTTCGTAGTGTAAAACTCTTCCGCTGGAGCCGTCGTTTCGGGAAGCGTTTCACCACTCGTTGGACCGTACGTTCCGGTCGTGCCAGGCACTGTACTGCCACTGGTTGGTCCTGTGGAACTACCCGTGTATTCGGGGCCACCATTTGGACGGGAGGTGTCCACGAAGCCACCGTTGATGGTGGTGGGCAGATCAATGCCCGAACTCGTCGGCACTCCCGATGGACCAAAAACCGGCGGTCCAGGACGATCGATTATGCTCGGTGGTGGAAAAGAGCCACCACCGGTCGGTGGTGGTGGTTG
>NC_064877.1:73225646-73230646 GCF_943734665.1 Anopheles aquasalis | reverse complement strand
CCCAAAATTTCTAATTTCCTCAAGGTTGAACCGATCACAAAACCGGCCCCAAAACATTCCATTCCATTTCCATTCCGAGTGCGTAGCAACATTGACCTCATTGTAAGAAGCTTTCCCAATCAAACATCACCGCGCCCGTATGCGGCGAATGTTCGGTGCCGAAAAAAGTCAACTTTTCACTGCCAAACGTTACGAAATCTCGCACTTTAATTCTTCCGAATCTCGTAAAAAAAAGAGCGCCAGTTACTGGTTACATACTCGGCACTGCAGAACGATCACCACAAACATACGTACACGAACATGCGAAACGCGGGCACGATCGCTACTAATTATCATTTGAATAATTGTCGTTAAAACGCGATCATGTTGCTGCTGTTGCTGCTGGTGCTCTAGCTCTAGCGCACCTGTAGCCCCATTCTTCTCCACCCCCAAAAGTGCGGCCGGTGCAGTGGTGGTAACCCACGAGAAGGCAAGGTCAATAAAACCTCATCTGCCGGCCACCGAGCTCTTGGTGTTCGTTCTAAGCGCACCTCCCCGTTTCATGCGGCCACATACTGGGGAGTAGTGCTGGTTGACATCACAACTGCACACTGAACGGTGCGCTACGGTGCCATTCTCATTCAAATCCACGTCCCTTGGGCGCGGATTGTTTTACATTTCAAAGGCACAACAACGACGAGTTGCGAGCGAGTGGTCGGTTTACCAATCGGCAGCAACCAGCAACTTCAACAGCTATCCGATGTGGCCCCAAATTTGCGCCATCCAACTGGATGTTCTGGAGCTATTTTTATTACTCTTTTTTATCTAAATACCAGAACCATTTTTGCACACAATATAGCGAATCCAGAAACTTCCTTCAATGCAAAGTATAGCACGCGATCGAGGAGCTTAACACTTACACCTTTTTTCGCTAATCCAAGTCCCCAAAAAAACGGATCACAAGATCACTGAATGTCACTCAATCCTTTTAAAGCAAGAAAGGACACTCGCGGAGCTCCCTAACCGCACTTATCGGGATCACGTTCCCCAAAACCTCGATCACGGCGATGCGATATGCAAAACTACACTGCACCAACTCACCTCTCTCGCGTCTCCACTTAATCCTAGACACAGATTGTCATTCAAATGCGCGATCTACGTTCCACATCCACGCTGCAGACCATAAATCCATGCGCTCCAGATGCAAGCACCCTAATTTCGGGAACGGTTCCCACGCTAAACCATTTCCAGACACCCCGTGTTCCAGTGTGTGTTCTAATTCCGTTCGGTCACTCCAAATCCGCCGCCACCGGAAGACTGCTGAAGCTTACAGGCCACACGATCACGATCACGAGCACGGTCCGGGGAGAAAAAGAACAAGCGCGTGCGCACGCCAGCGAGTGACGAAAACGACTGAATTATTCGGATGCCGCCCGGGTTGGTTTTTATTTTTATATTTCAAACATATTCGCTCGCCCAGCTCGGTACGCTTGTGTCGGTGCGCGTTGGCGCGTGGTGGTATGGAGAATGCTGCGAATGCTGGAGCAGCATCGGACCAACGGTGACGCTGCCATTTACGCTGCCTGTTGGCGTTGGGCTCTCCGTACTGTCCGTCTCTCTTTCCGGGCTGCGGTGCTGCGGTGGGCATCCTCCAGTGCTATCGTTCCGCTTTGGAGACCGGTAGAACCTCTAGCCTTTATGGCCTGACTGCCCGAAACGCGTGGAGTTTAGATGACGGCGAGTTAGTAGCATGAATTTACGAATCATATTTAAGATGAGAAGATTGATGATCCTGTATGGACGAACAGGGATTTATGCAAAAAAAATAGTCCTTAAATTAAGTATTTGTTTTCTGAATGATGAATCTTTCAAGAATATTGAGTACAAGTGTAGGAAATATTAAATTTTGGATTTCAAAGTAGCTTTAACACTACAGAATCGATTCTTTTGAAATACTAAGCCTGCTATTTAAAACACACCATTCACCAGGATCGCTGAGTTTTTATCAATTTTTAAATACTTGTTTTGTAATATTTCTGTACAACCTATTATTTTGCAACATCTTGTAACTTTTCAATCATCAAAATGCTTTTATTAAAAATAATTGACGAAGCCGCTTGGTAAAGCTGAGCAAAAAGTGAGTAACCTCTCAAGCAATGAAACCATTTATTTAGAATATGGTCAATAAAGTTTTACAATTTATCATAATTTAATCAATTAAATATAGATGAATAATCCGTCTTCTTGTGCCTTTTTTGTCCGTTAAAAACATCCTATCAACATTCAAATCCACTTTTAACGAACAAACATCCCAAAGCAACTACTGCTCAAACATTTACTTCTTCATTTACTTCGCGTTCCTTCAAAGTGTCGGTAACTCGAGAAAATAATGAAATGATTCACAAGCGGAAGAGAACGAGGCAATCAGACATGGCCAATCATCCCAACCATTACCGTCCGAAGCAGCACCGTGTAAGTAACTCATTCTTTTATGCTTGCTCCCCCTGTCCTGAGCAATCGGTTGAAGCTGCGAGCTTCCTTGGAAGCTACCAAGTGATGTGTGAAATCGCAAACACATACACGGGCACATACACGGCACACACGGGACAACCGAAAACCTGATAATTAATTAAGACTCTTGCTTTTGCATGACGCCAAGCCTCGTACCAGGTTCCAGATCTGCGAAAATCCAGAGAGACCACAGTAAACATCCCGAGAGTAAGGATGCTCGATTGATTCGTTGACGGCACTGCGGCGGCCAGCACACCGGAAACCTGTTTTTGGAAACACCCAAAAAGCAACATCCAAATAAAGAAGTCGTTGGTGAACCGATCGTGCCCCAATCCCTGATCCCGATGGTCCAATGGCAGCAAAAGGCTGGAAGCCTTTCCTTCCGGTGCTTCGTACAACAAGGAATAAAAAAGATCGAGGAGGAGAAGGGATGGAGGGGTGTTTTACTCTTTTTTTGGAAGCGATCATGCTCACCGTCATGCTAATAAGATGTTTCTCGGCCAAGATTGCTGCCAATAAATGTGGGCGAGGTGTGATTGCAAAGCTCCTGGAGAGTGATTCGCACGGGATTATCATCAAATGATACACAATTCCTTCCGTACTAGGAGACTATCTTAAAAAATATTTTAATTATAAAAGTGCGTTAAATAAAATTTCTTTAATGCTCAAGAATAGATAGTAAATTTAATTATCCAAACAACGAATAAATCTTCTCCTTCCAGAGCAATTTTTAAATTGAATTCCAAACTTCATTAATCGAAAACTTCCGTCCGCCATTGCAACCGGTTCGATTCCATTCCAGCATCGATTGCGGATCGTTACTCTTGCGCCAACCCTCATCAATTACCCACCTTTGCTCCATTAGAGGTAGACAGACACCGACGGTTCGCGTTCACGCTTCACTTCGCTTCGGATTCCACTCGAAGGCACTCGCGCAAGGAATGATCAAGGAATGATGACTCAGCGGTCAACAAACCGCACGACATGCGTGCTCGTAATTAAGCCATCGGTTATAAGATTAGCGTGCTGGCTGGCTAAACCATCAAAACGGATTTGCTACCACGCTCCGTGGAGGGTCAGATATCTGGAGGACCGGTCGATGCCTATGGTCGGGTTTTTTGTGGCCCATTGCTCGAGGGCTCTCGATTTATCTCGTGCTGGTTAGAACTTGTTTGCGTGCGAAGAGTGGAAAACGTAAGTAGGGCTCTGAGATAGAGACACACGGGAGACAGTCCCGTAGGTTCGTCGCTTCTCCGTCCGTTGATGTCGTTCGTTGCAAGATGCGAGAACACAACGCAAATCAGTGAAATAACACAATCAGCAGCAGTATCGTGGCAGTATGTTTTCGTTCAACAAAAGGGCGTTGACGATGGTTGGTGGTTCCTGGTTTCGATGCTAATGCCCTCCAGCACACCAGCTACAGCAGCTAGCGACAATCTAATTAGTGATTCCACTTTGGCCATCTGCTAAAAACCTACAAATCGTTTCGCTAGCCATCATCACCGCTGCCATGCTCTTCCTTCCGCTGTTGACCAGCACGGAGTGGCATTGTTTTAAGCCCCGAAATCCCACATTCTATTCTCTTCCCCCATCACCGCCCCTCGAGTGTTAATGTTTCGTTTGTATGTTGTGGCTGTTGCTCCACACACCACACTGACGACACTGGGAACATCTGTCTGAATCATAACCCGTCTTTTTATGTAATATGATAAACGATTCAGTCACTTCCGATTGAACCAGTGGCCTGTGGTGGTCTATGAAGGGTTCGGCCCAAGGTTAAAGGTGACCAACACCCCCCGGAACAAGAGGCGTACTCCGCTGCGTTCATGCGCACATCGCATCGCATCGAAGCAGTCTTTGTCAGTTTGACCACTGACAGGTGTCGGCAGTGAACCTAGCAGGCCATGTCGTGGCACGATCCCGCCCCGTAGGAGGGAACCCGTGGGATATTCCAAACGCACCGTGGGATTAGCGAAGGGCTCCCGGTAATTAAGAACTAACCTTATCTGTCCGTCTTTCGCGCCATTCGCAATAATGTGGTCTTGCCAGACGCCCAGAATTAATTCGTGTTGTTGTTGTTGTTGCTGTTGCTGGATTCAGCATCGCGCGATCTGATAACTCTCTGGAAACAAAGAGAGCGCGAGAGAGACACGATAATGTGTCCAAAATTATGCGCAAAAAGATCGTTGACCTGCCACCGTACATTGCAACCGGGGACGAGGAGGTGGACATCATCATGAAGCCAATGTTTTCAATGGCACACGGCTCTTTACGGCACCGATACCGCCGGGGGGGCGTAGGTTTTTGTTGGATCTCCTGCGGCTGCTGTTGCCTTGCAAAAGCCACAAATGCTATTTGGGAGCAACGGGCTAGAACGGATCATGCCCGGGATTGGGGAGGATTCGCTGACAGACGGGCGTCGTTCTTCGCCGTTTGGCCGGGGTCTATTGTATGGCATAATGCGAGTGTTCTTGTCCCCTTCCCTGCCCAGCCAATGGGTGTTGAAACGT
>NC_064877.1:73210646-73213146 GCF_943734665.1 Anopheles aquasalis | reverse complement strand
AACCTCGTCATCATCCCGTCTGGTGATGCACCCCGTGCAAGCAGCACCAATCTCATCATTACCATGTGCCAAAGGGAAAGAAAGAAAGAGAGAGACCAGCTCAGCACTCTGGTAGTGGTGCTGCGAATATATGTGGTCAATATGCTCCCGCGGTGGCGGCGGATGGGGCCATGTTTGTTTGTTTAGGTGATAAATGGCGAACCAACGCGCTATCGCGGGTTGACATTCTGGCCTCATACACAGCGGCCTGTTGCCTGGTCGGTGGTCGGTGGTTTGCGGACGCGATAACGACACCACCGCACCACCGTCTGTTGTCGGCATCTGTGCAAGTGTGTGGGGTTTTTTGTGTGTGATGATCACCACAAATTTGACTTTCAATTACCCCTCAAAACACCCGCGAAAGGTCAATGGGACGCGGGATGAAATATGTGAGAAATCAATCTCACCCAAAAGGAAGTGGCCATCGAGTGCGCCGAGTGTGATAAACGCTCCTGAGGGGGGAGAAGCAAGCACCATGATGGCCACAGCAAACCCATACGAACACACACGAAGCACGTGAGAGCAGCGAGCAGCGAGCAGCGAACGCGAGACGATGATGCGCACTTCAGTGCTGGTTGGCTTAGGTCAGGATTGGCACACATTGCTGCTGCTGCTGCTGGTGCTGCCCTGGCAGCTACTGGTGGTTCGGTCGCCTGACGCATGATTGTATGAAATGGCGAGCACGATGGGGGCGATGCATTCACTTCGGTCGCTCCGTCCGCTTATCAAACCGTCCACAAGCTCGCTTTTAAGGGAAAGAACGAAATCGTTCGGTTGTTTCCTGTTTTTCGAGGAGCTTGATGTTGATTCTGCAGCCTGCAGCAGCCGGGCCCTGTTGACTGATGGATCATAAATGGCCGAGTTCCGTGTGAGGTGTTCCTCGCACCGCACCGTATGGTTTGTGTCATATTTGAGTCGCTCTTTAGTCGCACATCAATCATACCGGTGGCGTACCACTTGGGTGGCCGCGGCGGCTTGAGGTGACAAGCGCATGAGGTGAGACGCATTTTCTAAAAATACTTCACGGCATCCCTGGCTCACTCTCTCTCTCTCTCTCTCGCTGGATATGTAGCTGGAAATTGAAGGTAAACTCCGGCGTCATTGCGTGTGGTCCACCGATGTAGCGGAGATGATGTAACGCAGTTCCGCCATGGCGATCAACCAGTGATGCTCTATGGAGACGACACACCCTTCTAGAAGAGTTCGATTGATGATCACGTTTCACCATAGCACCATGGAGAGATAATTCCATTGCCATTTGGTTTGGCCAGTCTCTATGCTAGAACCACGCCAGGTGAAGCATTGAATGACGCTTGCCAGTCGATTCGTCATACGAACCGAGATGTCGATTCTTCTTCAGCCAACCGTGCTTTCAGATGGCTAAGCTCCAACACCTGCTGCTACGGCTGGTGATGCTTCGATCTGTCATCGGATGAGGTCCCGCCCAAGCTGCTGTGCGTATAGTGCGAGACCATTTGCAATGCTAAACACGAAAAAGTGTGACATTCGGAGCGTGGCGTGGCTCTTCTGTCCTATCTACACTCTTTTTCCCCATCTGTATGGCACGCGCCCCAGAGTCAAGTAAATGAGTGAAGCATACTGATGATCACCACTGATGCTGCTGCTGCTGCCAACAGCTTCATTACGATGACAGCAACCCCCTACCACCACGTCGCTCGCTCTCTCTCTCATCTCTACATCCCCGACCAATCCGTACTCCCACGCTCGACGAACTGACACTCGACATTACGCCATCGGCAGGCTGGGCACAGAGCTCACTTACAAGTGGAAAGGTCAATCACCCCACCGCGGGAGAGTGTGTTTTGCTGCCAGCAGCATAAAGCACCGATCGTTTCGGAGACGTATTCCTTGCGGATCCTGAACGTACGGCCACAAAAAAAACGGATACGCCTCCGGTCGCCTCCAAGCCCTGGAGCGACCACAAGTGCAGCTCCAGCGAGCGACAAAGACCACCCAGGACCCAGTATCACGTCTCCGAACAGAGGACGATGCCGAAGGGGATTGCCAAGTAATTTATGGAAGGTTTGTGCTGGTGGTGGTGGGAGTTATGCAAATGAAATTGCAATTTTCATAGTTTTAATTATAGAGATCCATCACAGCAGCGTGCAGTGTGCGTTTGCGCTCTCGAAGGGGGAGCAGCCCAGGGTTCTGCCTGTTGCAAGCGGCACAATGGCATGCAGAACTAGACCATGCGACGGCGAGCGCGAGAAATCTCTCTCGGTGATCGGTGCGTCGGTGCCATTCACGCCTTTCGAGTAATTACTGTTATTCCGGAACGATTTATTTACAAACGTGTGGTAGCGTATAACACGGATAAACATTAGAAAAGTAGATAAACAGTGAGAAAGTGATTAACTAGATCTATTTGGAGCATATCCGCTCGGAATGAAAATACTACGGCTGGACGCTGTACGAAGTAGGTCTTTTTAAAACGAAATTT
>NC_064877.1:73145646-73205646 GCF_943734665.1 Anopheles aquasalis | reverse complement strand
GAGCGTCGATGTCGACCGGGACCTTACCCTCCAATCACTTCACTCCCTCTTGGACCGTGGCTCTCAGTGGCCACGAAGACGACTCGAACGAGGCGTGAAATGTCCCACCGGTATGCCAATTTGCACCACTCTCTCTCTCTCGCGGGTGCTACCATCCTTAACCTTTTCTCGTAAATCTTGCCTCACGTCTTGGATCTTGCAAGGAGAGCGGCAGCGAGCAGCGAGCAGCGCGCGAAGGCAGTTGCTCGTCATTTCTGCGCCCCAATCCCTCTGGACCCTCTGCAGCCTCTGTCCAGTCTCCTCTTGGATGCACTTTATGCAAATGCAATATGCTGCTCCGAGCAGCCGTGCGGCCACCGATCCGTGCGACAGACCACGGACGGGCGCTGTTGTTTTTCAATTTAACACAAATTTTACTGTCCACCTCTCCGTGCCTATCCCGTGGCCGGCACACTGTGCTTTCAAGTGGCGCTGCCTGTGCCTTTCGACGTTGTCCTCGAGTTTTGTGTTTGTTCTTCATCCGCGCCCACTTTGCGGTCATAAACGTACGATCAGAGAGATGCACGGAGGGTGAGGAGGTGGCGAAATGCAATAAAAACCAACACGCACACTCTGTTTCACCTTGCGCGCAGCACAATCTCGTGGATTGAATTATCGAAATGAAAATGTGCTGCTGCTGCTGCATTTCAAGCTTATTTAATGCAAATATGCTTGTGATTGAATAACCAAAAAGGCGGAAGAGCAACCGAGGATGGGCGTATGTCATGCGCAAGTCAATGAACCTGCGGCTGCTGCTGTTGCTGCTGCTGCCGTGGCCACTGCCTGCCTCGATGACACACTTTTGCGCACAAAATCAAATGCAATTCGCGTCCGCTTTGGCTTTGTTGGACGCACATTTGCATTGTGCTGCATCGCGAATTCGCGGAAGGGTTTCGTCGCGCTTCAGGTTCACGTCGATCGCGGTGGAGATCGATTTCCAGCTCCATCGATCGATCGGGTGTGCACCAGAGTAACGATGATTTGTTGTGCTCGAGCATACATTCCACGGCAAGCGCCACCATCGAGGCAAATAACCCGAATCCCCCACCGAATGGTGGTGGTGGTGATGGTCACGTTGCTGCAACCATCATATCGAATTACCACCGCTCGTTCGTCCGTCTGTCTGTCCTCTTCGTGGCGTTCTGAGGTCGATGTCATTCACTTCAACCGAATCACCCAAGGGGACCGGAGGGGTTGAAAAACAATTTATGCTGAATCAGATGTTTTAAAATAGCGAAGAAGGAAGAAAAGGGAAAAAAGGGGAAGATACTGAAGCTTTTCCGGGAGGTGGGCGGATTGAGATGATGACGCAGACCTGCCGCCACCATCGCCAAGTATTATCGATCGTTGTGTGTTTCAAGATGTCACTTCCTGCAAAGAAGCACCCCCCGCTGGCCCCAGTCCACTACTGTACTGTCGTTATCCACTGTAAAATATCGTTGCATAGGTCATGTAACTCTCGTTTGCAAGATCGTTCGTTGATAAGGTGGATGACACTTTCACCACTTGATGCTACGATAAGGAAGCATTGAGAGCATTACGAACATTACGTCAATGGCTTATAGATGAACAGGAATGGCTGGAATGGCCTCCCCCCCGGGGGTCGGTCGATATCCTTACAACAGGGAACCGCCTGGACTTGTTTCTCATCACGCGACTTACCTCTAATTGAGTTGGGAGTCTTTTTGTCGTGCGGATGACCGTTCAGTCCGAGCAGCTCGCCATTGGTGGGATCACCGAGATCACCGTCGAGACCCTGGACGGAACAGCCGCCACTTCCGCCCCCGTTCAGCATACCACCGACCACACCACCACCTGCGCCATGAGCGGCGGCGACGGCTTGCGCGACCAGCAGCGCACTCGTTGGCGAATCGGAACCGCCCGGTGAGAGTAGCGAGCTGCTGTTGGTCGACGCGGATGCAGGTGGTGGTGGGGGAGTTGTACTATCGGCCAGCTCCGAACCGCCACCAGGGCCACCACCACCACCGAGGACGGCTGAAGCGTTAGCGACCGCTGCAGCCGCCACCGCCGATAGCGACGAGCAAAATGCATTGAAATCCTGCTGGTTGATGCTGAGCTGCGACTGTTGTTGCTGCGATGGTAACGAGCCACCGCCTCTGCCCATCAGTGAGTGTGGCGGCGGTGGCGGCACCTGACCCACCGCATGATGATGGTCACCACCCGTCGCGGACGATGAACTTCCGAGCGGTTGCAGTAGCCTGTGGCTCAGCTTGGGAAACTCTCGCGTTTCCCGGGCAAAGGCGCCACCATCTTGATGCTGCTGCTGCTGCTGCTGCTGATGGCTACTGTTGTTATGGCTACTGGCAGCAGCGTTACTGCTGCTGTTGTTGCTGGTGGTACTACTACTGCTGCTGCTGTTGCTGCTACTACTACTGCTACTACTGGTGCTGCTGCTGTTGTTGTTGTTATTATTATTATTATTATTATTGTTGCTGTTGTTGCTACTGCTAGTGGTATTTCTTAAAGGCCCTAGGTTTGTATCACGTAATTCAGTCGTTGGCCCGGCGCCGCCTACTGCTGCTGCTGCTGCTGCTGCTGGACCGAGGTTTGTCGTAAAAAGCGAATGCCGCACGCCACCAACATGTTGCTGATCATGCTGTTGCTGCTGCTGCAGAGAGGTGTTGTTGCAGGTGCTGGTAGCGGTGGCAGGAGGTTTGTTGTGGGGGGTCATGTCGCCCAGGAACAGCTTCGAGTCGGGGAAGAGACCTCCACAGGAAGAGGAGGAGGACGCACCGCCCGGTACCGGCGATGACGGTGTTGCCGTCGTCGGTTGCATGAGGCGCGTCGTGAGCTTCGGTGCAGCGGCCATTGCAGCCGCCGCAGCCGCCACTGCATTGGCCGCGTATGCAGCCGCCTGCTGACTGCCAGCTCCACTACCTCCATCTCCATTCTGACCGCCAGTACCTTGGCCTCGACCACCACCACCACCACCGGACACCTGGTGCCTGTTGCCCCAATGTTGCGTGAACAGATCCGTAAACTCGCCGTTATCCATTTCCGATTGCGGATGGTTGGTGTGCTTGCCTGTGTCGACGAGCGCTTGTCTCTGTCGTTTCGTCGTCCTTATTTGATGGGACGCACAGGCACGCACCACCTGACCTTGAGGTAGTTCGGTTCGGCTTGCGAAACCCTACTTCTGCGACCCTCTCCTTCTAGCGTATTTGTCTCACTAATCGCGCTGCTCGCGACCACGGACCACTACTCTCGTGTATCGTTTTTATCGTGTCTCGTATGCACTTTATATCGTCTTCTTCTCCTCCTTCTCCTACCCTTAGTAGCAGCGGCAGATACCCGTCATCCAGTGCGAAGGACGGGGATGCCACGCTATTAGGTGGGATACAAGTCTTCGATACATTGCACAGTCATCTTAGCAACCGGTTGTACGACGTTGCCCCAGCGACGAATGACGTTCGGGTGGCACAGGAACAACGGCACACGACTGTAGAACACTGTTGGAGCGCTCTGCTCAACTCTTAAGAAGCAGTTCCCGAGAGAGCTAGCAGGATACACTCTAGAGCTTGGCTCTAATTGACGAACTCGCAACTCGCGCAATTGCACACCGTTTGCGCTACACGCTGATATATTTGTGTGTGGGAGTGTGTGCTTGTGTATTTGTTGGTCGATTTAATCAATTCACTTGTTTGTCCGCTTTAGCAATCACTTCGCTCGATTTTTATGTTCACTTTAGATGTCTTTATGATCGGCACTGCCGTCGTCACACGCTGTCACAATTCTGAAATGCGCTCGAAACGAACTCTTTGTTAACTCCTCTCCCACTCTTGTCACGCTAGAAATCACCGGCATCGCATCTCGGAACCAATCGAATCCTTTTTTACAAAAACCACCGAACCAGCTTATCGTCTCCCTTCCCATCAAATCACTCAACAACAGAAAAAGGGGAAAAAAAACACGGAACAACTCGACTCACACGGCCAGCGAGAATATTATTTAACGAGCGTGCGAGAGAACGTCGTCCCTCTATCTGGATGTTCGTTGGACGGCAGCAACAACAACAACAACAACGGGGACACACAGAACAACCGTCGACCTTAATCTGCACAGACAGACTGACCTAAAAATGGGCATCCCTGGTCCAGGTATATCAAACAGATACCCCGGCGCGCGCCACCGCCGCGCGTCGTCAGGACACATCGCATGTGTGCGTGTGGGGTTGTTTGTTCTGTTCAATTTGATACAATTTTGCTTTCATTTGCCGACGACGACCACGACGACGACGACACATCGATGCACCACCGCCAGCAGGGGTGGTGGTAGTGGGGGGATGGTTTGTTGTGTTCGTCATTTGTTTGGTAGATTGTGCGCGCTGCATCATAACTCTTCTTATTTTGTGTTCGCCTTTTTTTGCAGCGACGCGAACTGATAAGGATGGCCGATCCCGGTTCCATCACCACCAACCCATGGAGCTCTTATCAAAATGTCCGACGAGACGACCCCGGGGGTGGAATATGATGCACTTTTTTTGGGGGGGTTGTATTGGGAAAGAAAGGGAAATACCGGAACTCGCAAATAAAATAAAACTCCTCCCTTCTCTGTTGCATCGCAACTGGACGAGACGAGTTGAAGTTGCGAGGCAACGATCGAGCAATCCTTGATAAGAGTCAAGGAACATTTTGTAAAATATAGTTGTTTTCCTAGTAGCCTTTGCTGAGAAAAGTCGTACAGCGCTCTGTAGTTCAATAAAGGGAATTTCTAAAGCCAGTGTTTCACCAAGGATCAGAGAGCATAACAAAAGAGCATAATCCAATCCACAACGAACCAAAAGTCATCCCGAACAACATCGAAAACAACACTTCCTGATTCCCATTTCCACGTTGCAGTCACAGCTAAAAAGCAATCCGTGAATGTCGCCGGTTCGTCGTGTCGTCGTGAGAGACAAAAACACTCTACATTCCCCAAACTAAATTGCACTAATTGGCGTAACCCTTCCTCTTCTATCGTGGCTCCATCGTTAGAAACCATCCACCACCAAGAAACCAAGCATCAAGAGACGAAGAGGGCGGAACGAGAGAATCTAGAAAATTGTGGAGAAACAAAATTAAGGAAAAGCGCAATTCCATCCATCCTGCGTGTCCACCCTCCCCGGGGCGGGGAAAAACTGAGCGAGGAGTGCGGAGGTTGCGAAAAAGGGGTTCAAAGAACAGTTTCGCCATTCCGTCGTCTACGCTGCTGTCTGCTGTTGCCGCCTGGTACGCGAAGAGGAGGCGCACACTCGGAACAGACCCCCGGTCCCAACCACGCCGCCGCCGCCGCCGCCGATGACGACGAAAATGGCAAACGCAGTGGCAATGGCCGCCGTCGCAGCAACAGCAACGCGCCCATGCCACGGTGCACGCACACTACGATCCACGGTGGGATAGGTCAAGAAACGGAAATCTATTTCAAATGAGATTACAGCAGAGAGCGAGCGAGCGAACGACCGAGCGAGCAGAACTGAAGGCGCACAGAACGCGCGCCGTGTCCCATGTCCAATGCAGTGCAACGGGGTGCTGGGGAGTTGCGAGGGGGCATGCTGGCGTGCGACTGACACCGTGGTTTGCGGTCGCGGGCTACGTCTGTGTCTGTCTGCTGGTTGCACCACACCAGCCGCAATGCAAGTTCTAACGTGTGCGCAATCGAGCGAGCAAGAGAGAGAGAGAGAGAGGACACAGGGTTTCGATCAAACGATTTTGCCCATCCTGCAACCCCATGCCACTCTCTCCCCCCCAGAGCAGGGTCACTGGCCTGCAAATACGGGGAATTCAAACAGCGAATGACGATTGCTGCGTCGCGGAGTGAATCCTTTTCGCTGCAACTCCCTCTCTCACTCTCTGTCTCCGTGCGGTCAATCGATTGTGCCAGGATAATGGGATCCCGTTTCCACGACGAGAACTTATGCAAAGCATGGCATGCTGGGTGAAGCATAAGAGAATTGCATTCTACGATGCATTGCCCTTGCGGCTGCAATAGAGCTTAAAGTTGCCACTTCTAGTGTATTTGTCTCAAGTGTCCTGTCGTGTGCACGCATGATGCTGACGCCCTTTGATGTGAATGGCCTCTCGCGAATCGCTCTCCGCTAGTCCGTCCGTCTGCCTGCCCGTCGATCTGTTTGTTATCTTTCGCGTAACGAAAGCGAAAGTCGCAATAAGAATCGTCAACAGCGTGTCGCTGCGTACCCTTTTCTCTCACACTCTCAAAAGGGGGGTTGATGACTGGGAAAAGGGGTAGCTGAGGAGGGGGAGGTGGAGAGATAATTGCATATAAATAGAATTCGCGGCAAACCCACCACCCCTATCGGTACGACTGGGACCGACAGTGCACCAGTAGTAATGTGCGAAGAACCGGCAGCAACCAGCTGCTAGTGATGCTACTACCGATGATGATGACGACGATGATGATGAATCCTATAGTGTACAAGTCGTTTCACGCTGGCGTTCATGCGATTAGTGCGATAAGCGACGTCTAGCAGCAGCAGCAGCAGCAGCAGCTTCATCATCGTTGCTGGCAGTGAGCAGGCTGGCTCTTAAAATATCAATCCAACCGTGGCTAATGCGTTGGGATGGGGGATTCACTATTTTTGTAAAAATAAACCCAACCAAACTACTAGCAGCAGCGCATTGGCGAGATTAGTGCGAGCTGTGGCTTATCGCCACATTCATTACGCCAACCGCGCCAACCTACCAGAACTCGAGTGAGGCGCGAATTGCTTGCAATTGCTTAAAACCGACTGGCTGCTGCTCGCCGCAGTTGAACGCTGATGTCATTAGCTAGGGGGCCTTAAAATGCAGAAACAACGATTACGATGCCCAAGACCGTCGGTTATCGTACGTGACTTAACGGAAAGCAACCAACCGAGGGTCGAGAGAGTGTTTATCGCTTCTTGCGCTGTTGTTGCACTGGCCCTAGCCCCCTCTCCCGGTCTGTATCTGTGTGTGTTTGTATGCAGTTCCATGCACAGACTGTTGTGTTCTGAGCCCTCTGTTCCCCCTTTTTGCCAATCGATCACTCGTTCTGCCAAATACTCAAACCTGCTGTTGCTGCTGCTGGTTCGCTCGCTTGAGTCAGCAGTTTTTCGTGGCGGGTGAGTCGGCCCAGCACGCGGTGGTCAGCCCCTCCCCGAAAGACCATTCACCCCAAAAATTGTAAAATAATAATTTTAAAAAATCGAAAAAGAAAAAAAAGATTGTATCAGCATTTCGCGAACAGCAGCATGGCACACGGTACGCTCCGAATGGTCGAGAATGCGTTTTCTCTCTAAATTGAAATCTGGCTGGAATGTGCTTTCGCTCCTGGAGAATCGCTACTGCAGCATCCGTCCATGCAGCACATGATGCTCGATGCCGAAATCGATCGATCGACGGTGAGGGTGAGCAACGTGGCGTGGCCTGGCGTGCCAACAACCTATCTCGCCGGGATTACGCCGGGCAGCATGCGCGCACCGGCCAGACAGCTGCAAACCTCCACCCCCAAACAAGGGGGGATGAAAATTCGCATAAAAAAAAGGAGAGCATCGAGGGGAGGGATGCGCTCGATTGCACTCATTCGCGCTCACGACGTGGAATGCGCAGAGAATTGGGTGCGTCCCTGGAACGACCTTGAACTTGTGGAACGGACGACGGAGACCGAGATGTGTCATTCTCCTCCCCCCGGGCTCGTTCCTAGAGATGATATCTTCATTAATGCGTCGAAAGTGGCGAAGAAAAAAGGGGAACGGTGGTGGATCGTCGTGAGTAATCGTTTTTTTTTCTTCTCTTGTCCCACCACACATCTACGACCTACGGGTGTTGGCACAAACAGTGATTCACCCTGAAAACGATTATTGAAGGGGGTTTGGTGTTGAGCTGGGTGCGTTATTGCGGCTTATCGGCCAGCACCCACGGTCATTCACCTTTCGCATACGCTCTCTCATTCTCACATCACCCTCTTGTGGTGTGACGACGTTTTTCTTTCGCCTTTTGTTGCACTTGCACTTGCAGTTCTGCTGCTGCATCTCGAACCATGCCGCTTTAACCTTCAGAGAGCGAATGTAAACAAGCGGCTTTCAAATCGAGAACTATCTGTTCATCGTAAGAAAATCACCATTTTCCCCCGGCTGACTAAATGCAGGTTTTCCCTTTTCATTTACCGCAACGCGAGACATCCGCCGCGCTGGCCGCGAGAGACACCGGAATGCGGCACCTTTCCGCGGAGCACCACGAAGAGAAGGGGAGAACAGGGAACACGCAGAAATGCATCATCGCGGTGGCGGCAACGGTGACGGCGGCTTCCCTGACAACCACCGGCCATCATCATCATCATCATCATCATGAGGGTGAAGGACGAAGACGACAACGAACGACGACGCAAACAGAAAGAGCAGCGCTGGCCTGGCACACAGCGAAAGAGAGAGAAAGAGAGCGACACATTACGTCACACTGTCGGGGTCGTCGTCGCCAAAGCAACGGCACCAACAGCACCAGCAGCAGGCCAAGAACAAGAACAAAAAAAAAGACAGAAGGAAGACCCGCGGAGAACGAGCAGAAACGCAACAAACTATGAAACGCAAGCGAAAAAAAACCGCCACGGCCGTCTCAGCCGCCACCGAGAACATGAGAACGATAAGAACAACAACAAACAACAATAATAACAACAACAATACAAACATCTGCGCGATTCCGGCACGACACACAAGGATCATTAACCTCAAGGTGCGCTGACTTCAGGTTCTTGCTGAGACCAAGACACGATCGAAGGAGGCTAGGGGGGGGGGGGGTCCGGGATAGCGGTAAACCGAGGATGAGTGGCTGAGAGAACGCTCTCTCTCGCGAGAGAGAGGGAAACAATCATCGCGGCGGCTGCGAGTGTCACAACATTTCGAAAATTGATCACCGCGATCCAATCGATCGATCCATCGGCACATCACAACGCGGAAAGATGGATTGATCAAATTGGACCCGATGCCATTTAGCTCTGCTCGATAAATCATTCAAATTTATGCGCCGGAATTCAGCGTGCTCTCATCGCCATCGGCACGCATGAGTCACTCCGGTCGCTCTTTCTCTCGGGTGCGCGGGTGCTCGATTACGCGATGAGATCCACGTTGTGGCCACTCAGAACCGTGTGAACGAACTCGCTCAAACAAAACGTGAGCGGTGAGTGGGGGGTTATTGAACTAAAGCAAAACAGTGAGGGCCCGCGCGCGCCATGCTCCAGTGCTGCCAATCACCGCCAGCCACCGCTTTGCGCGTTGAGCGAGCAAAACAAACGGTCACGGCGGCGGCGGCGGCGAGTTCGATGATTTTCGTCTCTCGACACCCGCGACACTGCACCCCCTGAGAGGGCGTTTGTGTGCGTTCTTGGATGCCGGTGTGTAGATAGAGAGGCGCGCGCGGTCGTCATCACACCGCGAGGATTGGTGTGCTGCTCCTCCGTGGAAACCAACGCAAAGAGTTGACACTTGGTGAACTTGGACCGAACGGAGATTTTCCGGTAGACAGTTTGCCCGCCCGGAGGGATAAAGGGGGTGGTAACGTGCGGCTTCTAAGGTTACCGGCGAACGAGCGCGACCGGGCGCTTTGCTGTACCGGCATTTTCGCCGGCTTTTGCGGTTCCGAAGTTTTGTGCCAAGTTCGGCGCCCTTTCAGGCGTAGGGGAATGAGAATGCCATTCAGCCGCCGTCCGTTGAGTGTGTGGGCCACAAAGGGGATCATTAATATCCCGTTTTTGGGCATTTCTCGCACCAGATTACATTACCAGCCTCCGATTATCACGTAATGTGCTGAACGATCTAGCATTTCTTGCTGAATCCCCCCATCGGACAGCATCAATCTGATTCAAGTTCACAATCGTTCATTGACCCCCTGAGAAGGGACTGAGAAGATTTGGGAGCTTCTTCTTTTTTTAAATTAAAGTCCCACGCACACAAAAAGCTTCTCTAATTTGCGAACGATCACTTCCGCACCTCGTCGTCGTCGCCGGCCATTAGAGTCCATTATATGCTGCGATTGTTGCGACACTTGCCGGTGGGGTGAAGTGGTCTTCCATTGACGCATTAACACCCCTCAATCGTGCGTTTCAATTAGACCACCAGAACAGGTGACCAGAGAGCATCTTCCATTGCCCAAGCACACTGGCGCTGGTCATTACACCTTGGACAAAAGATTTATGGATTCCAATGCGGACCCAAGGGGTGCCCAGCCGGGGGTGCTGAGGGTGGTAAAGGTGTCCATATCGATCGCATTTAATTAAGTTGCAGAAGGTTCCGTGACTGCTGCATCCCCTCCCTCGAGAGAGAGAGAGAGAGGGCGCAAGGAAGAGGCCCCAGAGATGGGGGTCCGGTGGTATCGCGTACCCTGGCCGAGGGTTCAATGACCCCCTCCTCCCAGTAGCACACAGTACAGTACGGCGCGCCTCTTATCGCGCCTCGCATGCTCTCGCTCTCTCTCTCTTTATCTCTCTGTCGCTCGAGTGTGAGTGTCACTTTGGTGCCTCTTTGGTGACCCCTTCTCGCATGTCGCACGCTGTCTGGTGGTGCTGATCTGAGCTGATCATACGGGTCACAACACGACATTCACTCGATTGCTTCCCTTCTGTTAATGAGCTGTACATCCCTCCCCATCGTCCTCGTGGGCCAACAATCAAACATCGATTGACACCGCAGAAATTGAGAAAACGCCAGCCGGGGATCTGCTGCGCACCGGTTCTTATTCCCCGTGGACGACAAATCGGTCACCGGCTGCGACAGGAGCGAGCAGCGCAGTGAAGAAGTACCGCGAATCCATTAATCATCGTTATTTGGGAAGGGTGCAGGTGGGGGGGCAGATGGTTGGTGTTGAAGGCATCCACCATCCTTCCCGCGCGTCACCAAACAGAGTGAAGAAGCGTGTTGACGTGCGCGTCTTGAGGCCGGCCAGCGGTACGCGCGCGCCCGGCAATTTGCGACATTCGGAAGCCCCAGCAGCAAGCCAGAACATGACCGGCAACGAAAGCGAGAGAAAGATGAGCAATGGCCAATGCTCCCTTCCTCTCAAGGAAGCGAAGGAGGATCAGTTTTTGTCCATTTGTTTTGTTTTGTTTTGGGAGGACACTTCCTTTCGCTTCTCATTGCGAACGTCCCTGCGTAACGCCCGATGCTGGTCCTCCCGATGGTCGGTGTCAACGGCCTCAGCTTCAAAGGAGACACACGACAACGTCGACGATACGCTGGCAGATGGCACAATCGATGCTGGGCTGATGGTGGTGTGTTGGATTTATCGCTTTTCTCACCCCCAAAGGGGGGTGCCATTGGGTGGGTGGTAGGAGAAAACATCAAAATTAAAAGCGAAATAAACCATCTGCATGTCTCGCGTTGTTGTTCGTGTTGTTCGTGTTCTTGGTTCGTTTTGCGCTAAGAAGCGCTGAGATGAGACACTCCATACACGCCAGCAGCAGTGATGATCACGCGTATAGTTAATTTCAAATTTTATGCTCACTCGTTTGCCACCGTAGAATTAGCAATAGGACACTGGGGAGCGATGCTCGCGACCATACGCCAACAGCTCGGTACCATTTATTGCTTGTTCTGCTTCTTAACTTTTTCATTAATTCCGTGCTGTTCCGACAGAATTTATAAGCTAGTCTGTGGCGTTGTTTCCACCAACAGCACCCACGATAAGTAACGTTTTTTTTTTTTGGCTGTTGGGAAAACTAAAAAGAACGATGGAGGCGCACGCTTTATCGACCACGTGGAGTGCGGTGCAATGGAGGCGCATAAGCTCAACACATTCGTCATTAATGGTTTGCGTTATTTATGATTAATAAATGCTCAACTCAGAAAACCAGGGGGTTAATAATGGACTCCAGTGCGTCCACTCAACCGCATATTTATGTTGAAACAACATTGGCCAATCGGGGGTTGGCGAATGAAGGTAGCTAAAAATAGTCCGTCCAGCCAGGACACAACAGGAGAAGAGCAGAGGTACAGTCCATGCTCTCCATCCCATTCTCTAAAGTAAATAAATAAAGCATTGAAATGAATGTCTAATGTGCGTTGTGCAAGCGCTCGACTCTCGACTCGGTGGCCAATTCTGTCGCTACATCAATAATCGATGCTCTCCGACCCGTTAAGCTATGCATCGTTAATGAGTGCAGCGGAAAGTGGGAATGCATAATGTGCCTTTTGGTCGTCAGTTCGTCGTCGGGGCCAAGGCCAAGCACCCCGCAAACCGTCGTACCCAAAAAATGGGGGGAAACTGAACCCCCTGAAAGTGCATAATGCACTGGTGATGATGGTTATTAAGCTGTGTGCTATTTGCTTTTTCCGGTGTTTAATGTGATTCGATTGGTTCCTTCCTGGTCCTTTTGCATGGTGGCATACACTTCTGCTCGATCGATCGACCGGCACAAACGGCGGTTTGGGTACCTGTGAAACGTTATGCAAATGATGAAACACTTCCCTCTGGCCACTCCGCGCGTCTGATCGTGTGTCTGTCAGTGTCGCACTTCACGTCGCATTTGCCACTGGATTCGACGAGGATTACGTTTCTTTTCTCTCTCTCCAGAGTGTCTGGAGCGCAACGCAGATCACTTTCCACAAATCACGCGATCACACTCCCTCTTTCGATCGATTGTTGCTTACGAAGATCGGGAGCTAGTGCTGATCCTTTTGGTTGTTCGCTAACGCCAGTTTGACACTAGGATTCGGAACGGTACGCACAAAACTGTCTCACAAATCGGTCAATCCAGAGGTCCGCGAGCAGGTGATCGGTTGGTGATCGGTTGGTGTTTGGGGATGCGGTTTGGACGAGAAACCGAGAGGAAGAAAAAAGATCAACCAACAGAGAGAAAGAGAGGAAGAAGAGAAGAGAGAGAAAGAGAGAGAGAGAGACAAATAGTGATCGAGTGGGGCAGATGATGGTACCCGGGGTACCGGGTGAAGTGGCTCCCTCCTTCCCACCCCGGGGGAACAGACATTTGTACATGCGGCACACGACTGCGTGAGTTCATTGACACCGCGTGGGCATCATCCTCCCAGAATGACACTAGAGGGGGTGGTAGTGGTGAAAGTGCGGGTGACTTTGCAAATCTTGTGCAAAAAGAAAAACTTCCTCCAAGAATGAAACGTCATGCGTTTGTTTACACTTTTTCCGGGCGAGGAAAATGGCAACGTAACGTAAGGCAAACGCCTTAAACGGCTCGTTACCATGCGTTCGCTGGCAGAAGGTACTAAGCTTAGGTCCTTCTACTGTGTTGGCCCTTCGTCGTCGTACCTTTCACCTCGATCGCTATCTAGTAACCGCGGCAGCGACGTGATAAGCATCGCGGATAACCCAACGCGGCGTCTCAAAAAAAAAGGTTAGCGTTTGACGTTCCAACCGCTTCAGCGCGTGGCAGGAGCGGGAACCACAAAACAACCTGCAACAACTTGCTTATCAGAGCTTGCCCCTGTGTGAGTCGTCCTCACGGTGGTAGTGATGACCACCGTGGTCTGATAATGGCACGACGGTTGGCGAGGGAAAGAGGTTGAGTCGCACGGAGTGAACCGCATCTCCCGCAGCCATCGGCAACACCGCAGCAACGCACCGGTCTACTATTCCTACTTCTCCTCTCCTTCCCCTCAGTCGTCAGATCGAGGTAATGTGATTGTGTGTTGACATTTCGACTAATCTAAGTAACCATCCACTCATCATCCCCAACAATGAAGCTCTCTCTCTCTCTCTCTCTCTCTCTCTCTCTCTCTCTCTCTCTCTCACGATATGTCTTTCTCTCTTTCTCTCTAGCTCGCTATTGATCTCGTTTATATTGCGGAGCGGTCTCGCTCGCTCCAGATCATTTGTCGCACTTTATCTCACGCTCCGACGACAGTCGGCACGGCACTGGCTGCACGGTGGTCCTGGTCTACACACGGCTGGCCACGGCTTTTGGGGGCCCTTTTGGAGCTGCTGCTCCTCCAAAGCGATGGGGGTGGGTGGGCGCGATGCACGGTCACACATGCGTTGCCACCCTTCTACTCACTCCGAAACAGGACGCTTCTCTCACACTCTAGAACCAATCTCTCTCTTTCTCTCTCTCTCTCTGTCTCGTTCGATCCTCTCAGTAGCAGCACGCTCGCTCACTCATACTGTGTTGGCGAGCCGTGTCAATGAACCTATCCATTTTTCATGTAAAAGGCGGCCGGCGCACGGCGATGGAGGCGCACGCGAGGCGCGAGGAGTAAAATAACAACAACAAAAGTAGCCACCCACACACCCCGTTCATCACGCACGCACACATACACACTGGCTGACTTGCACGCACGACCCTTTTTCACACACGCAAAACACACAAAAGGTGGCGGATTTTTGGGGAGGTTGTTCGATGGAGGAGGGGAGGATGGTGTCAAATCACGCCAATCAGCCACTGACACCTCCCCAACCCTCTCGCCTGGTCGCTGCTGATGGTGGATGAGGTCGGTTTCACGGCTCGTAACCGACACCTCGCGACCGTGCGTTGACGTATTTGTCAATCGTAGCACACCATGCGACACACACAAGCAGCAAGCACACTGTCGCGGCACAGCAATAATTTTGCAAAGATTTGATTTCCAATTTTGCGCTGCTCGCTTTGCCGCGCGCGCGGCTCCGGACACACTGGGGTCAAGACACGTACGAGACAATCTTGCCAACAGACACACACGAACACACAAACGTGCACACAGAGACAGCGGGACAGAGAGTAATCCACGAGATGACGGGTGACACAACCGATTAACATATTAGTGACACCTTCCACCACCGGATCCTCTTCGTGAGGCCAACCATCACATCCCACATCATCACACCCTTCTCTTCCCACCCTTCCACCACCCAATCCCCCCGGGGAGAGGGTCAACTACTATCACGCAGAAAGCACGCACGCACGCACGAACGGATGGACACCCGCTGAGAGGGGGCACCACGATGAAAAGGGGAATGAAAAGGAGTACGGAGAACACACAGAATGCGGGCAAAGAAAAGTGGGAAAACTTTCAATACAAACTCAGAACGACACGTTTCATTCTCGAGTAGAGTGACAACCACCGGCAGCGGTGAACACGACACGCGCTAGGCGCTTTAGTAGGCGCTGATCACGACGGCGACGACCGCACGGTGACGGCGAATCCAAGCAGCCTCTCTGGGGCGCGCGGAACCGCGAAATGATGGTTAATCACCGGGATCGCGAGACGCGGTGCACGGAAATGCCGGTATCGCCAAACAATGGAATGCAGTGACACTTTCTGCCTCCACCACTGTACGCACGCACGCACGCACGTACAAGGGCACACAGAGACAGACACACAAAACAGTCGGAAAGGAAGAATGGACGCGCGCGCACACGCGATTACGATGATGCCGGGGGTTTGCCGGTTGTGTGTTCGAGATCGGCCCACGACGAGACGGGAACCACACAAGAGGCCACAACACGCAGAACCGCTCCACGGAACCACGCTGCACGAAATGGACCAGCAGCAGCCACTCGCAACGTTCGCGAGCGCGCGCACCAGCACGTTGCGTACGGCCGGTGAGTGACTATCCCGCATAATTCGAGTTCGAGCGATGGAGCACTCAGCTGCCCGGCCTGCTGCCATTCGATCGACACAGACAAACGCATTTCGAACGAACGAACGATAACATCATCATCGCCATCGAATCGTCGTCATATTGCGTGGCATCCCACCTCACCCTTTCACCCAACCCCCCCCCCCCCCCTTTGCAATCCGTCTTTCTGGGGATGAATGATCCCTGCGTCCTAGTAGCGCTGCCAGCTGACCTTCCCAACCGGGGCGACCAGCGTCGTTGTCGTCGCAGATTTGCATCGCCATCTAGATGGCTGCGTGACGCCGTGTGACGTCATGGGTCCATGGGGTTTTGGAGGGGAATTTTCTGGAATTCCAGCCACGGGGCGCAAGGGGTTCCTTAGGGGACCCCCGGTAAGGGATGCGATGGTCGAACATCACCGGAAGAACAGGACCCACCAGGATGGTCTCTCTCTCTCTCTCTCTCTCTCTTTCGCTCTCGTTTCTCTCCGCCTCTCTGTCTTTCCGCATTGACAAGAAGGTCAATGTCCTGGACCGGGGCCCGGGGTTGGGCCGTTTCGCACTTCCTACCCTCTTGTGCGGGAAAGGGGGCTAGCGTCAGCTTTTCGCACGCATTGATTTATGGTAAAACATGAGGCTCTTATTTACATGAACCCATCCTGAACCCCGGGTTCTGGTTGGCAAGAGAAGAGTGAGGAAGTGAGTACGATTCAGTTCAGGCACACGACGATCCTTCAAGCGACATTAAAGCTGAGCTGAGGCACGGATGGCCGGTTGGACAAATTTAAACATTTATGCAGCTGCAACCATATTATGCTCTTGAACTCCTTGCTGTACCTACCATCCTGTGACCTAACCAGAAGAAGTCAGCCAGCCAGACAGCCAGTAAGTCCTAACAAATGTTCTGATCCGTATTCTCGATATTTACCTGTGGAAGAGACAAAGAAGTCATGGGATTAGTTGCAGTTCGATATCAGAAACAGGAATAAACAACGCAGTTTGTTGATCCAAAAAGATCCAACAGCTATCAGCAAACATATCTGTGTTCTATCGAGCATACCAGCGATCAAATGATCAAACACAGTTCTTTCCTTTTTTTCAAGGGATTTCCATTTCCAGAAGCAAATGTGTTCTCGGCGTCGGTGTCGGCTACGAGCGCCAGTTAAACAAACGGCAAACAATGCCAGAGAGTAGCGAGTACCAACAGTTCCTTCTGATAAGGAGATTTCCTCCCCTCTGTCATGCATTGATCCCTTAATACGATGACAAGTCATTAAAAATCAATAAAATCCCTCCAAAAACTCCAAGTCCAATGATTGTCCCACCTGCTGCTACTGTTTCTCGATCGTTACCAGCGATCTTGCGCAAACGCCCAGAGTGCGATCTGCGCGCTCGTCTGTGTGTGTACGTGATCGCGACGGAAAGATCGAACATTTTTTGGCGGTTGACGATCACCGCCCCAAACGACATAACCCGCTGCTGCTGCTGCTGCTGCTGCGAGGGAATCTTCTGTTCAGTTCCGCTGCTCTCTTCCCCATCATCCACCAATGCGCCTCCATCGTCAGCGCAAAGTGCGATCTCGGCTTCGAACGCACACAGCCACAAAGCTGCGCACCGCTTGTAACAAATACCCGCGCGAAGACGGTTCTCGCGCGGTTCATTATATTTCTGGCGTCAACGCCACCCCATCTCGCGGCCTCCTCTGTCGTGTCCCGGACAGCGCAGCCACCATGGCATATCGCCGCGGCTTCTACGCAACAACACCACACGCACACGGATTGACAACACCGGGTGGACTGGGACCGGATGGATGGGTGGTGGAGTTAAAAAAATTTGTTTGATAATTTTGTATTGTTATCTTTGTCACGCGGGTCGGTCGTTGACCCGGCCGTCGGTCAGCTGTGAGCGTGCTCGCTTCGCACTCCGTGAGCGTGAGTGGCACTCGCTGGACTCTCACTCTCGCTGCGCGCCACGGGAGAAAAGGGGAAAATGCGAGAGAGTGAGTGGTCGGGTGGTCGAACAGATGAGTGACTGCTCGAATGGGGGATGATGATGCGAGTGACGGAGTTGGAATGGTTTTTAGGGCGGAAAATTAAGGAAAGAAAACACAGAAATTGCATGCTGTCCATGTGATAACAAACCAATGATCGTTTATCGTTTATCTTTTGTGTCACCTTGACAACCACCGTCAAACAATCACACTCATCACTTGTTGTTGCGTGCACCTTATGGAAGGAAAACCTTGTCCAATTCTTCTCCTACCGTTATGATCCGGTAAAGTGGAAAAGTTTCCAAAAAAGTACGTTAATTACACACAATACAAGCAGTTTGGTGGCATCACTGTCGTGGTAAACAATGTGGCGTTGCAGCAACAGCAGCGTACCATCAGCTGCACCAGCAGAGAGTGCAATGACATCGAATGACCGAGTGCAGCATGACCGGCACCAGGCTGGGATGGAATGGGATGAAGCGATGGTTGGCGGTTTTTTTTTTAATTGAAAACCTTTTAACACTCGCACCTCTCGCACGGTGTTTGTTTTAAACCGGCCGCAGCTCGCCGTATCACCGAAAGAGAAGCAGAAGCGAAGAACGCGAACTAATGATTTTC
The DNA here is from genome assembly GCF_943734665.1 of Anopheles aquasalis. NCBI lineage: Eukaryota > Metazoa > Arthropoda > Insecta > Diptera > Culicidae > Anopheles > Anopheles aquasalis. The sequence goes on along the minus strand of NC_064877.1, from coordinate 73,187,470 downwards.
ACGAACAAAAATTATAAAGATGCACCTCATCTTTTCGGGCAAATAAACTGAATTCTTTCGTAAACTGCGTTTCACTTTAAAGTTTAAACTTCGAAGCAACTCTTAATAAATCATTCTCGCGCAACGGGCTCCCCAGTGGTCCTCCTCCAGTCGGTTTCTGTAGCATAAGTTTGCTTTATGCTCCCGGTTCGGTTCGAAAAGAACACGGGATCATTCCAAGATGCACGAGGGTTGCATGTTAATGCCACCATCGTCAAAAACGTGGTTCCCAACGACAGAAACCGGGAGAGAGAGAGAGCAACTGCTGCATCGCGAGCTGCATTTTGGGGTGCACGGACCAATGTTTGGCGGATGATTGATGACGTTTCGGGTTCGGTTCGGTTCCCAGTTCCCCGCCCTGGGTATCACGTCCGGTCGCTTTCTTCTGTAAAGCTCGAGACAGAGCCGAGAAATATCGTCCGCAATTAATCGTCTCTTCGCTTCCAAACTCAATCCCTAAATCTCAATCTCCCCCCAGAAGACCCCAAAAGCCAGCCGTTCCCTATCCGGGGGGCTTAGCGCGAGCGCGCTACTGGAACCACTTCGTCACCGGAGAAGGGATTCCGAATTCCGAAAATGATTTAATTTAGATAACGTCCCCAAATCCGAGCGACAGCGGACGGACGGACGGACGGACGGACAGCAGCAGCTTGTCGGTGTCACAATGTGCGTGCCACGTGTCGCTGTTGCGTGCTGTTGTGCGTTCCAATCGTCGGCTCGAGAGTGTTGTTTTTTTCGGATTTCAACCATCCTTTCGGCGCCCAGTTTATGAATTTTGTGTACGAATCTCTAGTAGGCCTTTCACTTTCTCGAAGGGTTTTTCGGGGGTCCAACTCAAGCCCAACTCTCCGCCCCCGGCGGCGACACAAGTGTAAGATGTAATTTAAGGGCCAAACAACGACGGGTCCCAGCCCCGCGATTGTTGATTATGAAATCTCGCACATTCGGTGCTGCTGCACCTAATGTCCCCTCTGCTGCACAGAGACGTCATTCGTTCGCTGCTCTGTTTAAATCACTTCCGGACATTCGCGTGACAAAGTGACGTTCCACGGAACACGACCCAAAGCGGGAGCGACGTGAAAATCGACGTGAATTTTCGGGGCTCTGGCACTGCAACAGAACAGCAGAAGCTACGAGCCAGCAAAGAGTAGCACGTGAGAAAGTAGGTTAACGGTATTCATTCAGAAGCGGCCGCAGAACGCGAGGCTTTGAAAGTAATAAATATTACACCTCAAGTGGCTTATAAATCATTACGCCATTGGCTAATTAAACCCTTAGAAGGCCCTTTACAACCCCTCGATTGTTTTGGGGGCAAAAGATCATCAACCGCTTGCCAGACACGCAGAACGAGGGGCCACAGGGCGTGCTTGAGAGCCTCTAAAGCGGATGTTCTAATGGAGGACAGCACCCGAGAGAGACCTCTCCAATGTACAATGTATCATTCCTATTCGATCAGTGACTTTTAGCTTTCGAAAGTGAAACCTCGGACACATGCGTGTGCGGCCTCGAAATCATTAGAACCACAAAGTTGCTGGCCCTCCGATAAATCAACCAAACAGATCGCCAGCAACCTTGCCAACCTTGAGGTGCATTGGTTCGGACACAAATTCAGGGTCAAGCGGTTGAACAAAGGGCGAAAAAAAAAGAAAATATTGTGATTTCCCTCCGAAGCGCGCTCTCTCTCTCTTCCAGTGAACCGTGACCAATGGGCACGAAAACGGACACCCCATTTAGGAGCTTTTTTAGAACAATGTTGCACTTTGGAAGCATAAATCGCTTCACTGCCCGCCCCGGGGGCCCTTCTCTGGCCTTGCTGGTTTGCTGATCGGTGATTGATGTTCTAAAGTGAATATCTAATGCGATTCAATTCTGATTGTGTGTCTTATAATAAATGTCCTTTGTCTCTCCGAAATGCTGTTAACTAACGGGCTTCCCTATGCGCCATGGTCCGCGGTCAAGGAATATAATTTATGCACTCTCCGCTCCACCATTTCTGCAGCTGGTCCGGTTTTGGGTTGACTTCGGTTACAGCATTATCTTTGGCACTCGGTGGCTCGACTTGTCGACATGACGCGACAACTTTTATCAAGAAACCGCTTAAAAAGCCATTAAAGCACCGAGGCGGGGAGAGGCCACTATCGGCCATCGACTAACGAGCAGCTAGGGTTCTAGCGAGCTTGTCAAGGACTCACCGAAAGCGATCCATCGATGCACCGCCAGCCAGCTAACGAACCAACCAACCACTATGCAACATGCAGCCAACAAGCGAGGCAGAGAGGGAGGGAGGGAGAGATACTGCGTACGCGGGAAGGTACATTGACACTTTTCTAGTTCAAGGTGTGCGTGTATGGTGCTCAACCCCATCCACCCCCTCCGATCACCCTGTCTGAAGCACAGACAGACTCTTCAACATCGTCTTCACCGTCAGCGTCGATCGTTTGGCTACGGCGAAGGGGTGCAAGGGGTTGAAGGGGGTGCAAAATCGCAACAAAAAAAACTCCACCACAAAAAGGGGCCCCGTCAGCAGCTATCAGCTGGCGGTGGTTCTAAGTGGCCGCGCTGGCCACTCGGCCTGGGGGAGGGTAATTTTCAACCCCTCTCACCAAGGTACCTCCCCCGTTGCACCCTCACACCTCTGTCTGCCTTTTTGCAATAAGAACGTGAACGAGTGAGCGAATCGAGTTTTAGAAACTTGTGCCCGCGTGGTGCTTGGGTGCGCGTTTAAGGCGTTACGCAATGACGGGGCGATGGTACCTGCTGGCTACCACTAGCACCACCATCAGCAGTAACAGCAGTAGCAGCAGCAGTTAGTAGTAAGTAGCAAGTAGTCAAGAGAGGTAGAAGGCCTCGAGGAATCGGATAATTAGTATAAATTGATACTTGGCCCCATCACTAAAAAGCCGCTGGTGAATCTGCTGGCACATTAGCGATCGAAGATGCCGGTCCGGCTGTCTCTGCGCATCAATCGCTGTCGGTCGATTATGTCGCCATAGCCACTTTTTTTCTGTTGTGCCGCAGCAGATGCCACATCCGATTCGGTGGCTAACTCGTAGCCGTAGTCGCAGTGCTTGTGCAAAAATGTAATACAATGTTTTGTACGCACTTAGATCTACGAAAATTCACCGATTGAATCATCTATTTCGTGCTGCGAAGGAAGATGCGTACTCGCGCACTGATCATATGATCACGCAGCTGATGATGATGATGATGATGATCGTCACGATACTCAGACAGCATGACACAGAATACCTCCCCTGACCCGCGAGCTAGGAATGCCACGAAGGAGAAGAAACGCGTCTCTTGACACAACCGTTTTGCTTCAAAGTCGTTTGCGTAACCGAGTCCGCGAGACGCATTTCTTTCGTTTTTCTTTCCGTTCAGTTCGATTCTCGGCTTCTCGCCGGTCAGCCGGCGGTTCGAGATTTGTGCGTAAATCCATTTGGTTCCCACAGAAGACCGACATTCGACGGAACTATCTGGCAGAAAATCGTTAGTGGCTCCGGATGTCGACTCCGTATGATGCTGCCGACGATGATCACGACGATGACGACCGTGATCGCGGTTTGATTGCTCACGCGACCATTAATTTCGGGCTTCTCTCTCTTGAGTAGCGACCAGCGACAGCTCATTAGGATGATCCGTTGGATTATGTTGCTTCAGAGAATTGCCAGATTCCGTTTCGATGGAGCTTTCATCCCCTTTTTTCTGTGTCTGTTCATTATGTAAATTTTTTTTCGGTTGCTTAATCATGTTTCCATTTTAGAAAAGTTCAACATAAAAACATCACCATCAATGGCACCACGAACATCGAAGCAAGCCTCTTTAAAGAGCATACTTTAACGGAAGCTTAGTAGCACCAGCAGACGATTCGTTTACATTTGCAGCCCGAGTAGAGAAAAGAGAGAGAACAAATTATGTTAGAACGAGAACGGGCGGACGGACAAATCGTGAGCGAGAGGTGGCCACCGCGAGAGAGCACGCGAGCGTTCGCTCAGTTCGTTCGCACGCTAAGTGCATTGACCCAACTCGACGGTGACCCACTTCTGAACCGCTCGGTTGTCGGTGGAGCACGCCGGGAATGAAAGGGGAGATGAGGCGGCGTGGTGTGCATCTTCGCGTTCGCGTTCCCGAAGCTCACGTCATTCTCAGCAGCCGACGACGACGACGACGACGACGGTCGCGATCGATCAACTCGATGGTGTGTTCGTGCTAAGCGCACCGTTCTCTCGCTGATGACGATGACGTATGCTGCTGCCGTTTCTTCTTTTGGAGGTTTTTCTTCTTTTAATCAAGCAGAAGCGAGGGTGCCGGTCGCGTGTGCTATGCTTATGCTGCCCATTGTATTGGGAATTAATTTTCCACAAAAAAAAGGAGGCGCACATTGCGTCGCGATCGCTAATCGAAAGTCATTCGAACAATGCGCATTCGCGGCTGCTGCTGCTGCTGCAGTCGATGCAGCGATGCACTTTACGGACTGACGAATGGGGCGTGCGTGCCTCAAGCGAATCACAACATTACCAGCAGCGTGCTTGCGTGTCGTGAGTGAGTGAGGGAGCGAGCGATGCAAACAATGCTGTTGCTACATGAAGGACGACATTTATGGAAGAAACATTCGAGACGAAATCTGCATCTGAGAAAAGGAGAGAGAGACAGCCATTTATAATTGTTGATTTATGGCAACATAACACTTTTTGGCGCGGTGGCTGCGTGGTTTCATATAAATCCCGCTCGTTGTTGAACAAACAACACTCACCGTGTTAAGATCGCAAGATGTTAAAACGTTTCACGCAAATCTCTTGCAGCGGCAGCAACAGTAATGAAATCCTGTCGCGATCGGTAGACGAGAGAGAGAGCGAAGGGTGATCGCAACGTAAAACGTCAAAACGCTGACAGTCCAATTCCGAATCGATGAATTTGGAAGTCTGGCCCGGACCGGGTGACTGAAGTGAATGGGAAATGGATGAATTCCTGGAATTGATATCTCTTGGACGAGATCGACCTTTTCCATTGGTGGCTGTGGGTTGCTGGATGCTGTCAGTTGCATCACTCCCATCCACCCCCCGGGGGTGATTTAGTAGATGGAGCCAGGAGTGCAAAATTCGTGGTTTGCATTCGCGAATCGGATATTCAGGCCGCGCCACTCATCATCCACGTAACCTTGAGCACCACAGCTCCATGACACATGATCCGAGGCACACACAAAACAGCAACCCCTTTGCGGATCATCCGATATGCTATCTGCCTGTTTTACTCCCCTTCATCCAACTGGCAAGCTCTATGCGTCGCTACAAATCAAACCAACATCATAAACATATGCTCCCCGCTGAAAAGGGTGGAGTGAGCGAACGAGTTGAAGCCTCCAATGCCTCGCTAGTGATGATGATGATGATGATATAACACATGTTACAAAAGCCAATTAAAAACGAAGTGAATCGAAATGAAAAATAAAAGGGAAACGGACGCTCGGCTGGCTAGGCACGCGCACCAATGGCTTCATTACAATCTTGGCGCCACGTTGCTTGTGACTGACTGGCTGACTGACTGACTGACTGGTCAGCCGATGTGGTTATGTGTGGTGTGCCACTGGTGAGGAAGTAGCAGACCTCACTGAGATTTCCGACTGGTCACTGGGCGCGGCTTTTTTTTTGCTTCCGCCAAAGCGCTGGCCTCCCAAATAGATGGTGGCTTTATCAGCGGCGCTGCATCATGCTGTCATGCTGCCACGTTGACTAAAAGCAGCACTTGTGACAAAGGGCGGCCCCTGCGACGGGGCGCACGACCCGCACACAATGGTGCGCCTCATTCGCGAATGGCAAACATAATTAAAATATTTTGAACACTTGGACACCATTGACAACGGCATTAGCTGTTGGTGCTAAGTGCTACCGTGCTACAATGTACATTGTAATTGCAATGCACACTCCCGCTGCTGCTGCTGCTGCTGCCAGTGCTGCTGCACATTGTGTGATTGGAGCACCGATGGCGAGATCATTAATCATTGGCAGCCACCACCGGGCATCATCGTGTTACAGGGGCATGATCGAGCTGGGAAGCAGGCAGAATGGCAAAGCGACCACCACCGTGAGCACTGGCAATGTCATAACGAATCAAAAATCAATAACTCTATCGCCTTCGCTGAGCATAATCGCAACCGGAGAAGACAGCAGCAGCAGCAGCAGGGAAGCACCGGAAACACATTTGATGGAACGGTGACCGACAAACCGTGAATGATTTCTTGTGGATCCGTTCCTTTTTGATTTGATTCCTCGAAAACTGACGGTGATGATGATGATGATGATGGTGGTGACGATGGCAGGAACGACACATTGAGCATAGTGTTTTCGCGTAAATTGCCCGTTGGTTGACTCAAAGTAGTGGCCCAGCAGCAAACCGCAGCTTGGTCAAGGTGTGATTCAAACCCTGGCAATTGACCGACCAGGCGGGTTTTCCCTCATGGCAGCGTGACCATCCACAAACTAACAAACAACGTAGTGCCAGGTCCGCACGTCGATCAGGTAGCACGAGCGCTTGAGCATAACTTAAGTCAAACTCCTCCTCGTGCCTGCCTCGCCAAGGTTGCGTGTGTTGCGCAAGAAAACGCCACAACCAACTAACCAACTGGTGAATGTGAGAGAGAGAGAGAGAGCAGGAGAGTGATTCGAGGAGGAAGAGGGGCAAAAAAAACACTCGTCAGCACACATACAATGCTAGTGGCATAGAGAGCTAGAGGCGCCGCAAAACGGAATAAGATCGAGCCTTGTGTGGTTTGGCCAGGGAGTCCGAGAGGAGGCGAATCGAGAAAAAAGGGGGGTGCACCGTGTTTGGTGGCCAACCGAGGACAACGTCAACGACGATCGTTTGCGATCTTGTACGCCGGTACGCCGCCACCGCCGCGTGTCTTTGAATTCGATTAGCACCGCCAATCGAATGGCTGCCAACAGCGAGCGACAGTGAGTTGGGGGTTCGTTGCTTGCTTCTCGCTCAACTCACCGATCGTCCATCTAATCACCCTCAGCGCCTCATCGCCATCATCTTCGTTGGTTCATTATTTTCTAAAAAAAAAAAACGTTCCTTGCAATTACCACCGCCGCTCGCCAAGTGACAACTGGTCAAGCGCGCTCGAGTACCAGTTGACAACCTTTTTTTTGTGCTCCATTCCATTCCGCTGCGTTGTTTGGCGGTCGCCACTACACGGTCCAAGAAGGGAGAAATCTCTTCTCGACACAGAGTCGGTGCAGCCACGGTGTTCGGTGGTGTGCTGGATGCATTTTTGCAACGGTACCCCCCCACCAGTTCGCTGGCTGCATGCAGCTTAATTAAGCTGCGTTGGCCTTGATTTGGTGAGAACGCGCCTCGTGGTGTATGTGCGCAGGACGGTCATGGTAGGTACGCCGTGTCGCCAGGTCGTGGGCTGGCTAATGTCGAAAGTTGGCAATCTAGCTGACCCCATCGAGCGGCGGAGTGGTTTTTCGCTGTCAACGCGATCGCGACCCGAATGTGCGACGCCATTTAGGACCATGCGAACCATGTGGTGTGGTGGTGGTGGTGCTGGACCTTGATGTCTTGAAGGCACCTTCTTATGGGATATCTCGCTATCTGAGTCTGTAGCCAGTAGCTAGCTCAGACAGCTTATCTGTGAAGGTTGATAGGTGGTTGAACGCGTGTTGACGGATGTTCTAGACGGTGATGGTTATAGGGATGTTTGGGGGGAGGGCGCTGGAGACGCCTGGTAGCTGGTAATTTTCCTTTTAATGAATGTCCATTTTCTGCTGTTGCTGCTGCTGGTGGTGTTTGCATTTCGCATACACAACCTCTGCACAGCACCAGCAAATGGCCAATTCGCACAGAACATAATCCGGAATGCTAATGAGACGCAGGCAAGTTGTCGTCGTCGTCGAATGGGGCTTGGTTTTCAAATTCGCAGACCGCAATGACCGACTTGCTGTGCTGCTGCTGCTGGTGTTGTGGTGGTGTGTTTAGCACTTTGACTTAGTGGCTTAGAAATCGAAGCGTTTTATTTGTCGATCGAGAGAAATCGTCGTCGATCGTCCCTTTGCCTAGTGCCAGTGACCAAAAGGGGTGTTTGGCCTGAAGGTTTCTCGCTCGTTGGTATTTGTTTTTTTAAATCTTTTGCCACAAAGCCAGAGCGAATTGATTTGCGAGCGGGTACCGTTGGGTTTAGGGGGAGGGCCAGTCCGTGGCATCGATTGACAAGATAAATTGACCATCTGTGACCAGATGGCTGGTAGTGACCACCGGCGAAGCCCCAGCCGACCAGCACATGAGTGCGTGCGTGCGCTCTTACTCGATTGTCTCGTGGATCTCTTCGCGCGGTGGGAGTGCAAAACATATAAATATATGCTGCTACCATCCCCCCGCTTCCCCACCATTCCCTGGAATGTAGCGGCGAGCGAATGCCGCGCGTTCGTTAAGCCTGATTGACGTGATTTTAATTTTGGACATTGGTTGGCTCGCTGGCCACCTTCCCAAACTCCCACTGGAGCCCCATTGCCTCAAAAGCAAACAAGTCGCGAAACAGAAAACTTATTTTATTGTCAACAAGGACGGATTTGTAATTTGGCGAAGCTGTTGAGGGGTGGGAGGATGAGGAGAGTGATCTCTCGCGCGCGCACACACTCTTTTGCGGATGACATCGTGGCACAGTGAGGGAGTGTGTGAGGGAGCTCTTAATGGCATGTCCCCCCCCCCCTCTCCCCCCAGATAACCGGCAAATGTGAAAGCATCGACAGCTTCGACAGCAGCCTGGTTGGTAGGCAAATAGCTTTGTGGTGCGCTGTGTGGTGACTTCACTCCGCCGTGGACATGGCGCGAAAGCGAAAGCGTTCCCCTTCCTACTCAATCTTTTGCCAGGTCCAGTACCGTTTTTGGCAAAATGGCGTAACACGAAAAAATAAAAATAAAAGTTTGTCCCCGAGGTGTTGGGGTGGACCGTGTGGTCGGTATTCTGGTTTTTGATGGTTGGTTACTGGCCTAACCGAGCGGATTGCTTGCTAACGACTAATGTTGTGTGTGTTTCGGTTTCTGTGTTTGGTGTTGCACGGACATGATTAACGAGGTCATAAATTTGGCGGATCTCTGGAGGAGATTAGAAGCCACCAAGGGGCCCGCCACACAACCGGTACGTGGGCTTTCGCACAAAACTTTTCGTTTGTCGTCGTCTGCGAGTCGCAAGAGACCAGGCGTAATGGCCATGGGTGGCTGGTCCTGGAGAAAGGGAAAATAATTTGCGGACGGACCTAAATCTCTACAAACCAGCGATCAGACTTGGTCGGGTGTTAAATAAAACAGATACAAACGCTGCATAACAATCACAACCCATCGCCACAAGCATATTCAATCGGGGTGTCCCGGCAAGGACACGTCTCTCTCGTCACAAATCTCTACATTCGACTGTCCCTCGTTAGGCTGCGTAAAATATGGTTAGTTGAGCTACAAGTGCCCACTGGTAAACAACTTGCATTAGCATTTGTAATGCGTAATGTGACCTTGGCACACGCAGCGACACTTAAAAGTTGAATTTCATCGATCGAAAGCAAAGATAAATAAAATCCAGCGTGTCCAGCGTGTCCGTGACGTCACTAGCTTGAGGTCTCACGTGACAGATGTTCTGTGGACAGCGCCACACCATTATGGCTGCACGCCGCTGCATAATAAAGTGAATAAATCAATAACACGAAGAACGGGCCTTCTTCTGTGACTTTTTCTTCCTTTGCTGACCGCTGGTTCTTGCAGAATGGACCCTCTCCAGCGGCATTCTCATTATTGAATAACATACTCCAGCGCCAACGATGATCCGCCGATGGATCGGTTACGATGGTGGTAGTAGGCTGTACAAACCGACGCCATCTCCATAGTTGCATACGATGTTAGCAAAGAGAAGAAGAGACAGAATGGCAGTCTGGTAGTAGTACTCTGCTGCTGGTGGCTGTCAAACCGGTACTACTAACATAGTTTTACCTAGCGTGTCGCTAGTGACAGGCCTCACAATGAGCGAGAGATAGAAAGAGAGAGAGAGAGCGCGTGTATGTGTATCTGCAGAACCCTCGGCCGAAGAGCACTCCGAGGCGTCATCAGCGTCATATAGACGAGCGGGCGATGTGCACTGCAACCGTGCCAGCAGGGGTTGCAGGAAGGAAGTTGTGGCAGCAGTGGCGCTGGAAGCAATAGAGAGGACCGGTTCACTCACACCCATGCCAACACACCCAGACACACAAAAGATGGTCGACGCGGCACGCAAAGAGAGAAGAACGCGATTTGCGCGAAACGAAAGTGGAACAAAGTTGAATAGACGCAACCAAGGACGGACGGATGGATGGACGGGTTGTTGGTGGTGCTGTCGTGTGGTGTCGGTGCGCCGCTATAAAACAACCCCCGTGGGGAGCGCCACAGTGCACCGGATCTGCTGGAGATGGAGCAGCGGATGCACTCACTGTTGATGCTGATGGAGGAATAGGCAATAGGAAGTGATCGTCAGTATTGATGGAGCATCAGTATCTTTTCACCCCCCAAAATGGCGCCCGCGGAGAAGAAGAAGAGTTTAGCAGAGGATCTAAAACTGCTAATCTCAACAACCTCCTCATTCAGTCCCTCCCTGCCGGAACGCCCTTCTTCGCTTTTCGCAATCGAAGATCATCCTCCTTCGATCGGGGTTGCGCAGAGAATGAAAGGAACGCCTCTTCGTTCTCCTCTGGCGGCTCTTGGGTGTTGTGGTCGGGTCCATCCGGTCACACGCGAGCCCGCTGGCACGCGATGAGCCCTACACCAATCAATGCCCCCTCGGGGGGTCAACTGGAGAACTGGGGGTTGCGTCAGATCAGATGATCAAACCGTACCGAACCGGACCGATCGACACGCCGTGTGACAAGGGGCCGAAGCCTCGCGGGAACCATCGCGATGATGGGACGGATCGGGACACCACCCTCGCTACCACCATCTCGAGAACGTTTTTTTTTTTGCGCAACCACCGCCGGAGGATGGATGCTGGCTGGCTAGCTCGTTGGTTCTTGGTGCCTTCAGCACTGAGGGCTGAAGATCGCACCGGACGATACAGGAGAGTCAAAGGGGGCCCCGGAGGGTAACTCTAAAGCATTGTCTCTACCTTCAGCATCTAGCAATGGCAATGATTGAAGGGCCACAGCCCGTTCCGTTCGCGCGAGGGGAAGGCCAAATTGCCGCTGCCAATGCAAGATCATTATCGGATCGGAGCTTAATGGCTGCATTGTGACGCGAGGCTCGAAGGGAAACGATAGGCTTTTCTATTCATAATTCATTCTGCTTCTGGTGGCCAAGGAAGATCGTCTGTCGGCCAGACGATCTATGGCTGCTCGGCACGCCAATCACGTCGTGGGGTGGGAGCACCACTGCTGGCTGGAGGTTGAAGGGCACAGGCCTAAACAGGGTCTTACGTAAGACAATTGGATCCTTTTTTCGGATCCTCGGTCAGGAGAAGTGGTGTTTTTGGGTTGAGGGAATCGTTAGATGAGGAGAAGAATCTAGCATTAAGGCAGTTTGGTGTATCCGAATCTCAATAATTATTCGCTTTTGAGTAATGTTCTATGTTTCTCACTGCGCTTTGGAATCAAATTTGAATAATAAATAGGATAAGTAACAATCTCAACCTTTGGGAAGTTTTAATGAAAGAACTTATATGGTCTAAGGACACAATCCTCTTTAATAGTTCTTTTTGGATTGTTTTGTGATCTTTTAGTTGAAATATTTCTTGTGTTTATTGGTGAGGTGCTCTAATAATAAAATTTAAAATAGATAGCAGCATAAAATATAGAAGCTCGTGCGTCTCGTGTTTTGAATGTCTGCTCAATTGCATTGTATTGTATAATGCTAAGACGACAGTGTTCTAACAGTCATCAGTGCAAATATACGCCCGATACATTTCAATTGATTTTTTGTTGTTGCAAAACTCTATAGCAACAATCAAATGAAGCATGATTTGCACAATGCATTGCAGCAACAATTTACAGAAACCAACGCTGAACTCAATTCCTTTTGATGTTCTTCGTGGAATAGTTGGCGCACAATTTACCAAATACAGTCCTGTTTTGAAGTTTATCCAACCGAAAGCTCCCCGTTCTTCAACCCAACGCTCATCATTACCATCCTGCAGCGCGTGATGCAACGAATGCACCGAAGAATCATCAAAGATCGAAGGCAGGAAACCCCTTCCGATCCGTTCCATTCCGTGCCAAAAAGCTGCCCATGAAGGCGCATGCCACGAAGCGCTTCACTTGCCATTTCTGTCTTCAATATTCTAATAGACCTGGCCACGGGCCGGGCCGGGCCGGGCAGTGGGGCTCGGACTTTGGCCCGCAATTCATTATACATTACAAGTTGCAGCCAAGTTAATTGCCATGCCGCGGCGATCCGTTATGAAATTGATTACCGAAGCGGCAGAATTGGGAAGCAACCAGCTTCTTCGTGCAAGAGGCGGTAATCACGAATCACGAGCTTGAAACAGGTGCCCCCCGTTGGAGGTGGTGGTGCTGGCGGTTAATGCAGAAGAAAGATGAGAGAGAGAGGAAGGTGCTGTTGCTAATGCTTCTTGCGTCTAATGACTTCCTCACCATCCGTCTCGGTTCTCCAGAGCGCCCGAGAACAAAGGTGCAGAGCAGAGACTTCGCTTCTTCACTTCAACTGAAAGGCTGCAGGTTCGGTTCTGCAATCTCGCTAATGACCGGCGGCGCACTTCCCCTTCCCCACATCAACGGCTCAACACAGCTTGGCGGAAGTAACAGTCGTCGAGTTGGTGATGGTGCAGAAGTGGGTCATTCCCGCACCACCAGCCCGTAGTAACGGTGTATATCCCACACTTCCTGCCATCCCACGATCGATCGATCAGCACGGGGAATGATCTTTAAACCATCGCAAGACAAGCGCGCGCGGAGAGGAACTGGTTTGCGTAGCGCTGTGCACTGCCAGTGAGCGACAGTTTTGCGTGATCTCTTGGGAGGCGAAGTGATCAAATGCGGGCCAATGGGTTAGTGAGGGAGGGCTATAGGGCTAGGAGGGTAGCCGGAACTTGAACCCCGCAACGGGCAGGACCGGTTTTTCTTTTTATCGAATCCTGTCCGTTTGCGTAATGTTGCCGACGGGCAACCGAAGGCGGTGCCGAACAAATAGCGACTTCATTCAGCTCCCCGCGATAACCACGAGCTGATTAATTGCGTGACAGTCGATGTCGAGGTAGGAGTGCGTGTGCGACTCCAGCAATCGCTGCCAGCACCTTCTCTCTAATCACGTGAGGTGCGTGCGTGCGTGCGTGCGTGCGAAGGAAGGGCACATTACATCGCGACATAATTTGCATAAATAGACCACGAGAGTGCGACGCACTGGGTAGAGTGTGTGGTGCGTGCAGCGAATTGTCAAGCTGTAAAGTCCGTCATCATCATCGCAGGTGCACCGTTCAGTGAGGTGCGTTTGATCGCACTTGCTGCCCTGCGCTGTTGCATAAGCAGCGTGGCTGCAGGCTGCACGATGCACCAACACGAACCGATAGCCGACGATTAGCAGGCAGCGTATATTTGATTTGGTCATTTAGGTGCCGGAGCTTGAAGGTGGCGCGGACCACAATCACCGCACCGCACGATCAGCAGTATTGCAGATTTCAATTTGTGAAACGTGCGTCGCGCGATCACTCACGATAGGGCGGATGTCGCTTGTATGAGGTCCGTGGACAGGTGTGGCGTTTTGTAATCGACGCAGTGTTAGTTTGATTACATCGCAGATCGATGGCAGATCCAGTGACAGGGGAATTAGTATTCGATCAATGACTTGTTACAGGAGGTGTATGAGTCTGTGGCCCGGATTAGTCACACCCAAACCAAATCGAACCCGAGCGAATCAGTTTTCGAACTGGCAATAAATTCACATCGACCGCGTCAAGAGCAATTGGGTCAAACTCGATACTCGACGGTTCGCTCGTACTTGACGGAGCTGTCATGGTTTCCGTTCTAATTAGATAACGCGCAACGCGCCTTTGTCCAACCGGTTCACTCCGTTCCGGTAGCCAGACGAGGAGGACGAGGAGGATTCTACACTTTTCGCCAATTACTGCCGCCCTCCTTTTTGGCGGGGTGGGCCTCACCTCATTGTCACCTCATTGCGATGAAGTTAACGAGCGCGTTTAGGGCCTTCGGGTACACACGTGCCAGCATATATTTGCAGGGCGAGGCCACCTTTTATGTGGTGCGACAGAACCTTTTGGTGTGCGCACACACTAGCACAAGATCTTTACGACCAAAAACCGCTCCTTGTGAGGACTGACTTTCGATTTTCAGGTCGGTATCGGGTCCCCAACTGGCGCTCTGTCGATCGAAATATGACAAACTGCCATTACGGTCCGTGTCTGTGTGCGTAGGTTGGTCATAAGCTTTCACCAGGATCACACTTCTTTCGGTGCTCAATTCAGAACGGACAAGGAGTGGCCGCGAACGCAGCGTGAGTCAGGTGTTACCGCAGTCCGCCCACCACCGCGATATCAAGCCGCGGTGTAAATGCGAAATGCGTGGAGTAACTAACTCCCAAAACACAAACACCAGAGGGTCTACTTCTCTCGTGTGCTGGCGCTTGCTTGCTTTCGCATTGCCGGTCCCGCTCGCTGCCAATGTGCGGGCCGCTAGTCGATGGTGGCGATGGTAACTCCGAAGTAGGTCAACGCTGAACGCGCGCGAGAGAGGGTGGAGGAGGTCCAATCGCGATGCGCGATAGACCTTCCAGTACTCCACCACCGTCACCTTCCAATCCAGGGGTCTGTTGCTGCGGTCCAGGAAACCTTGCGTTCGAGCCGCCGATTCCGGTTCTTTGCGGGAATTACCGAGTGAGCGAAGGCGAAGGCGAAGTACGCGCGTACGCAAAGTAGCAGCAGCGGCCGCAGCAGCAGCAAGAAACGGACACGGACAAGATAGGAAACCTCAGAAGAAGGGTGCTTTCGGGACAATTATTTCGTTTGTTTTATTTGCTTCTTCTGCTGTCGCTGTCGCTGTCGCTGCCGCTGTGGCCAGCCATCGAATTACTCGATCGCTATCTGCTTCGTGGCGTTGTGCTGTTTCTCTTCTCCTTTCTTCAACGCCGGAGTTTTGAGTGATGGATTTATTAATGTCTCGCCGGTATGCAAATGGCGTGACACAAGCACATACAGACAATAGGACTACGGATCCTCTGATTTACCGGAGGGCCACTTTCATGGAGACAATCAAGCTTTGATTGAATTGATCTTCGCGAATAGATTTGTGGATTCGCCTGAACGGAACGGAACGAAAGCCACAAATGTATGACATTTTGGAAAGAGCTGGAATGGTGATCAGCGTGCTGATTGTTATTTACGCGGCGCGATCGCCAGCGTCTGCGTGAAAACGCATCTCCATATCAGGAGCACTGGTGTGACGGTTGGTCCACGGTATACCGAGGCCAATAAATCAGCTAACAGTAATTCATTTGGTGGTCGGAGTCCCAAAAGGGCACCCATGGCCATGGTGCGTAAATGCTTGTTTACAATGGCGCAAAAGCGCGAACTCGGTACTTTGCCTGTGCGCAACGTTTTCGTCCTGTGCCGCTCCATTGCGGATGCTTGATGATCCCGGACGCTGGCCAGAGGAGAGTCGCCCAGAGGTTCCACCCGTAGACAACCATGGAAGGCATCGCTTTCAGCTGCGTAAAGCTGCGTGACTGACTGACTGTCCGGCTGTCGGACTGTGGCCTGGCATGGTGAAGCAGTCCGCAGCCCACCATAAATTGAAGTTGGTGGAGTTGGGAGGGAATTAATAAAATGTTGCGGACGCTAGCGGCCTGCTGATGAGAAGCAGGAGAGAGACAGAGAGAGAGCGCCAGAAAGAGAGCTGCCTGACGAAGGAAAGGCAAAAAAGGAAGGACGAGAGAGAGAGAGAGAGAGAGCGAGCAGCAACTGGCAACAACAACAGCACACAACGTAACAACGAGCGGGATCGAGCGTCAGGGAGGCGAGCATGCGTAAAGCGCGATCGCGATCGCGAAGCCGAAGATGGGGAGGTGGGTTGGATGGTGGAAGAGACGCGGAAAACAGTTAGGTAACTGTACATAACTTATGATGTACGCTCATCGACGCGCCGACGCCGGATCGAGCCGGTTTTGGCTTCCAATCCCCCCATCGTGGCCCCAAGCCAAGCCACGCACCGCGACCGCACGACGTTCGCGAGATGGTTGTTGAATGGGTTTGAATGATTGAAGCTCGAGTGGGAAGAGAAGGCCAGAGAGAGAGAGAGAGAGAGAGAGAGAGAGAGAGAGAGAGAGAGAGAGAGAGAGAGAGAGAGAGAGAGAGAGAGAGAGAGAGAGAGTAAGCGAGGACGAATGCTGAAGATGCTCAGGAGAAATATGATTTTAATGATGAGCCTAACGCCTTTTTGGGGTGGTTGAGATGCGTTTGATGGGAGTTGGTTTTTGTGATGGTGTTTCTCTTCCATTTTTAGGGGGAAAAGGCGATTGGATCTTAAGAAGTGTTTGATGTCGATGTTCCAATCTGGAGAGCGTTTTGTTTGGAGTTCTTCAATAATTGAATCCTTTTTTGGAAAAGATTCTTCCAAAGATGGCAGTTGAGTTGTTGCTTATTGGCGATAATTCACTCGGGAGAATGATAAATCGAGAACCAACTTACAATTGCGATTACAAAACGACGTCTTCACTGTCATTATGGCAGAAAAAGGACTTGAAACATACCTGCAATTGAAATAGAAAAAAGGAAGGGAAAAAGTCGTTAGAAAATGGGTTAAAGCGAGCAGTTAGCATAACAATAAAGAAGAACAAACAATCTTCGATTGAGATTGCATTGCTACCAGCGCAGCAATCATTCCGATCCGTTCATGCAATGATACAGACCGATAGACACCACGATCAACGCCGGATCGCCACTGAGTGACTTGAAAGATGAACGAAGAAACTCCCAATCTACACAATTATCATTTACAACATCGAATCCCATTAGAATTGAGCATAATTTGTGCAGCATAACATTCCCAAGCCCCGAAGACCATCACCTGGATGGAGATGGGATCCACGCTGGTGTCCAGGACCGCCAGCCAGCCAGCTAGCCAGCTAGCCAACTTCTTTCGACACGTTTCCGAGTAGTTCGTCTTCTGGGCTGGACTACAGCCAATCAAATGCAAATGAGAAGTACATTTTGCTGCTCCATTACGGGCGGAATTGATCGCAGCATTATCCCTAAGGGGCGTCCAGATTGCCGATCCTAGGGCCGAGTATCCGATTGTGGGATGGGTTCAATCCCCGCGTCACACTGGGGTGGACGAGGCGTGCTGACGGACTGAAACTGAACTTATTGGGAATGAAGTTCGTGACAGCCACCCTTCTCCCTCTCTCTTTCCTGTCCTCTCAATCGCACTCCCCCGGGGGGGTTCCGCAACGCAATAAGCGCGCGAGATAGTGAACGGATTGGACTTCGATCGTTTGTGAAGTGTTCTGAGGCAAGATCGCCGGCGCGTTCTTGCTCGCGGGGACCGATCGGTCAGCAGCAGCTGCCGCAATCGGTGTGCCGGTGGACCGTGATTAGTGGCCAGTGCCGTAGCCGCGGTTGTCTTGGGTCCTAATACCGAAACGAATGACTAATTTTACGAAACTGATTTCTCGACCCGCCCCGCCACCTCCTCCGCCTGATCTAGAACGATCGCTTTGCTGTAGTGAGGGGGTTTTGGTGGCTGGCCCTGGTGCCTCCCGCGGCGTGACTCATATCGAGTGCCTAGAACCTCGAGGATTCGATACGGCCGGCACCGTTCGGTTCGTTTCGGTAATTTATGCTCTCGCTTTAGGACATGTGACACACATATTTCATCCATGTACGGTGGCGATTTGTCAGTAGAAGCACACATACATACACGGGCACACATACATCACCCCGTGTGATGCTTTGTTCAACGATCATTAGCTGAGTAATGGATGAAGTACTGTTTCATTCCCGTCGGTATCGACCGGTATAGGTCGTGGTGGGTTGCGGTACTTGAACTCGGTGGCGCTAACTTTATGGCAATCAACAACCACTAAAAAGGTGCCCAGGTTTCAGGCGTTTCGGACGAAAAAAAAGGGGAGAAACTCTCTTTCAACGCCGTCACGGAGGCCTGCCGATTGACCGAAAGCAGCATTCTATGTAGCAAGCAGCGCAATCTATTCAACATCCTAGCTTCATAATCACCGGCTCGGTACGGGGCAGTTTGATCTTTATGGCCGAAGCTCGAATGAGGGTGGTTTCCCGGAGGAACCGTAAATCATTAAAAATGTTATTCGCGTTTTATTCAAATTTTCATTCCGCATCCCACCTCGTGGGGAAACCGGAAAATTTGGAGTCCACGAGGGGAAAAGAATAGTTTTTTCAGTTTTAATTGCCGCCTAACGAATTTTTTGGGAGGGTGCTTCACCACACCATTGCAACCGGCTTTGGGTGCCATGCCGTGGCCGAACGAATAGAAGAGAGTTGGTCACAAGAGTTGGAGCAATTAATTCTGGGATCTTCTATCAGGGGCCCAGGACTTTTATGACAATTTTTCTGTTGGCCATTTCGTCGTGATTTGCTTTTGAATACTTTTCTCTAGAAAAAAAACTTTTGAATCTTTCGCCGTACTTCGTGGAGTGCTCTATCACTCTATTTTTACCGAAATCTCATCTTTGAGGATTAAAATTGGGAAAAATAAAATAATTTTCAAACATTATGTTCTGTCTTTCGCTGCAGCAAACAACCGAAAACCGCGTGCCTGCAAAGACCACATGGCGGGCCCATGGCGACAGCCCCCGAAGCTAGCAAATCTCACTTCGCCCCAAATTCCGCATCCGCAACACTCGTGAACAAGCAAGGGGTGCAGCACCTGTTTCAATAAAACAAAAGAGAGAAAAACGGCTAGAAAAAAACAGCCGGATGATTGCGTTACGTTTGTTGGAATCTATTCATCGGCAATGGCGGCGATTTCGATTTCGTCAATCGGGCCTAGGGACACATGGGAGGGAGTGAAAATGGTTCATCAACCCTTCCCTTCCCCTTTGGGGGTAGCAACAAAGCAGCAAAGTGGCCAATTGGTAAACTTATTTTCTGCCAACGGAAGCCCGATCGGTCGGATTGGTAGCTCCAAAGGTACCGCCATCGCGACGTGTTTCAAAACGTGCAACGCGTATAGGAGGAAGAAGCAGGTGAGGGTAGCCAGCAACACTAACCAACAGAACCAGCAGCGGTATAGAAGATCGCAGTCGGTGCTTGGTGGGGAAGAGGAAAAAATGGATTGGAAAGACCCAAACAAAACACTCGACAAACGCCATTTGATTACACATGGAATGGCGGATGAGCGGACGCACGGTCTCGCGGGTGCTTTGCACTTTTCCCCGACTGACCTATATTCGCGGTGGTCGCGTCGCGCACACGATGGTTCGTGCCTCGCTCGCTCGTGTGTGCTGCTGCCACCCCCGTCGTCGTCGTCGTCGTCGTCGTTGTTGTTGTTGTTGATGGGGGCTTCCCATCATTCACAAGCTCCCATGCCAGACCAGCACCCACCCATCGAGCCCGGCGGGCGTTAGCGTTCTTTTCATATTTTCCGTAAAGAATATTTCCATACCAATGGCACCACCCCCCGCCAACCGGCGGTAGGAACGGCGGGTTTGAAGTGGAATTGTAATGGCGCTTTGACACCTCATGCGAAGCTTCTAGCCACGCCAACACCACACCGGCGGACCTTTATGTTGATTACTATGCTAGTGACAGCGAAGGGGGAAGGAAGGGATAGAAAGGCAGCGAGAAATGAAGAGAAAAAAATGGAGGCTCGTGCAACCGACGCCATTATGCATGAATTGGAATGCAGAAGCGGAAACGGAGAAAATGCTCACGGTTGGCACACTAGCGGGTGCGCGTGATGCGCTCACGGTGATGTGGGGGTTGGATATTTGCATGCTTTCCATGCTCATGCCCGTGCTCACTCAGGGGCTGTGTGCTGCTCAGGGTGGGATTGAACACAGAAACAAAACAGCAGAAAATCCCTTCAGCCCCAGCATAATTATGAACCGTGATACCGCAAGATAACCGGGCCAAGGGGGATGGAATGACGATAACGGACGGAAGGGTTCTGGCGGAAGATCCCCGGAATCGGGATAGGAGCTTGATAGAACGATGGAATAAAGATCGTTTTGTAGGGAGCTTTTCATTCGAGTGCCATTAAAAACGGACTTCGATATTTAATTTTTCTAGTGATGCTTAATTTTAAATTTGTGCTGCTTATAATGCTGTACCTTTCAAAAGAAGATTGTACTTTTTTTGTTGATAATTTCAAGTATTTGATTCCGAGATATTGATTTATGAAAAATAACGCTTTATAATTTGCTTAAAACATCTTACTACTTTACGAACGGTTTTCGTGAAACAAACCGTATTTTTAAACAGAACATAAAATTGATTGTTCGTCTGTAAAAGCTCCTAATCTTGCCAAAGAGTACCGATTTGTAGCTTCATATCAAATGTAGAGAAAAAATTGAAGGTGTTTTCCCACGAAAAGTCTTAAAAAATGAGCCTATTTATTCACCGAATGAATATAAGAAGTTTAGAGGTTGCTACATGAAGGATTTAACAATAAGATCTCGTATGATGTTCATATTTTAAACGCAGTTCTATTGCTTTATAGACTAAATAGTAAGTACACGATTTCATCATCGATCACACAAGAGTAAACATAATTTCAACTTCCATCCGGTGCGGTGAGTGATATGCATTGCTACCTTTCCAGTGACATTGTGTGCATCGATCAGCATGCGGGCACCACCCTCGCTCACTTTTCAAACTTTAAGCGACTGTATCGCGTCTGATGCTGGCGCTCGAGAAACAGTGCCACCGACCACCATATTTCTGCACCAATCGCCTCCAACCAACCAACCGACCAACCGACCAACCGACCGACCGTGTGGATGCAAAAGAAGGGAAGATAATAAAATAATTTGTGTAAAAAGCAGCACCGACCGACATCAGGCAGCATCACCACCGATGAGCCACGATGGCGGAAGCACGGAAGGAGCGGGTCCGGGACCGGAGCGGAAAAGCCAACTGTAAAAATGTCGGTAAACAACGGAAAACTGTGGCCGCACGGTCGAAGCCGCGAAAACGAACGGTACATTCCGGGGTACAGAGGAGGATCTAACACAACGCGCGCTGGTTTCCATTCCCTCTCCAGGCTGCTTGCTTGCTTCTCTCGTTCACCGTTCACCGTTCGTGTTGTTAGAATGGACCAGCGAAAGGAACGGGGTGGGATGGGATGAAAATCCAAGAGCAAGAAATGCGGGATGCGCGGCATCGCAGCATAAGATGGTTCGGAAAGGGGTCTGCTAGATCCCCCCCCAACCCCGTTGATTCGGTGGAAAAGAATGGAAAAGCTAATGGAAACGGACGCACACACAGAAACGGGGGGAGACCGCGAATGATGGCGAAGAAAATGATTAAAATGAAGAACGAAATAGAAAAGAATGGAAGCGAAAGGCCCCCGGGATCGGGAGGGAGCGAACGCTTCGCGAAGAATCAGACGAAGAAGGCATGGAATGGAAAGGCACAACCAGCGAGTGAGCGAGCGAACGCGGATAGTTCTCAGGTGTAACATATTTGTTAATAGCACCACGGACTACGGACTACGGCGCTGCGACCGCTATGCGCAGACACAACGGTACTCTCCGTTACTTTGTGCCAACGAGCCAACGGGCCAGCCAGCCAGCCAAGTCAGTCAGTAAGTCAGTCACGGGACGGGAGGCACAGAGAGAAGGCAGCCTTGAAAGAGCAGCGTCGTCCCCTCTGCTCCCCATTCGTCTATGACTTATGTGAGAAAGCAACAAATTCCTAGTCACGATCAAAGACGGGAGAGGAGATGGCTTTCGAGCCATTCCCAAGCCATTCTAGACGACTCCCGGCGTCGCCTGCTGTCGGTGCGCCGTGGTCCGTTATCTACTTTTGATTTCAATTATTTCATTATTTCGAAATCGGCGTCGGCGAATCACAGCCGCTGGGGTGCTGCTGCTCGCACTTAAGGCTTCTTCCTTTAATGTCTTCCAATGGAGGCGGCAGTGGTGGAGCATATACACACTGGTCCCAGGAAAGCTTTTAGAGTGAATTCCTCCTCAAGAACTGAGTTCTAGGAGGTAGACGTTGGAAAATATAATGATAGCTTATAGTTCGGGAATGGTTTGGAGTGGCAGTCCTGCGATTCTGGAATGTACACTATACCACCACCAGATGGCGCCACTCTAGAGTTACTTAGTTAATGCTGGATAATCGGAATTTAATTCCTCGAAACCAAGTCACAATCGTCATGTACTTGTACGGCGAAGAATTAAAGAAGAAAGTTAAAGATGGCGTCCAATGAAAGAAGTGAAGGAGATTGTCCTGAGCACATTACAAGGAAAGTATACGGTGCCGTCTCGCTGCTTACCTTTGATGGATCCACTGGAGGAGTTCTGCACCGTGGATGCCTGCACATTCGTTTGCATGGGCATGTGCGCTTCCAGCTTCGACGTAACATTACTCCACATTTCAAACATCCTCGAAGTGAACATCGAACCCGCCGCAGGACCGTGCGCCACCGGAAGACACACGGTTCAGGACACCTCAGCTCTGCAACTCCTGGTGCGTTTATATTTCGCAGTCACCGTTCGCCACCGGAGGCGACTTTGTACTTTTCGGTAGCCCCGTAGTTCGGTTTCGTCTGTTTTTGATTATTTTTTTCCCCGTTTTATGAATTCACTGCCCAGCAGCACCACCACGGTCTATCATCTCATGAAACCGGATTAACGAGGGGAAGCAAGGTATTAAAGGCGATTCGTCCGGGGGCGACTTCTCGAACTCAAAGGCAACAACTTTCGATCATCGACAGAAAAAAAACAACACACACTCATAAGCCACTGGCCACACTGGGGCTGTTGCTGTTGTTGACGCAGGATGCTCAGTTCATCAAATGCTTCCCGACTCCCGTAGCGATCCATCGAACGCCATCTTGAGTGTTCTGTACGGGATTGGCCGGGCTGCACCTCATAGCACTACCGCAACCACCTGCATCCAACCACCGCTATCTGCTGCACATCTGCTGCTGCTGCTGTGGCTGCCACTTGCTGAAGGCACTTTTCGGGAAAAGCTGAGTCTCGAGCTCTTAACATGAAAGGTCTACCACTAAGCGGAGGAACCTGCGAGGAAGCGTTTCTTTGATTTATTATCAGTGTGTTTTATCTGATAAAAGCTGACAAATGGTTCTCCACAATGGGGCACGGGGATTTCTAGTCGCTTCTTCTCTTTGCTTTCTTTTTAATTCGTCCAATCGGAATGGTGGTGGTGGTGCCAGTAGCTTTAGTGATTTCGCTTCGACTTCGCCACACTCGCTTCTCGCTAGATACGCAGATTTATTTTTAGTTTTTTATGTCCACTAGTTCTCTCTCTCTCTCTCTCTCCGTGGTCCCTGGTTTTGGTTGAAAAGCCGGTTTTGTGACCGAAAGCCGTTTTTTTTTCGGTGAGCGTGGAGCTACTCGGTTGCTACGGCGACCACGACGACGATCGCGACGACTACGCTCTCCCCGCCGGTTACAAAAAGCAAAAGCTTCCTCCTTCCAAAAAAAAAAACACACAAAAACCCCTCGGCAAGGAAGCTCGGCTGGCGGCACGGCGATCGCCGAAAGTCTTACGCGCGCCGGTCTTACGTAAAGGGCAGGCAGGCGATCGAGCGCGAGCGCCAACACTCCGCACGATCGTTCACAGTTGTGCGCGCGGTGGGTTCCGCGTGACGTACAGAGGAGCAGACGCGCGGAAAGGAGTGGATTGGTGGAGGGTGGAAGCCGAAAAAACTTTCACGAATTTTCGGGCCGGCCTCAGCGGTATGCTCTTTTACTTCATTAGCAAATGAAAGGTTTGCTATTATGATGGCTCTGTCTCTCTAGCTCTCTTTCGTCTCGTTTTTCGGGCGCGATTATATAACGGAAAGCACTATCCGCGATCAAACTCTCTACGCACACACACTGTTGCAGACACATGCGCACAGACACGGATACACACGGAACACCGGAAATTTGCTGGTGCGTTAAGGAAGTTAAGGAACCAGCTCGTCGATCGGACTGGACCGGACTTCTGTCAGCAAGAATTAGGTTATTGATGAACTGTTGCGCTTCTATCATCAACGCAGCATCCAAGCACAACAAGCTGGTGTGTCTAATATCACTGTTTTCGGTGATTTCATAACCATTCCCACCCGTTGGGTCGCTTTTAATCGCATCACTTTATCACCTCACAAACACCTCACTCACTTGCACTTTACTTGCCATTTGGAGACAGTTCTCCAGCCCAGTCAGTCTGTCTTCACTCAATCTGTTGCCGTTTTGCGCAGGTTTTTTGTCCCCTCAACTCTCTCTATCTTTTTCGTTTTACTGCTTGCTATAAACTGATATGAAATGAAATAACAAAAAGAGTGGCTCTATTGAGTAATGTTTTATGCCCCCAGGGGGTTACTGGCGTCGAGTTTTGTCCATACAGAGACCACAGACCGACGGTAGCGTCTATCTAATACACTGAGCGAAAGGATTTTCCTGGGTTTTCCGGCGTGAAATGTCCAACGTCATTAAACACCAAATACTTCCTAGAACCGAATGCTGCATTTATCATTAAAAGCTTTATGTCAAAATGACCATTTTTACCATATTCGACATAGAACGGCAACGATTATGCGGATGCTCTCGCACTGGCCTCACTCACTAAACGGCAAATGTGTGTCAGCAGTTTTAACCTGTCACGGAAACGATGGAACCCCCACCGCCACCGTCACCGTCGCTGCTGCGTCATGCACACACCCGGGACACAAGCTTCAAGCATCGATGGTTCCACAATAAATCATACCGAGCCGACCGACCGACCGATTGGCGGAAATTATTGATAAAACAGGAAGGGATTTGGGCGCGTTCCTATGCTGCGCGCTTAGTGAGCCAGGAGGGGGGCACTGCCGAGCGTGTTTGATACCTGGAATGTGGCCACACAGCAGGGCCTAGAAGGATGAGACATTCAAAATATTGTGAAAAAGGAAGGATCAAATCCCGCTTTGCTATCCACAAGACATGTCATAACTTCACTTTTTTTGCTGCTGCTGCTGCTTCTTGGGTGCTTTTGTTTTGAAATTGATAAGGGTCTTCACCTCGCACCAGGATTTCAATCTACGAACACTAATGAATCCTGTGCGCAATCCGATGCCACGATGTGTTATACCCAACCAAGTGGCATAAAAGAGAATCTCAGAAGAACACAGCGGGAGATAGTTTCCCGAGTCCACGCCACCCCTTGTCTTAGCCGTCTGCTTGTAACATAATGCAATTTCTGCTTCGATTAATGGCACCGGAAAAGGCACTACTGTGCGAGTGTGTTGGGGAGGAAGAATCGAATCGATAAGTTGGATGTAAGTCGATGGTGTAGCTTACACACTATCATGTTCTTCTCCTATCCTCGGGGCTGTTGGCCATCATAAGTCATTCGTCTTTCTTTCCCAAACAACAACAACAACCACAAACTAGGAGTGCCACAGGCCCCCCCTCGAGAAATGGCCAGCCAAAAGGCACATTCTAAGTCGTGCACTGGAGCCCTTTTTTTGAAGAGAACGGAAAAACGCGTCCAGATCGTTTGCATCACGTGTGGTGTGCACTTCCTGCTGCTTGCGATGCGCGGTGTGGTTTCGTCGTCGCTTTCCTCGATTCCAAATGGCTATCGACGCCAAGCTGCACACCCCGGACGAAATCCATGCTTTCTGCAATCCAATCTCTGCCAGTTAGCTAGCCAGAGGCGTAGAAATGAAGCAGAGGAGAGGTGTGGCTCCAGCGCTCTGACCGTAGGGTGGAGAATAACGTCCTCCTCCGTCGTCGCCGCCAGCATAATGGACGATGAGCCACAGAAAGAGAGAGACCGTGGTACAGAACCGACTCGATGTCGGTCGTTGTTGGGGCTGCAAAACCACGTTACAGAACACATATATAGGCTCGAACAGCCTACACAACCCGACGGTGACGACGACAACAACGACGACGACGCCACCCACCCAAACCAAACCAACCAACGGAATGCTCCAATGCTCCTCAAGAAAGCGTGGCTTTTCCTCAATGAAACTTCTTTTCACTCGCTCGCCTTTTTCGCTTCCTTTCTTCGCTCGTTCGCTCGTTGCGAAGACGCTCTCGTAGTACATAAAACTGAATCGATTATCAAGCTGGGAGGGACTGGGAGGGTGGGGGTGCAAAAGGACACCCTCCACACTGGATGGGGTGGTTGCCTGTGGTGAGCAGCAGCAGCGGCAGCAGCAACGCAGCACGAAGGAGAACCGAGAAAATAGACATTTTCGTTGCAGTTTTTTCCTCCCTTCCTGTCCGTAGCCCTCCCTCCGGGTTGGACGGGGCCATTAAGGAGGCTGTTTTATGGCGGAGGGGCTGACGGCGACGGTGCTGTTATCAGCTTTCGAAGTCGGGACGACAGCGTGGAGCCAGCCTGTCGCTGGAGCCACTGGAGGTTCGCAAGGAAGGGGACACGTTGTTCTTACATTTCTGCTGCTGCTGCTGCTGCTGCTCGGGATTGGTGCTTCCGGAACATGCCGATGGCGTGCTGCTGTTGTGTGGGGAGTTTGTGTTTTGGAGTTTATTTTTACGACAACGCTCAGACGACGACGCTATGGCCAGCGATATGGTCACTATCGCGTCGCTAGTCAACGAAAATAGTTCCTGCACAACGAGCGTGGAGCGCACGCATCGCTGGAGAGTCTGTTATGTTCTTCGCTTTGAGCTATCGACTACGATTGATCAGAGCACCAATACGAAAGACTATAGGCTTCGGGGAGCATGTAATACAATATTGTCGATTGGAGTTTTTTTTTGTGATGGAATCGTTTCA
Organism: Anopheles aquasalis; assembly: GCF_943734665.1. Taxonomy (NCBI): domain Eukaryota; kingdom Metazoa; phylum Arthropoda; class Insecta; order Diptera; family Culicidae; genus Anopheles; species Anopheles aquasalis. The sequence goes on along the minus strand of NC_064877.1, from coordinate 73,160,517 downwards.
TCGTTTCGAATTGAAGCGAATGGAACTCTTTGCTTCTTCATCGTCTATTCGTCTGCTTGTCTGCCCTATTCGTTCGCGTGAAAAGCTGACATTTACTGCCACTAACACCCTAAGACAAGCCAGTTCGTGGATGGCAACCTGGAGCAGGAAAATGCAGTCAATGCGTTAATCGCTTCGCAAACGATCCACACCGGGATGCCAGACTGAACCAAAGGTGTCGAAGAGTGGTGTGTAAGCGGCAGTCTAAATAAACGCTCCGTCAGAGGGGTTCGGTGCGATTAAAGCGATCCAGAGCAGCGAAAAGGGTGATACGTAAAAGGTGTGTCAATGACCGCAGGCGACCCCTTTTTGCAAAGAACCCTCGTCGAGGGAGTTACCACACTTCAGTTCCATCTTCGATCGACCTTCTTCTAGCGAGGCGGGTCTGTTCTGGAATCCGCAGCGTTATTTCTGCTGGATGTAGGTAATTGTGAGGCCGATACGAGCTATTGTTTAGTGTGGCAACTCCCTGGTGTCAGAGTAAATCGTTTCCAAGAATTATCATTAGTCATGTGTCTTCTGATGGTCTTCCTGATGCCATTTCAGCGCTGCGGATGATATGATTGAGCTCCATAACCACACAGGTCACTGGAACAGGTCACAGGAACCATCCGTCCCTTCGCTTCTGGCATTTCCAACATTCATTTCCATAACATCCATTACCTCTAGGCTTGGAAGTGTTCTGCAGTCAATCAGTGCCGTGGTTGCTTGTTGCCACCGCACTGCACCAAACGCAACGTCCCAGACTGCTGCTGCTGCTGCTTCTGCTCTTATGGTTTGATGTTTGTGCAAGGATCGATCGACGGGTCGCTCGTTCGCTCGCTCGCGCCCTAGTGTGTCTACAGGCTGCTGCGCGGCGTGCATTCCTTTAAACAAAACCAAATTTATACTCAAAACTCTCACCTCACCTCAGCAGCATCAACTAAAAACCCTCGCCACTCGCCATCAACACGAACACGAACAAGTAAACGAAATCAAACCGCCAGACGGCGGACTTTCGCATTCGCTTGGGCCTCCCCCCTAAGCGTAATCAAGTGGAATCGAAAATGCAACGAAAATATAACACGACGAAAGCAGCAGTAGCAGCAGCGGCAGGAGTAGCCAAAATCACAAAAAAGGCCACGTTAAATGGACGCATACAGACACAGGGGCGGTCGTGTGTATCTGGTTGGGGACTTGCGAGGCATGTCTTGGATCTTGGGGACCCGGGGGCCGTGTCGTGGGGATCTCCGAAAAACGCCGAGTGCATCGAGGCGAGTAGTGGTTGATGATGGTTTTATTTTTAGTCGCGAGTGCTCGAGTTCGAGTTGTGGTCGCCACCGTTTCGGTGTGGTGGTGATGGTGGTGGTTGCAGTGTGTCATCAGCTGCATCCGCTCTCCCTTATTTGATGGGGTCCTGATGACAAGGGAGACGAGGTGGGGGGCAGTGTCAATTGCTTTGGTGAGAACGACTTCTTCGCCGTGAGCACTTGCAATGCTGTCTTTTTGGATCGAAAGATCGTAATTGAAAAAGGGTTTGGAACACCTTATAGCATCCAGTACACGAATGTAACAATTGCCGCTAAGAATTGACAAATAGAGATAGAGTGTAATAAACATACAATCAATTAATTGCATTTCATTCTTTCTGCTATCGAAATTGCGATTTCTAATCCTTGGCATATACTTTGTTGATTTATATACGCTTTCAGCTATATAAACAGGGCTTTATATGATTGTGAAGACAATTTCTTATGTTTAATTCTGAATCAAAAATTACACTCTTCCTATTTGCGGTCTGCGTTAGTGATTAGTTTCGCAATCAGTCAAGCAATCTAGTATTCCTGTACGACTGCAAGGTTGAAAGTGATATTGCATGACGTCAACTGACAGTTAGCGCTAAGCGAATGACAGTTAACGCAAGTTGACTATCGTGTAGTAGCTCGCTTTCGAGAAGGAATAACTAATCACTAGGTCACGCCATTAGATTTAGTGTTTTCTGTCATCGATCTAGACCACCTGAAGGTTTGCTTTTCACAACATCCCTCTTGTGCCACGCATTTCTAATCAAATTGCTGTTCCCCAGGAAAGGATCCAGAAACAAACACGTTCCAACGCATCCACAACGCGTATAACGGTACGCATACGGTCGCCATTCCGTTGCGAATTCCGTGTGCATGTATGTACGGTTCGGACTCGGTCACCACCTGCTGCTGCTGCTACTGCTGCTTCCTCCACAAACTGTGCCAAAATCAAAACATACCCACTGACACACTAAATGAAAATGCATGCACGCGCGCATGCGAATGCACTTCATCGTCGTCGTCGTCGCCATCGCCATCGTCTTCTCCATCCACACCACCTCCTGTCCTGTCCTCTCTTCGTCACGCCACCGTCGAGGGCCAACGAAACGTGCGGACAGAGTGCAAAAAGAAAATGGCAAAAAACACAGGGCTCGGCGTACGCACAATTTAATCTCTGATGTGTGTACGAGCGTGTGTGGGGTATGATATAACGAGAGGGATCGGGTGCACAGGGGTGGTCCCACGGCCCTAACATATGAACGGAACGGACCAACCAACAAAGAAGAATTGCACGCGATGCACCCAGGGAGGGATGTGCAGCGAAGGAAATTACGATGCACTTGGGGTAATTCGGGCGGCAAAGTTTGTAGAAGAAAGAGAGAGAAAGAAATGAGAAGGGAAGAGGAGGAAAAACGTGCGTCAGAGAGGAAACAAAGAAGAGCTAGAGCCGGGCAGGTGAGACAAAGCTGGAGAGGAAAATAGTGGAACAAAATATGAAACAACCCCACACATGAAGCATGTGGACCAAGTGAAACCATAAAAGTTAGAGAGAAAGAGAGACGTGCACACACAGAGAGCAAACCAAACGGTAAATGATGACAACTGGAAATGAGCAGAATGCACTTGAACAGCAGCAGTGGGGCCAAGGTATTACCTCATCGTGCTCGCGTGAATGCACCTCAGCGATGGCCAACGATCGCGTGCGAGAAGGAGACGAAAAGCAAACCTTCCTCTCGCCGATGCCATTAATAGGCAAAAGACGGCCTGCAGAGCTAAAGAGATGAAGAACACAGCATCCATCCATCCAGCCAGCAGCGCTGGGAGCCAAACGAGGTAATTTCATTTTTGCGTTTCGCGGTTTGCGCTGCACTTTGCCTTCCATGGACGACGACAACGAAGACGCCTGCACCAATACGTCGTCGTCGCGGTCGATGGCGTCGAGATCAGCGGCTGTATGTCAGTAGGTTTACCCGACGGTTGGCACATATGGTTTGGTTTGCCTTTGCCAGATCCACACTGCGATGCGCTTGCTGCAGAGCCAATGCAGAATGCAGAGAAAGACTTGCACTGGTACTGGTAGTGGCCAAGTGTTTCCGTTTGCCAAGACACAAGAAAGCAAGCTCGAGAAGCTGTGAGTCACGAGTCACGAGTGTTTAAGGAGTTTTAAGGAAAGTTTTAATTTGAACATGAAATAGTTATCTAAGGCATCCAAGAAGAAAAGACAGACGATGATTTGTTGCTTTGTGGTAAATTGTCTGCATATGCAACGCAACAACAACATTGGCTAGACAGACGACCGACGACGCGTGCATGCTGAGGAAAACAGCTTTTTACAAACAACTTTGTCGCGTTAAATATAGCAACACAACCACCGGTCTGTCTGGTTGCTTCTCTGCTGCTGCACCGCCTTCAGGATGGTTGGCTGACTGCTAAGGATCCATGCAGGACCGTTCCTTTCGAATTTGCTGCTCCAAAAGGTTAGTAAAAAGACGAAGTCAAACAGTCAGTCGAAACTCCGATTGACTGCAGAAGATGTGTACACCACAAGCAGCAGCAGCAGCAGTAGCAGCAGTAACGCTTTCTCCAGCATGCTCCCCAGCGAATCAATCTTCCAAGACAGAAAGAGAGAGATAGGGGAGCCAGAAGGTATTAATAGAACACGAACCAAGACGAGACGCGGTCGTTACGACTCGCCAAGAATGGAGTGGAAGCTGCTACCGTTTTGGTAGTCTTGTACCAACTCATCCCATCCCCTCCCAAAGCAAAGGGCACCATAGCTCCCCTTCGTTCCCCACGTAGGTAGTTGCTGTTGATGATGATGGAAATCCGTTTGGATTGTGCTGATCGGTGGAGACACATCGAGCATCAGACATCGCAGCATCCTCGCCTTGCTCGGGGGCCAAAGAGTCAACGATGACACGACGAGCGTACGAGAGACATGCTCATTCATCCCTTAGGAAGATATGTTTTTGGGAGGGCCACTGGGGGGAGGATGCCATGAGCCCACGTAGCAGCTGGAAAAGTCTTGTCGAAATGTTTGGGAAGGACAAAATGGTGTGCCAAAGTGTATTCTATGCTCTCTTGCTTTGGAACATGCCATCGGGCATCGATGTACGTCTGTCGTCACGGTCTCCCCAACCTTTTTGATAGCATCAAGCAGATGGAATTGATGATTATGATGATAGTGCTTGTGCTGCTCACGCTGCTGCTGCTGCTGCTGATGATGATGAGATGTACCGTAAGACGCGCGGCGTCGGGAAGTCACGCTTGCCTAAACCTACACATAAACACCCCCGGGGGGTGGGGACGCATGGTGCTCCACCGAAGCCCCATGTTTGAAGGCAACCCCTGTCTCCCCTTCCCCCTGCAAGATAACTGCGGCTTTCTATGCATCTTTCGACTTCGAAGCAGGCCCCTCATGTTATGTGCGTTATATCATTCCCCAAACGCGTGCCTCTCCGACTGGTTGCAGGAAGCTCCACCATGTTGGCTTCATGTTTTCTTATTTTTGGGAGATGCTATTGGGTGGCAGAGAGGGTGGTGGGTGAGAAAAGAAATGTTAAATGCATTTCCACTCTCCACTCCTAAATGGCAGCGGCAGCTTGCGCTGGTGGCTCACTGGTGGCCAGTTTTTGGGGGTCAGAAAGAAGGCAACATTTGTTTTAATCATAATTATCATTGGCGGTTACGTGGCAAGCGGTACAAACTTGTGTGCGTCGCCCATCGAGTTGATTGCTACCACCCATACCACAATTCATAGCTCGATCGATCGACAAAAGTATTCTTTTATATCACGGGGGGTGATCGAGGACCGGTTGAGCGTTTGAGAGCGATTGTGTTAAGGGAAGGATTATTATTTCGTTTCTGATTTTATAATATCCGATCCGACATTATCGTCGTCATCAAGCTGATCATTGTTGTCGAAACGATCGGTTGAATCATCGATCCTCGTGTAGGGGGGAAACAACAAATTGGTTTGAAGACGAAGACGCTTCATGCATTTTTCCCGTTTTCCATTTTCCTATCTCTCGTTCTCTCATTCTCTCTATCTCTTTCTCTCTCTCTCGCTCAGTCTGTTGATGGAAAATTGCTATCCATCCCTATGCTCCCCAAGCTGCTGCTGCTGCTGCTGCTCCGTTCCCGTTAGGCTTTCGGGCTCGGAACGATGGCTCGGCTTTAATTGGCCTACATATTGGCGTGTGAGCGTGCTCTCCCCGGGGCGGTGGTGCAAAGTGGAGAGCGGGAGGTCGGTCTTTTGGGAGAATTATTTCGGGAAATTCACCCACGCCACCCCGCTCTTGGAAAACCTCCGCGCCCTCCTCTCTGGACGGACGCACTGGACGGAAGGAAGTAGGCCGAATGTACCGTTTCCGCGCGCGCACTTCGTCTGTGCAGGGCGGAAAAGGGGTGACGGTTGGGGGTGCAGATCATCACTACCCTCCCTCTTCATCGCACGCAGCTCCCGCATGGAACAGCTGGCCGGAAGATGAAGCGACTTCGTAATTCATTTACGAACCATCAGCCCCTCCCGCCGATGGTGGCGCGCAGTTGAGTTTTGGGAGTCCGGTGCATTTTTCGGGGGTTGTTTCGTGACGTCCCATGACTCATACCACCCCCATTGGTGGTGGCGAAAAATTGGCACAAACGTCAGCGTGCGTTAAGGGATGCATTAGCGCCGGGGGCTCATATCCTCACGCTCTACGGGGGCGCTCCTAGAGAGAAGTCCATTAGCGGCCTCTGTAGTCTTTTGTTTTCGTGTTTTTCATTCGCATTCGCAGCTGGCCACTGGATGGTGGTTCGGCTTAGTGATGGAGGATGGCTTTAATGCAATCTTCTATCTATCTCGAATATCGAATTATGCTCCCTTGGTTCGCATGCCCGCCCCCCGGGGGGCGATGAGAGTTCAATTTATGCTTGTCGTGGCCCCGTGTAAGGCGTGCCCGGCAGTGTAAAGAGGTCACAGTTCCCCGGTCGGTCACGAAACGTGGACGATGGATGCGCTGCAATAAATCATAGCAATTGGCGCAGTAATGAGATTGTTTTTTTTTCTCTCTTCTACTTCTCGTTGCTTCCGAAAACATCGCTCGCTTCTTCATCATGTGGTGACAGGTGGGAAACGAAGGCCATACAAATTACCTTTTTGGGAGATGGAGAATCAATCTCGATCTTCTCAATAAAATTTATGTTTTTTCCAACTCCGCGCTTTTTCTTGAAAATAGCTTCTGCTTTTGAGCTTCAAGATCATCGCTCCTGCTTCCCGTGCGGGGATCACGTGGGAATCGATCGATTAAATAAGCGATCCACTCAACGCATCAGAGCGCGCGGAACCGAAGATGCGGAAGATGCGCTCGAATGTGATGTAAACACTCGGTTTATCGGTGGATCGTTAATCCTCCGCGGCGATAATGGTTCGCGTAGGTTGCCACTAACGTTGCATCTGAGGTTGACATTTGGCTCGCGCGTTTGTGGACACGCAAGTCAACACATAAATCACAGGCGCGTAATCGCATCGGAAAGACGACACCGAAAGGACGCAGCATCGGATGCGGCCAGCATGCCATTAGATCCTCCTCCTGGCTCCTTCTCTGTGACCTTTTCGCCCTGGCAGCTTTCTCGCGAAACCCCACGAGGTGTTTTTTTGCGCGAATCTCAGTTTCCAATTTCCTTTTTTTTTTGTACAACAAATGCACATCAGAAGATGGATACTGCGGTCATCATCATATGGTTAGCAAGGCGCCATGCTGCTACTGCTGCAGTGGAAGAAAGCACTCCCCTCTCCCCCGGGGTGGCCAGGTGCGCTCTGTTATGCGTAACAGACACCAACCAGGATCGGCCGGGAGCGGGGGGTGTTATTCGAATTTCAAATCACATTTTCGCTGTTATTATGATAATTTTGTATCAATCCACGAAGCACACACGGGACGGGCGTGCGCGTGGCCACAAACAATGCAGACCAACACGACGAATTTCCTTTTCTTTCGCTCCACCACTGATCCATGATCGTTTGGTGGAGGCGCACACTAGCCGCACACATACGCACTCTACTCTTTCTCTCTCTCTCATACTCTGTCGAACGGACGCACGCACGCACGCCAACACGATCCAATCGGGGGGGTGTGGTGCTGCGGGGATTCCGTGTCGAGCGGTGAGGAGAAGGAGGAGGCAGTCCGGTTCCGAGTGGAGCCACTCGATGTGTTAACTTTTAATGTGACGTTATGTAAGGTGAAATTTTTTAATGCTTCTTTCACTTCACTTTACGCCATCGCTTGGCCAGCCAGGCAGCCATGAGCGACGTTGAGCGGAGTGATCGAGGTGCTGCTGCTGCTGGTGGTATTTGATCGTCATCGACGCGAGCGCTCAAATGAATGACAATCATCATCAGAGCCAGAGCCAGCACCAGACTGCAGACTTGCTGATCACGACACGGCCAGAAAGACGATCAAAAAGACGATCAGAGGAACGAACGCACAGCATCTCGCGTTCGCATGCTACGCACAGTCCATCCGAAGGGCCTTTTGTCCGTGATTTTTTCGCAAATTTTTATCGCGGTTTTTGGTGGACCTGCGTCATTCGGATTCCGTTCACCAAAACCCGAGACGCGGTTGTCATTGTTTCGGCTACCTTTCTTTTCCTTTAGCACGTTTCTACGAAATCCTGACTTCCAGCATAAAAATCTTGTTGTATCCATCTCCCTTTCTCCCCTGTAGAGGTTCGTGCGTGTCACACCAACCCTCCCAGGTGATTCGCAGCTCGACATTTTGTTGTTGGCGACATTGTCACCGATACCGGTCGCGAAGCACAGCAAGAGAGAGAAAGATCACGAAGGATTCGCACTTCTTTGTGGCTGTATTCCCCACGGCGAGAAGTTGGTGTTTCGCTTTCTTTCGCCACTCTTTTGCGTCACTATTTTGCGGCGGAGTTATTTCATTTTTGTTAACCACCTTTTTTGCTCCCTTCACGCAACTTTCCAGGGGGATCTCCCTTTTTTCCGCGCAGTTATTGTCGTGTTTGTGTTTCCATTGTTAACTTTCAAAACAATTCATTTAAACATTTCAACCAACAAACAGCCTCTCGAGTTGTTGTTACAGATTGCAGATCAAAAAACATCACCAAAGCTCCAGCAGATCGATTGCAAGCACCATCTGGTTATCGCGATCACGGTTTGGCATATCCTCCGGGCACTCTATCTCTTCCCCCATTTCTTGGCCTCTTTTTCACATAAACAATGGCACACTCCGTACACCTTTGCTGCAGTATTCCGATGCATTTATAAATCTTCATCAGCAAATACACAATCTTCGTTTCTTCTTTAAAGGCTCACTGATAATCCTCGCAATAAAAAAAACAATAGGATCCCGTATCCGTTCTCTGCTCGATCGTTATCATAGCACACACTCACACCCATCACATAACCGGTGAATTATTATCGGTCAACAAACCGAGGAATCCCTCGAACAAATCACAATCTTCTCGACGCCAATCTGGTTACCACGCCAACGTAACTGGAAGGTGGACACCAGATCGGACAGCCTGCTTCAACGCTCCAGCTAAAAAAACCCACCAGAAAATACACAAAATCTCACGAGAAACGCACGCACGCACGGACGTAGTAAACGATGGCGGCAACGGCGACGGAAACGATAGTACACTCGGTGGGGCTCGGTGGCGCGAATGACAATCCGTGACGTAACGATGAAGCGATGATGATGACGACGCCGACATCAACGACGACGACGACGATCAATCGAATCGCGCTCGATGCGTTCGAGACGGAGTACGGGTGAAAACTGTGCCGCCGAGAAAACACAAAACATTATGCTCCTCCATCGGTGGCGGTGGCAGTGGCGGCCACGGAGGAGGAAACCCTGCTGCGCCGCCTTCCACCTTGCCTTCACAGGGCCCTCTCTCTCCTAGTGGTTCGCCTACTCTCTCTCTCTCTCTCGGGGATGCAACCGGGGCTATGCGGCCTACCTCCCCCCCCAAAAAAAGCCTCCGCAAACCAAAGCATCCGTTAGTCGGGCGGCGTGCAATAACGCAACGCAACGCTGACGTCGCCGCCATCGCCGGGCAGCGGTACCTCGTGACCATCTCGCTCACTCGCCTCACCGTGGCTCTATCTGTGTCCCACTCTCCGGCTGCGCTCTCTTGGAACCCCTTTTTTATGCTCTTTCTCTCACGCATCGTACACCGATTTATGCTGCTGCTGCGAACGATCTTCGTTCTCCGAATTCGCGGCACTGGCTCTCTCTCTCTCGTGTGCGCTCGCTGTTCGGTTTCTCGCTCTTTTATGCGAACAGCAACTTCGCGTTTTACTGTTGCGTATTGGGCGGCTGGTACAGTGGGTGTGAATGAGAAGGAAGGTATAATGGGAGTACCGGAGCGTGAGCGAGAGGATAGAGGTCTAGGATAGTCGCGAACGAACGGTTCTTCTACGAAAAAAGCTCCACTTCGTTCGCGCGCTCTCTCTCTCTCATAGTCTCTCTATCTCCCTCTCTGGAGTCTGTTCCATCCCGTTGGCCAGGGTGGAGGGTGCATTTTGTCTAACGGATCTATGAATTCCCCTTCCCCGTGCAGCCACCCCTTCGCGTGTCTATGCTCCCCTATGTGGAGTGGTGATGCTGCTGCTGCTGCTGCCGATGATGATGATGTTATGCTATGGATCCACACCACCGCATCCACCCACACGGTTAGAGCGTGCACGTGCTGCTGCTGCTGTGGGTGGTATACCAACCCCATCATCAGCATCATCGTCATCATGAAAGATGCCTAGGTATTGGTGGACACGTGGTGTAGCGTGTCATCCCCCAAGAGACTCGCTGATCCCTTTTGCGTGTTAATCCCTCATTGCCTTCTTCTCGCTTCTCCCTCGAGTTAGTGAGTGGATGCTTTATGCTGGCCACCCTCTTCATATGCTGCTTTCTATGCTCCCCCTCAACAAGCGAAGAACATTCGCGATGGCGAACGCCCGGTCTGATCTAGGTTTTGTGTTCGATTCGTTCGATTAGGAGAGAAAATATGGCAGAGAAAAAATGGCCAACCAGGGGCCTCCGGATCCATGTCGCAATGATTGCAGTGCGCGCGCGGCAGCGACATGCATGGTCATTACCCGTTTAGGGCATACATATGATGATGCACACCAGCACCAGTACCAGCACCAGCAGCTCCATCAGTTCCATCAGAACAACAACAACATCTTGGACACAGTTACTAACACACTTGCTTTGGTCTTGGTCTTGATCTCGGTCTCTTTCGCTCAAAAAGCCATCAACTGCTGTGGAGCGATTGGCCAGCACCATCAGTCCGGTGACCGTCGGTGGAAACATCCGTTCCGGCGATGCTTGGGAAAATTCTCGCACAAAGAAAACTGCATTCTCCGCACCCGCACCGTTCGCATTCCCCTCGGCGTTCACATTTGTTTTTCCAGTTGGAAAAGCGGGACAACCTTCATGTTTGTCTCGTTCACCGTTCTTTGGGGGGCAATGCTTAGCATCTAGCCATCGTGATTATGTTTATGGGGATCGTACTTTATTGTACTTTAATGCTACCTGCTGCTCCCCGGGCTTTGATCGCATCGCATCGCTCGCTCGCTCTCACGAACCTGGAGGGGGGTCCCGCACAACGCTAACCACCCCCTATCCCTTCACCACCATGCGTGTGCATATGCTGCTGCTGCTGCTGCTGCTGAAGCTCGATGCTTCGATGATGTTGCGCTGCAAAGTACCGTATGGTTTGTAATTGGCAGCTGATACGGTATTGTTTCGTGCGGGTTCTTCGGTTTGCGGATAAGAAAATGTTGGTCTGATGATGGGGTGCTTAGTGGGGGGGGGGGGGGGGGGAATGCCCCTCACAAACGGTACCAAAGCCGTCGCTGCTCCCCCCAGGCGGAGTGTTTCATCTCTATGTGGAGCTGTGTGGCGTTGCTGCGGGCAACTTCATCGAACGAGAGCTGTCAACTCTGAGATGAGCACCCTCCAGGCTCCAGGGGTTGTGGGATGAATGTTACTTTAAAGAAAGTGTCGGCTGTTGCTGATTCACAATGATTCCGGAAAGCACGCAAAGCGCAGTTTTCAGATTTCTGCATGAAAAGCTGATGCTTATCAGCGTCATCTGGTACGTTGAGGTTTACTGTTTCTCGAGAGAATTGAGTTAAGAATTGTTGGTCCTAGCATCCAACATCAGTTGAGTTTACTGGATAAGCTGCTAGGGAAACGATTTGTTCGTTACATCGACTAGAATTCTTCAACTTTTCAACCATATGGTCACCATAGCAACGTAAGCTAAAGCCTAAGACGAACAAAAGGAGAATAATGTTGACACAAGTGTACCATATGGCAGATCCACGATACTCTATGATAGTTAGGATCGTGAATTAGGTCGAGCTTACTTACAAAAACTGCTAGCGATGCCATTTTTTTTGGGAAAACTATGTTTGAGCGGTACAGTCAGTACGTCTCTATTGTAGTATGAGTTATTTGTTTATCGCGTAAGTAACACAGATTTCTAGTCAACTGGAAATATTGAGTTCTGTGCCAGACAAGTGGATTTCTGCGAGAAGTTTTTCTTTAATACTACTTTATGGCTGATGTACTAACTAATTTACTGTCCTAAAAATAGGTTTTTATTTGCATAATCCATGTATTTTGCAGCGATTTTGCTGTTTCTTCTGACTGATGTTGAGAACATTGAATAAAACATAAATATGTAGACATATTGCATGAAAACATTTAAGCTTATTCATCTATTCCACATCGAATGTGAGTTTTCTATCTTTTGATGTGATTGAGAATTAATTCGATCAGAAAAAAGAAGCAACAGGCAACAGTAAGTTCAATCAAATGAGCAACAACCTCGATTAGCATAATTTCACTCCCAACATACAATGTCAAACCACCCCCCCCCCCCACACAAACACGATAACAGAAGTGGATAATCATCGAGTGCCCAATCGCGACCGCGGTCACGAGCCAATCACGCGTAAAAAACGCCAACGAAATTCCTACACTGGCTCACTTTCAGCAGCAATCGCGTCTCGCGTCGAAAGAAACCAACGGAACGTCCGAATACCTTCTGCCCATTCTTTAGTGGGCCCCTTCTCGAGGTAGGAGGATGGCCACGATCACCGCCAGCCAACAAATGAAGTTGTCAAAAGCCGAATTCGTGCCGCAAATGCGTCCGAAGAATTTCTCTGGCATTATTATCGCCTCGCTTACTTATCGTCGCATGATCAACAAGAGTAGCAGCAGCAGCAGCAGCAGCACCGATTGCATTTCAATGGCCGATGAATTACGAAAAATGCATTTCGTCGGATAGCGCAACGCCACCACGAATGTACGCGACTACGGGCCTTCCCTCATTAGCCATTCCGCTCACGTGGCCTTTACGGGCCATTCCAGGCCAGGCCAGGCCCCGTGTAGGACAGGCCAACCGGGCAAGACCGTTTCAGTTTGACCCATTTCTTCGACGGGAACGAACAATTTCCCTCGGTTCGCGCACACCGCAGTTCTGGTGCTCGTTTGTCGTTTTGGCCACCGAAAATCGACGGCTCCCCGCTTTCCTGCCATCCCTTTTGATGGGGGGGAGGGACTACAAGCACCGTGACGACGAAAACGACGACGATGATCGCGGCGACGCGAGAGAACCGTTAAGGCGCGACAGACAACGCGTAACACCGCGGCATTATAACCTCACTTTTCGGGGGTCTTGCAATCGAGGACCCCCCCCCCCCCCCCTTCCTCTTTCATCATTCTCCCCCCCTGGGCCCCACAAGACATCATTCTAACGGGATCTTCAATGTTTCCAGTACTTTAGCCCCGAACGAAGAAGCTTGTGCTTCTTGGGCCACCGAGAGAGGTTTGTTGCACAAGTTTCGTTTGGCAAAAGGGGCACAAAACAGCTGCCGGCTCGGCTCGTCGTGATTTCGTAAATTTGTCCGCGTTGCTCATGTAATGATTTTATTGCGTCTCGCAAGGAGTGTCCAGTCCACGGTCAGAACGGTAAACTTTGCAGCAACATCATGTTTTGCTAAGGCCACAACGGTGGACAGCTGTTGAATCAACTCATTTCCCTAACCGCTGGCCGTCTAATCGACCGGCTAAACGGGTTCTAACAGTTCGACACCTGACCACGTGCTTCCCTCGACTCGAATCAAACCCAAAAAAGGGGCTCCAAATGGTACCATATGCGTTCGCGTTTGTTCGAATGTGACCGAATGCGGACTCACCTGCTCGGAACCGAACTGAAGTTAAGGCAAGAGATCGGCGGCAGTCAGGAGCTCAATTACATCAAGTAGCGTACGCATCTTTCGGAGGGAAATTTGGGGCTTTTTGGGGTGGAGGTGGTGGATGATGCGCACACCAGTGCAACTGTTTTGCTTACGGAAAAATGGGATCACGCCGCCGACGATTAAAGACGATTTCCCTCAGTGCTCTTTTACTGCGGCTTCTCCAACATCACGGAGCTTCTAATTGCAGCACAAGCGTTCCTCCTCCTTTCCTTCAGCCCCACCAGGGAGGCACAAGTGTACCATACCGTCCCGAGTGTACCGAGATCACGGGAGGGGTTATTAGCGTCCTCGTGCTGCCGTTGCAGAGATCTGCAGACTTCGGATGCCTCCGATGGAATAGAGTACGGGATACCGTTAGACCGGTCGACCAATTATCACCGCCGCGTGCGTCTGCCAGGCTGGCTCGGTAGCTGGCTCTCCGGATAGGTCGGCCGATCGGTCTGTCTCTAGCCGCATGGCCACTCTTTTTGGAGGATGGCTGCTCCCCCGGTCATAGGTTTTCTCTCCTTTTTGGAGCGCAAGTGAGCCACTTCCTTGCAGGAAATTGGTAGCATAATTTCGGGCACCATTTTCCTCGCGCATGATGCGCCAAGTCCTCCTCCCGCAGCCCTCAAAATTGATCGGAAATGGAATCGGAATTGGCCGCTGGCATTACCGCACCGGCACTCGGTTTCTGTTTGTTGTGCGGGAGTTTTCTAATCCACCAACACCTCGGTGGAGTATTTGGTTACTCAAAAAAGAGAAAAAAAAGCCAAGAAGAGGAAGGAAGTGCATGTTTCCGACCAGGGTGCGCTTTTCGATATCCGATGTTCCGAGCGACCTTTGGCGGGGCCCTCGAAGAACGGAGTCGAACAAAGAACACACATTGGCTGAAGGTCGCAGGGAAAAAGCAGAAATCACACAAGTTCTAGGCCAGCAGCCATACCTACGGCATGTGCTGCAGCTCATTAGACCACGCGTGCGGTGCTGCCTAACGGTCCAACTCGGCTTGATCAATGAGAGATCGTGCTTAGGGAAGGTAACGCAAAAGGTGGCGGTAAACGGTCCGCCCGGATTCGGATGCGGTTCGCGCAAAAGCACAGCTGGAGAGAGGTTGGTCGCTGGTATCACCTTACAGGGCCGGTGCAGCTCCACATATCCATCACTCATCTGAATTCATTCTACAACAAACAATCCCCGGTATCAGGGAATGTGGTATTTATGTTTCTTTTATGCTAGACAGCACACGCATCATCGCACCAGGATGCACCTTCTGGATGTTCCGGG
>NC_064877.1:73118146-73143146 GCF_943734665.1 Anopheles aquasalis | reverse complement strand
AATGCGAAATTCTAGAAGGGTTAGCGGCGGTCGAAAAAGGCAAAATCCAAATCCAAAGGCGCAAAGTGCAGCGAATGCTTTATGGTGTGCCGGTGGTGGCAAAGACTGTCAAGGTGTACCGGTTGCTGCTGGTGCTGATGATCGTATCGCAGCGGCGGACCAGGACCAGAACCAAAAACCGTAATCATTCTGGAGTCCCTGGCACACGACGAGAGATAATTGCTCATCGAATGAAAATCGTAGCTCGTTTCCTCGAGAAGCGGAATGTGTGTCTGCGTCCGGACAAACACGTTCCGTGGGTTCGAGGGACAGTTTACGGCATTTATCACTCCATAAATTGTTGCCAGCTGTTGTGTGTGGTGGTGCATATGGTGGTGGCTGTTGCTGCTGCAGGTGGTCTCAAGCCTGCACAGTGTGATCGATGGACCATTAGCTTCTCTTGTGTTCCGTCGAATGGCTAATCGTATTCGAATCAGCCCCAAACAGGCGGATACGGAATTACAGGGCAAATGGTGCTTGGGATGCTTTCCCCAACGACGATCGCTATCCGTTGCGTGCTCCAGCATAAGATAAAGAACGAGATAAAGCACTGCGAGTTAATACGATTAACGGGTTCGGGTAATTGATTTATATGTTTTAAAGCTTCCACCCCCCAGCTTTAGGGTGAAGGGCCCATCGAACGTCGCTGAGCTGAGTAAACAACACCGAGTGGGCTGGTGGGCTGAGGGAGTGTTCTGGTGGCGCCCACCAAGCTGCTCGAGCTCGAGATTTGCCGTTTGCCATTCTAGCAAAGGCCCGGACAGCGAAAGCAAGCCCACTCGCCCGAGCTAAACGGGAGGAATGAACTCGCGTTATGTTATCGAGCATTTTATAACGACGTGCAACGTTGCATTTCACACGCGAGTGTTAGAAGCGTAAAAGGTGCGTAAAATGGCGTGAAAGACGCCGTTCTCTGTCGATGGCGAAAGAGTGATCCAGTGCCTGGGCCGTAGCGCGAAGAGATAGGAGAGGAGCACTGCGGCGCGACTCGCGGCGTTCGATGGAAAACAAACACGATAACACCAGATAAATGGATGAAACAATAAGACACCAGCAACCGCAGATGTGAGCGCGCATCGCGAACCGAGATGTACAGGTGCCAGCGGCAGCCACAACGCAGCTCACACTCTGCGCTCTGCATATATAAACAAAGATTGCATAACGAGTGCATAAAGTGCATTCACACAAACGAGAGGTGCGCTCGTTCGCGCTGCACTCTGCGGTTTGCCATCCGCGAGCGGTGAGAGCGAGCGAATAACCGACCGAGTGGCAGTTCGTTTCGTTCTTACCGTTTGCGTGCAATGCCCCGGACCACTCCCCGTCGACGGCATAACAAACTAGCTTTATTATTACAAACTGGCACACTGGAAGCTCATACGCACCCCTTTTTTGCATACACTTCTCATGTGCATGATTAGCAAGATTGAGTGACCGCTGATAACGCGACGGGACAACTTTCTTCGATCATCGAGCGATCAAGCCCACGGCGGTACGCAAATTGATTCGCGATCATTGGTGGTTCTGAAACGCATGATCGTGTCGGGAGCTTTCCAGAGTGTTTAGTTAGTTAGTTATTAAACCATTCTATGATATAATAATGGCATTTTCCCGGTTTAATTGGCGAAAGGTCGATTTAACGCCGCCGATCCACAGGACCGGTTTAGGTTGAGTAATGGCCGTTTGCTACTTTCCATATTGACTCGCTAATCGATGCAATCGCTCCACGGGCTAGTGTAAGGTGGAAGTAGGTTGTATGGAGCATTAATTATTTTGTGAGATTGAATCATCAGCTGACAGAGTTCGCTTTTGGGGCCGGCAGTGGTTGTCAATCCACTTTAATGGGAATTGCCTTTCGATAGGACCACTCAATGGGGTGTGCTACAATGTAGCATCGCGAGTAGCTTTCGTTTTAAAGGGCACGCTTCACCTCTAAGAACCTCAAGAATGGCCTTCAGCGGGCGAGTTATGTTGCGTTCTTTGTTCTAACACAATGCGTTGTCGTTTGCGCTGGCTGGCTTAGAATGGAAAGCGAATCTCGCTTCGACGCTCGAAACACAAAACAACATTAATCTCGGAGAAGATAGCAAGCGAGCATAAGTACTGGGGGCGATCGATCGATCAACAAAACCTTCTATGCTTTAGCGCTGCCCTCTGGGATCCATCCAAGAAAGCTAACTGTTTAGGTCTAGACCTAAGATCGAAGAGAACAATCCCCACGATCAAGCGGCGATCTTCTGCTTCACGTGGCGTGGCAGCAGCACAAGAGATTAGCCGGGCAAAACGCTCATCGAGTGTTTATTGATTTACGATTATTTACACAAAACAAACGGCTCCCTAATGTTGGGTTATTCTTTCTGCACCAGCGAAGCCTACCAGCCCCTCCACTACCAGCTACAGCAGCAGCAGCACCGTTCGGTTTGATTTATGCAAAAGGCCATGGGCGCGCGTACTGATGGCCACTTACTCACTGCACTGGTGTCCTTGCCGGGATCACGACGAGTCCCGTGTGGTCCGAGCGTCAGTCACACCGATTTGCAGTGGACGCGCGTCGTCCACCTCCCTTTCCATTATGCTCGCACTCGTGCAGAAAACCATTGTTGCAAGTGGGCACCACCACCAACAGCAGCAGCAGCAGCAGCAGCAGCAGCATGATGATGATGAATTGTCGGCTCAATTCGAAACACAATGAAGTGAACCATCCATCCATTGCGAATCCGCACTCTGTGAACTCTCCGGTGTTCTCTTCGTGGTTTGTGATAGCCCGAGAATGCATAAAGCACCACGGATTATGTTTCCTTTCAATGGTTTCCTTCACATGACAGGGGAACAGTGTTTTTTTCGCTGTCATTCGGAATGGATTCGCGACATGAAGAAGCGATCGACCTTCAAAAAAACAGACTCCCCGCGTCGCGTTGCGTCTCGTGGGCATTCATTTAACATGATTTGATCCGCTATCAAATCGGATTGGTCCCCACTGGAGGTCGCTCTTCTTTTGCCAAACTAAAAAACACACCTTTTTCGCGATCCCCAGCGAGGGTCACATGGAATCGAAAACGAACCGAAAACCGAAAAGGAAACGATCGCAGCCAGCATGGTGCCTTTGAGCGATTAGAACCCTCCTCTTCTACCGCGGGGTGGGCTATGCTATGCTCCGACATGAAACATAGATCATCGCACGGTGCCGCACAGCTTCTCCAGCTGCCACCGCTGCCCGATCGATCCTTTCCGCTTGGTCTAGCAGCCAGCACCGGTGCGTCGCCGTCTGGTGCGAGCTGATCCGACCGATCGGCCGAGGGCAACGACCTCGGTTCGTGTGCGTGCGTGTGGCGCACGCGGGACTCATCATCGTTTCGTCGAAAAAGCCTTCGGGGCTTTGAGCACGGTGGATGGTGCTGCGGAATGCCTTTTTTTGTGGGTTTTGGACCCCTGTTTTTCTCTCTCTTTTCTTCTCTTTCGCACCTTCGCCGGTGCATCAATTCAGGTGCAGCGCAGGTTCGGCCACTGGAGAAGATCGCTTCGAGATGAGGATTATGAAATCCATCTCTTCGATACTCCCCTCTGTTCGATTGGGCGTGATCCTCTCGACGAGCATAGATTAGCATTTTGCATCTGGACAGTGGAGGCGCGAGCGAGCGCGTGTGGATCGATTTGAATGGATCGAAACGTTACGAAATGGTGCAACCAACATTAGCTTTCCGCATTTCCTGCCATTTCAGACGCTCCTGCCGCTCGTTTGCTGAATTTCTTTTTTTGTCGCTTCTCGCCAGTTTGATAACGCGTTCCACATTGCATCATGTGGTGATATCTCCCCTTCCTTTTCAGATTGGATTTGAATCCCAATTGGCCTTTCAAATCAGATGAAATAGAGAGATGCAGTTTTCGTTCGGTGGGAAGGGGGGGATATTATGCGGCCAGTTGTTATCCATCAAATGCCAGGGAGCGATCTTCGAATTCGATAACAGAAATGTCATCTGTGTTGAGGAGTCCCCTTCGCTTTCACCATTTACGAATGTGATCCCGTTTGATAAATAGAAGCTGATTAGCTTGCTCCACTGAAACAGCTTCATTGCACCGCTCGCGGCATGGGGGTTCCAAGGAACTCGATCAGCATAATGCCAGGGCGTGTTTAATGTTGCCGCTCGCTCGGTTTACAGTGCTCGGTGTAAAGTACCTTCCCCATATTCCGTATCTCGCGTATCAGGCGCGTGTTTAAGCGGCAACCAGACAGAAACCAGACAGTCGCGACACTTTTAAAGTCACGAATTTAAGCGCTACATACTGGCAGCGCGGCACGCGGGGAGTGTCCATTCGCACGCGGCCACAGACCACGCGCACTGTGTTGGTCGTGCATCGTTGTTTGTTGCATCGAGCACAAGCACAACAAGCGGTGTTTTTCGCATGTTGGCGCCTTGGTTGGACCCTTAAAAGGGCATTCCGTCGACGACATGCATCCGATCTTTAATTAAATTATTTACATAAATCAATAAACCCTTTCCAACGTGTTGGTTGGTTGCTCGCATGCTGTGCATCGTCGAGTGGTCAGAAGTAAACGGTTTTTGTGACTTTTGCCGCTCGCTCCGGTCGCAGATGAATTCGTAGATGAGTTTCGTGGAACAGCGAATCGAAAGACAGCGGAAGACGGTTTGTGGAGCGCCACATACACTCCCACACTGTACACTGTACCGAGGACAACGGTGTGATTATGATTTATGGTTGGCCTTTAGCGGCAAGCTTTCTTATGACATCCGGGTCACTAGGCGCCGCCAGACGCCGACGACACCGACGCAGGTCACCACGAACGATGCTACATTAACACAATGTTAAGACCATTTCCCCGAAGACGTCGCGCGTCGTGAACGGACGAACAATGTTCGAAGTGCCGGCATGAACAATGAAAATGTGACAAAGAATGTGCTTGAAATGATGATTTACGTGTCTTCACCTGTGGTAGCGCTTGCGGGCGTCGTACGTGATACGATTGCATCTTGATTTTGTTGTTTTCGGGGGAGGAAGGAAAATACACAGCTCGTGTGCCGTACATACCTGAAAGGAAGAGAAAGATGGGAAAAATGGAAATTAGCATTAGAATTAGTGTGTTGGATAGACTTTCATTTGAAGTGGGAGGGATATTATCGTCTCGCAACAACGTAACTAGGACATTGAGGCCTCCGGAGACGTGTCTGCAGAGATTAGTTTAATTGAAGTTGGTAATGCATCTACCGCCGGTCTATTCCATGCTGATCACAATCTCATTTTCGTCACTCTGCAGAGTAGCTGGCACAGTTGAGCCCCTTCTCTTCCTTTTCTGTACGATCCTTTTGCTCATCAATCGAGTTTCTCGACGCTACATTCCCAGCAGTAAGCGCATCGATCATCGATTATGTAATGCGATACCTGAGGGCATCCATTGTGTGGAACTTGGACAATACCGTGTCTGTCTGTGTCTCTATCCCGCCGATCGTCCGAAGATCGAACTCGAGAACTCGAGGATCGCCAGCGGCGACCAATCACTGTCCCATTCCACCGCCTCTTCAGTCTGCCAACGCGATAACTACGATTGTTGTTGTGCCAGATCCTTGTTGGGCGTTCGCTGAGCATCGACCACAAATCATTCCGGGGCGGTACGCGCTCGATTAACGAAATCGTGATAAATGTCCCCATTTTTCGGACACAGGGCGAGAGAGAGAAAGAGGGAGCGGGGAATATCTGATCGTTTAAATTACTCTCCATCCCGTGAGGTCCCGCTAGGTCGATCGAGCTCATTAAGGGATTTAAATGAATTTGTTCTATTAATTTGCTATCGCCAAGCGATCACCGGTGATTCTTTCCCTCAGCAACGAACTCCTTCTGCGGCCAGTGATTGGAGGCAGCGCATTAATCCCTCGCCCACCGCGCCCAAAAGAACTGATAAACGTGTACGCCACTATGGCCACGAGAGCTCTTGGAGAGCTTTAAAGCAAACAGCGTGGCACAACGCGCTAACAGACGGAACACAAGACTCCAATCTCCAAGATGCGCAAGAGACAGAGGAAGAGGCAACAGAAACAACAGCAACACCAGGTTCAAGAAGTGGAATATGAAGCGAAAGAAGATGAAGAAGCAGACATTCTTAACGACCAACATCAACCAAAAGCGAGCGAGCGAGCGAATGAACAAACGAACGAACAAGGGCTCGATCCGAAGCGCGATCTTCGGTACGCGGTGCACGGACCACGGGCGGGGGGAGGCTTAAAGCGCTCCAAGAGTGGCCGCCTGGACCGACCGAAGAAGAACCAGAATCTTCTCCCTCCCAACCTTCACCTGGAGTGGCAAGAAAACATGGTAAATAAACGGTACCGATGCGAATGGAACGGCATCGCAGCGGTAGTCGACGTTGGCGAGGAAGAAGAAAACAGAAAGCACGTCGATGGTGGCGCGTCGGACGGGTGGCCGCCGGGAGTGGGGTGGAAAAGCCGGTCTAACAGTATTATTTGTATCTGGAAAGATCCGTTATTTCGTGGTGCGCAACCAGCAGCAGCAGCAGCCTTCTTTCTTCATGACGTCGTCTTCGCTGGAAACGCTGCTGTTCCCGTTTCATGTTTCAGACTCGCCCCGAAGCGGGTGAAGTGGAGCTTTAATCTGGCAACATGCATGCATGCAATGCATCTCTCTCTCTCTCGCTGTGAGTTGTCCTCTGATGCATGCGATTATTACCCAGCCCCCGGGTGGGGAGTCATGCAGGTTCCTTCCCCATTTTCCCCTTTTCCAGCTCCAGGATTCGTGTTTTTCGGGCAAGAGACCTCTCTCTGTGATGCACCGATACCTAGTGCGCTAGGCCAGTGCAACCGGGGGGACATGAGAGGGTTTGGCGAGACAAAACGAGAAACATATGCACATGGCGGGCGACTAGAACTTTTGCTCTGCCTCCTCTGGTCCCCCTTGAACGTGTGGACGAGTGGGCTTAAAGCTTGTTTCCAGTTCCAACCAACGACCGCACGCTGGGTGGCTTTCTACCGTTTTGAAATGTGCATCGGCCTCGTCGTCGTTGGCGTCGGCATCGTGTGTTGATGCAATCGCCATCGTTTTGCTCTCCACACCACGTTTCGAGAGTGATTAGAATGTGCATCAGAGGAGCGACCGAGACATAAAGAGAGAGAGAGAGAGAGAACGAAATAGAGAGAGAGATAGAGAATGCACGGCCAGAATGGACTGGTGGGTGCTGGCGGTGCTGGTGATTGGGTCCGGATTTTGCCTCTTTTTCCCATTTTATGCACCCTTCATCGATTAGACTGTGAGCCGGTGACGATGGTGGTGGTGGTCGAGGACGATGTTGAGGTTTGTGGCGAGCGAAGCGAAGAACATTCCTGTCCAGGCCCATTGCATGGCATGTGGTCAGGAGCATTGGGGGAGGAGCCAGGTGGTGGAACAAATTGATCGCTGGAATATGGAAGAGCAACAGGATCCGGATCGGATGGAGTTTGTACCGAGAGAACTGAGCGAGTGAGAGAAAGACAAACAGCGAGAGAGAAGGAAGGAAGCGAGATTGAAAAATCCCGTTCCGTTCCGTTTCATTCCATTCCGTTCCGTGCACTCCGAGCACAACATGTATGCTCAGCTTCCTGAATCGCAGAATCCAGCCAGTTTCAGTTGGATGATCATCGGCCACCCCCTGTTGGGCCCCTGGGGCTGTTGGTGGAGAAGCAGGAATCTGATAAATGCATCGATTGCAGGCAAGCGAGGTTTCGGTGGAGCAGCAGATGCATCAGATGCGCAGAGGATTGCAGTTGGTGGTGATGCAATGCTTCGTTTGGCGCTGGAAGGATTTATGTTACAAGATGGCTTACTGTAGAGAGGGGATGCCAGAATTTCCTCACAGAAAGTTGGAGAGAACCGTTCCCGTTCTGTATTAGTATTTTCTCTAAAAATGGAAACCTTAATTAGGATAATCGCTGGTGGTCGCAGCGAGTCTTAGTGCCACTGGAGTCTAGAAATTAAACATTAGACCTGTTCACAGACCACATCATCACCACAAAGTGACACCAAAGGCAGCGTTCTTTTTTGCCGTTACTTCCGAGACATGACGCGGCACTGGTGACAATCCAGAAGTCCCCGTTTTAAAGTAGTCGCTCCCTAAGACCAGGACTGCATCCGGGTATCCTGCTGTGATGCAACGATGCTCGTAATGGCCCGAGACGCCCGGTGTCCACCCAGGTATGGTAAGTGGTAAGTCTAACAGCACAGCCAGCGATGATGATCAGCAACGATGCAGCGGCATAACATGCCCCAAGAATGCTACCCCCGGGATTCAATTCCGGGAGACCTCATACAGTGTGGTTGTTGGACTTGTTTGCGTGAAAGGAAGACGGATAAAACGAGAAATGGAATCAGGTTCTAGGCGAGTGGCCAGTTACGGCAGTGTATGCGGAACTGCGGAACGGAACTTTGCCTCCCCCCTTCCCGATCACCGTATAAAGCAATACTCAGCACCGGGATTTACTCCGTTACATTCCTGTTGGATCCTGCACCGGAGAGCGCGCCAAGCGGACAATCTGCAACGGAGCTAATGACTCAATCGCGATGTAA
This sequence comes from Anopheles aquasalis, assembly GCF_943734665.1. Classification (NCBI taxonomy): domain Eukaryota; kingdom Metazoa; phylum Arthropoda; class Insecta; order Diptera; family Culicidae; genus Anopheles; species Anopheles aquasalis. The sequence continues at coordinate 73,134,545 of NC_064877.1, read as the reverse complement.
GCAAACCGACTGTCAACCGTCATGTTTTGTCACCGAGCGAGAAGAAGACTCCTGGAGGAGCGTCTAATATGATTTTAAAAGATCATTTTAATAGAAAACAAAGCGATCGTTTAGAGGGGGAATGCTGGCATGTGAAGCGTGGAAAGTGGAGGACCGCAAGAGTTTCACATTCTCGGCTTAAGGCAAATGGTGGTACGTGCTGGCCATACTGAACTCACTCCTAGATCCTTCTTCAGACCTCCGCCGTGCCAGAGTGCCACTCAAACCCTGGTCACGTACGGTGCGTTACAATAACTGCTGCTGCTGCTGCTGCAGAAGAAGAGGAGGAGGCTTCTGGTCGAAAGCCCCAAGCCGGAGAAGTGTCAGAATGAGCTACGACCTCCACCATGATGCTCCGAGTGTGTCTTCGCGTGAGGCTGTCAATCGGTGACGCAGATTTGACATTTCGTATCGATTGGAAAGCGTCCTGCAGTCCCTGTACCTGTGCCTGTGGCCTGTGCGGTCATAAATTGCTGTGAGAGCGTGCGATGCGTTCCGTGGCTGTGACACGGATTCAAGGGATTGTCCAACGGCTGGTTGGCTGGCGGGCCGGACCACACCCGCACGCATGTCGTACCGAGGAATGCAACCAGCACCAGCAAAGGGCGGCTGGCGAACGATCCAATCACTTTTGTCACCTCTCTCCTCTCCTCCCCGGGCTCACACCTCTTCTCGTGTGAGAAGTCGTGGTTAATGGTTATCGCCTTTGGATTGACTTTCGAACGGCAAGAAAGGGAGAAGAGTAAGCAGAAGAGTGCGGGCGGTAGAGAATAAAATGGAGATTTAAGTACATTTTTGAGCCGTGGTTTTATGGACGAACGAACGGACGGACAATCCGAATCCGTAGTTTAAGGTTTCCCCGCCGTTCTCCACCCCGTGATCGTCGCTTGCTTCGTCTTTCTCGTTCGATCAAAATGGTTAAATTGAACGGACTCGAGCGCGTGAGGAGGAATCGTTCGATAATGACTGGCCACGGAGAGAGATAAAGAGAGAGAGAGAGAGAGATGCTTTTCCTCCACGAGCGACCCTCCTCCAGTTTGTCTCCAGCTGGTTCTTTGTGCATATGCTTTTGGCATTTAATCCCGCCATTTATGAGACTCGCTGGTATGCACGAGCCCCAGGGGGGGGGGGGGGGGTGGGAATAGCGAGTTGACATGTTCATTCGCACCCATGTATGGACATTATGAGTTTTGCCTTTAGCCAAAGGCAATAGTCGCACAATCACCGCAATCGCCGCTTACCTGTCATGACACCGGAGGAAGAGATGTCCCGCGTTACGCTACGACCTGCTGCCAGTAGCTGCTGATGGGTGGCGCTGCCACTACGCTGTACCGATACCGGTCCTGGGGCCACCAGACCACCGGATTCCACCGTCGGATCCGTCGACAGGATCAACACCGGGGTGCCGGGATCGACCGGGAGTTGCACAGCAATCGATGAAGCCGGCGGTACCGTCGCTGTACCGTCTCCGGGGTCACAGGCGCCTCCACCGTTGCTGGTGCCACCACCACCACCACCACCACCTCCTCCGTCGTCGGACCGTAACGTCGCTAGCAGTATCGCGGACGACGGTGCCGCCGCTGACAGCAGTTGCCCACCACCGGATGACGCCACTTTGCTGCTGTGTTAGTGCGCCGGTCTCGTGTGCACCGTTTTTTCTCAGTTTTTCCTCAACTCGTGTACGTGTGTACGTGTGTGATTGTGTTAGTGTGGATGAGCGGTGGCGTGTGAAAGGATGTGACAGCGATTATCACCACAATCAGCCGGACCGCACGATGATAGCACCATTGAGATTATTTTCGCTAGATTCTTATTCCTACCAACTCCTCTCCACTCTGGTAACCTCAGTTTGCACCTTACCCTCTAACTAACTTTGAATAAGAGAAAACACATGAAACTCTACTCCAAGAAACGCGTGCTAGAGACGATGGCAGCACCCTGATACTACTGATAATGATTGCTAACGCAATTGGTAACGCATGTCCCTCAACCCTCCCTTAAAACGTAATACTACTGATCCTGCTGGTAACTGGCTCCTGTGATTGCTGTGATCTAGTTTCGCCTTCTGCTGCTGCGTTTTTTTTTTTTGTGTATGGGGCGATAGGGATTGTAATGTGTATGGGCGAGTAAAGTACTTATATGTGGGAGTAGAGAAGGTTTGTACTAGAGAAAAATTGTTCTATCTATAAAACGTTAACTAGAGAGCTAGGTGTAGTAGAGAGTAGATATTAAATGCGCTTGAGTTACAGACCGTGAGCGACAGACGGGACTTAACATTATTTGGTTGACTATTTTTCTTAACACACTACACCTGTCTGCTCTCTCTCTCTTTCGCTACTGAACACAACTTTGCCCCAAAAACTCCGCCTTGCGCTCGCTTTCGCACCGCCGTACCGTGAGTGTAAAATGGGTAGGCGACGGTTTGCTACGGATTGCACTAGATCCCTCGGTATATCCCTGTCTCTCGCCTAGATTGGTTTGCGCGTCAGTACTGGGAGTTAGTGGTAACGCAACTGGCCTGCTACGTCCTAGCAGATCTAGTCTAGTAATATTTATTCCTACTTAATATCATCCAGGGGATCGACAAAAAACGTCTCCTCTCCAATAATAGCACCGAAAGTAAAAGAGTACGAACACGACATTTAAGCTCTCGCTCCTCGCCTCGCTCGTTTAACTCCTATCGAACACGAATCCGCACCAGCAGCACCAGCAGCACCGTTAAATGACTTCGAACCCTTTTCTCGGTGCTGCTCATAGGCTCGCTGCTCGGAGGTGGCTTGGCATGCAGTTGCACTTTTTCACTTCACTTATTTTTTGGCTATAAATCTGCCGTGAGAAGGATGCAAAAAACCATTAATTGTTTGCTCGGTGCTACTGCTTCAATGTGCTAATGGTTTTCAGCCTTCCGCACACACGCGCACGCACTAGTGAGATGCAGTTTTCGGGCTGCAAGTTGCAACCGATGGCACCGAGATGGCATTTCTGTTGCAGCACACGATAGGCAGCTTGCCACTGCACTGCCATCACTGAGAGCCGAGGGAGAGCAAGTGCGAGAGCGAAAATCACTTCAACACCTTTTTTTTTATCTATGTTTTACATTTAATTTTTCCACCATTTTCCTACGCCACCCGGTCCCTGTTGTAGTGACGAGCCATTTCAGCGGAGCCTTCCTGAGTGGCAGAGGAGTCCCTTTACTTGGACCGCAGGACCCAACCCAGGTAGTAAGCTAGATAGCTACGAATTACACCCCGGGTAAGGGAAAAAGCCATTTTTCCCATTTTCATTTCCCATCGGATATCCTTTCTGCGGGTGGGTTTCGATTTTCCGGCCAACACTCCGCTCTCCCCCTGCCCGTACTCTCCACTCTTAAAAAAAGGGTGTGCGTGCTAGTGTCGGTCGCGTGCTCTGTGGCGATGATGACGAAGGCACGAACGATGACGATATGGGCTCGTTCCCGAAACGTCTTCGTGTTCGGCGAGTTCCGTCGGCACGCCGGCATTCCGACGACCGGGACCGGGACCATAGTGCAGCCATAGCAGTGGCCAACCCAATCCAACACCACCACGATATGCAGCACCAGCAGCAGAAGGAAGGAAAAATCGATATCAATACAAACACAGCTGTTTTGCGTTGAACCACCACGATGGTGGTGGTGCTTGGCCCACCGCACAACGTCACCCATGCCATCGTGTCGTCCCTGGCACGCACGTGTGTACCCAAACGCACCAACACTACCACCCCAGCGGAAAATCCCGAGGTTTACTTCCGGCATCAAAACCATCGCGTGAACAGCGTCACCATCGATCCATCCTGTCCGGCCTCAGGACACTAACACACCCTTTCTATTTATTTCCATCTCTCTCTCTCTGGCACAACGATGACGAGGCGATGGGGGTGGCGATGGAAATGAGACTTTTCCAAGATGGCGTGCGTGCGCGAACGCAGAGGGATTCGTAGAGTGGTCGATAGATGGCGTAAAAATCGTCGAGCAATAGTACACCGGGGAAAAATCGTGGTTTTCCCAAACCAGTTTTCCTCCCCATTCACCCACCCCCCTCCTGCGGTTACGCACGTTTGCTCCGCGAGCGACGAGTTAGCCGAGACACAAACCACCGAGACCAGTGTGTCTTTGCTGAGCTTCCGAGCTGAGCTTCGAGAGCTGGGTTTGCTGGCGAGAGAACGAACGAACCGAGAGAGTGGGCGGACGGGGGGTGGGGGAGTCCTTTTTCCAGGAAAACTCCGACGTACCGGCGGGTGGTTTGGGGGTGGCGTTTAATGTATTCGGCGTAAAAAAGCCTCTAAAGGGGGAGAATAAGGATGCGATTCTTGTGTTCACTTTTAGGAAAAAACGAATTCTATCCTCCACGGACTGTCCCGCTATGTTTTACACTGTTTGGCCAGATCTTTGGGAATTGTCGACACCACACATCACCTTATCACCTTGTGCGTTATCACGCAACACCACAACGAAGTTAAACTGCTTCTCGTGAGCTATTGCTTATCAATTTGGCTTATTGCTGGGGACACTCGCGGATTGCACGGGTTCGGAATTCGGATATGGCTGAAGGGGTTGGGCCAGCCAGCGATAGATGCTGCAGATGCACACTTCGGTACTGCATATGCACTTGCACTTGCAGATGCACACTTCACATCGTGCACAGCCGACAAAAAGAAGGATGCAGGATGCGTTCGGCGTGCTCTTCGAGTAAGTAAGAATGCATCCTCGGAAGCGGCGACGGCAACGGCGTTGTTCTCACGAGCGAGAGTATGAGACCGTTCTATGCGATGCTCCCGGCTACCGCGAATGGAAACACCAGACCAGACCACCCGTTTTCCACATCACCACCAATCCACCACCTACTTGCAGACAGTTTTGTGACAATTTTCCGAGCCGAATTTTCACACAATTTTAGGCCGGTTTTTTGGGCCGCAAACCGGATCCTGGAGATCAAATGTTCCCTGGGCACCGCGGAATGTTATTACGCGTGCCGATGTTGTGCGCTGTTTTTGTATTTTCATTTGCGCTTCGACGGGAAACTTTGCGAGAGAGAAATGGGAAGAATTATCGAGAGAACACGATGGAAAAGAGAGAGAAAATGGGATCCCCTCAAATGTCAATAGAGGGTTTCGAGAAAGGAAAGCCTCAAAGTAAGAATGATTAGGATGGCCCAGGGGAGCGGCAGGGCAAGGCCGCAAGAGTGGAAGCGGTTTGTGTACGCACATGTGCCGCATGCTTCTTCTGCAGGGTTGACTTGGTGGCCTTTATCCGGTCCTTTTATCAGAAGAGCTTGAATAATGAACCCGAAACATTAATATGAAAATCCTTATATTCGCTATTACAAAACGATAAATTGTTTAGGAAAGTTAACAAATGGGTTTTTGCGATAAACAAACGAAACTAAATGAATAGAAAGTTTGACATAAGATAGATTTTGCAGCTTTTACCGCTCCTTAGTGAGCGAAACCTGTTTTGTTACGCAAAAAGAAGAAACTACAAAATAAAACAGAAACGCAATAGATGGTAATCCCCACTGGACGGCGGAGACTAGTATGAGTCGCAACCCTGGCCGCCTCGGCGAACCGGAGGATCCTACCGCGAGGATACAGGTAGGCGCATGCGCTCCATGGCAACGAAACCGAATGTCTCAATCTGTCACCTTCCACCGATAAAAAAGCCATTTTGAATAGCCGTTAGACGTTTCAGGTGTCGATTTTTATGCCAGATAAGGTTCATCAGGTTCAACACGAGGATTCTATGTTTCCTCCCAGAATTCCACACTGAGACCACCAGCGAAGACAGATACCAGCAGCAAATAGAAAGTTATTTGCGATGCAAATCGACACTTCCGAGAGATGTGTTGAAAAAGTGCGTAAGCTACGGTCTTTTAAAGGTTCCCACTGGCCTGTTGTCGAGCAAATAATGTCTCCTCAGGATGGTCGGAACATTCTTCAATCGTTGTTCATTCATCTGACCACGGTTCACTGAACGCTGATCTCGCACCAAAAGCAGATGCTTCCAATTGCCGCGTTTGTATGTGTCAGCAACAAATGACAGGCAAATATCGCCTCGAACGATGACGAATAGCATCACTCTTGGCGATCAGCTCGCGACGCGTCGCAACATGTCATGCATGTGGTTCTCGATCTTCCCACGACGCAAAAAAAAAACAGCACGACTAAATGGTTTGGCCTCCCTCCCAAGCTTCTGAACTGAAGTGTGACCACGTGCAGATGCGGTGACGGAACGGCCGAAGAGTGAAGGAGAGACGATTTTACCTTTGCTTTGGGGGCCACGACGGCTACGCACCTCGGCTACCAAAAAGGGCTGTACTCGGGAGCGAAAATCTCATTCAGAATCACCCCAAAAACCGAAAGCTCCATGATGTCATCGCGGTACGGTGCGTTGAACGACGACCGGCGCGAGTGAGCGTGCAACGACGGTGGAAGCAGGTGCGGAATCGTTGGTAAAGTTCATTGGCTTTTTGCTCCAGAACCACTCGCGGGGCCAATGAACGGCCGGCCGGCTGGTTGGCTGGCTGGCTGGCTGGCTGGCTGGCCGGTTGGTCGCCGTTCGCACACACGCGGAACACGCATCGAGCTCGCGCGAGGTGCGTGCGCGTATGAGATGGACGGATTGGGCGCGCGAAGGAGCTGCGTTCCTTCGTTCGTTCGCTCGCCTGGCAGGCCCATCATCTTCGCAACAATTACCACCATCATTCCACCACGACTCGGTCGCAGGAAGCACTCGCCGCATGATATTTGGTGGCCGGCAGATATATCGATAGCAGACAGGGAAAAGGGGGGAGAGGGGGGGGGGGGCTCCGTCATTAGCAACGCAAAGCACAATCTTCGCACAAGTTGTTCGCGACAGAGCGAGCCGAAAAAAGTGCGTAGAGCGAACGAGCGTCCCTTTCTAACGCACAAAAGACACAAGACAGAGACTCGCGAGAGACGCGCTAGGAAAGCTCGCGAAGACGCAAAGCGAGCGGACGCGAATAGCTAACGCACTTTTGGGGGCGAAACGAACGATAAAAGGAAGCAGAAGACAGAAGATTCGTGGCTTGGTGGTGGCGATCGTGGTTTCAGCTACGCACAACCTTTTGGGTGGTGGTTGCCGAAATGGAAACAAATTCGTTGGTTCGCCGAAAGCGGGCGGAACGGCTGTGAGGACGTTGGGGAAAGGTGCGTTAGAGCTAGCAAACGGAGTGATAGAGAGACTGTAAAATGTGCGTATCACGCACTGGCCGGGGGAGAATAGATGAATAGAGAAGAGGACGAGAACGCGAATCGACCTCTTGGGTTGGGCTGTGCGCCTGTTCCTCGCTCTCGCTGGCCGAGGTGCGTGTGGCTCACGCACTTTTTTCGCCTTTGTCTTTGTTGCTAGCTCCATCCTCCATGAAATGGCTCCATCAAATGTTGGCCTCCGGTTGGATGGCGCGATCGAATCGGATAGCCGCTCGGGTTGTTCGCGAACGCGATCGACGCGGTGGTTTGGTTTTGATTGAGGATCGATGGATTCGGTAATGCGGAACGATCCATAAGGATATCGGTAACGGTAATTTAATACTTTCCTTTCCTTTTCCGCCGCGTTTTTTGGGTTCGAAAACCTTTTCTTTGTTCAGGCTTAGAGCGTTCTCATGAGATGCGAAGATCGGGTATTTTGAGAGAGATACAATTTGTTACAAATTAAGCCGTGAATATTATGCAATAGATTAAGCCGTGAATATTACCCTAAAAAATGCACGACATATTCTATAAAGGTTCTTGGCTAACGCAAGGGTAGTAGTAGAACAAAAATCCGTTATTGAAAATGACATTCAACAGTCTCGTTCTCGCGCCTTCGTCGGACTGTTCTAGGGAGTGAACAAGTAGAACAATTAAGATCCAAATAACGGTTACGCTAGTTCGCGGCGCATTTCACTGGCCGTGACGCATCAGAGGTAGCATTTCACTTTCTCGTGTACTACTCTTGTCAAAGTGTTTTGTCCAGAATTGGAAAACAAAAAAGAAAGTTTGTTTTGATATCTGTTTTGACTTTGTTCATGACTTTAACCGAATCAAACATCATCAAATGGAGAAAGACTTTTCTAGAATTTGGTGAATTGTTTCGAGATCTCGATGTTTTCATAAAGATATTCTATTTCTTTAGGATCATAGGGATTTAGAATCTCTACCTTACTCTGTATACGATGGAGACTGTCTCAAATAGTTTGTACGAAAATGTAATATTGAACTACATCTTATTTTTATACCATCCTGGATGTACTCACCTCTGATTGTGCTGGGCATTTTTACGTATCCAATGGTCCACGCAGCACACTGCAGCAGCTCGCCAACAACAGTTTCTCAAGTTTCTTTCTAGCTTTCCCGCAACCTCTTTCTCAGCTCATTGGATGATAATTCACCGTCAAGCACTGCACTCACAGCAAATAATAATTTCTGAGTTGTGTACCAATTGCCCTCGAATGGCCACAGTTTGGCCCTTTTCCACGAAGTTGTATCACTTTGATGGGTTGACGATCAGCTTACGATACGATGTTATTTGATTGCACCAGGACCTCTTCACATGCACGCACGTTACTTCTTCTACTTTCGTTCTCGGCTTGCAGACTTATTTGTAACGAATCTTGATTATCACCTGATCCATTTTCGTGCCACTACTACAAGCTCTAGGTGCTCCAATTGCCATTAATTTTTATCAACACTGGAACTGGACTTGGGCTGGACATGAATAGACGGAAAAGGGACACTCTTTCCGGGGAACCAAAATCGGGAAATTGTTGCAACGCGCGAACACCTCACGCGAGTTTCACTACCAATGATCTGCCGGTGATTGCAATTTTCCGATGAAAACTGTACGCAGAATAGAGACCCTAGAAATACAGAACACAGAAAGCACACAAACACATCTTTGATTGATCATCTGCAGATCCTTGCGCAGGATGTAGCGAAAAGGATGCACCGCGACCCGAACCACACAAGCAGACAATCACACATACACATACGGCACACGAACAACAATCACACACAAGCACGCACGCAAACACGGTCCGGAACACAGGCAGCATCAAAACAAACGCAAAGTGTGGCGGATCGTCTTTTGTTTTCCTTCGCTTCCGTCGCGTTTGATCGTTAGTAATGGTCGCGCGGTGGCGCTGTTTTTTTTTTTGGGGCAGGATGGAACCGGGAACCGGGAGCTAGATTGTCGCGATCGTATAGCAGCACGAGACCTCCGGGTCCCAGAGAAAGAGAGAGAGCCAGGTCCAGGCCAGGCGGTATCGACAGCACACACTCGACTCGCGTGGGGAATGTGACCTCGACAATGAGCGCTCAGATGATTACTGAAATGGCAGGCAGGGACCGAGCACGCGTCAAGGCAAGTCGCCGCTTCCGATGGCCATTGGGGAAAGGCCCAGGCCGCGAGTCGCACGCTCCACGTTCTTGCTCGTCGCGCAGCACGACCAAGACCACGACCACGACGGTGGTGCTGCTGCTGATGATGATGATGATGATGACGACCAAGCGAGAGAACGAAGCCAAAACCAGTCCCCAAGAAGGGTCCGCGCATCGGTCGGTCGGTCGGTCGGCGGCCAGTTGGCGATGGATGGCATTGCTTTGGGGGTCCGATTTGTTTCTTTCTTCGGGTCACACACAAGCCTCATCAGCTCGCCCCCATCCTCCCCCCAAGGGGGTGCGGAATCCTGTTCTCCACTCACCTGAGCTCGGTGGTCATCTCGTTCCTTGCCTCGCTCATCGCACCGATCGTTCTTGCATCATACTGCGTGAGAACGAGCGAGAGAGAGAGAGAGAGAGAGAGAGAGAGGTCCCCAAAGGGGTTTGCCACCCCGTTCTGCAAAGGTTGGGGGTGCGTGCCAAAGAATATACGCACACATACATGCAAGGGTCCGTGCGGGAAGAGAAGACGACCGGTCCGGTCGGTCCAGTCGATCCAATCCCCCCAACCTGGGTTGCTGATGGAGCCGCTGGTTGAACCCGACCACTAGAGTTCATTCCTCCAGATTCGGCAGCTCGATGGTGCCGGTTGCGGTGCGGTGCGCAAAGGAGACGCTCGGTCATTCTTCGCAGCCCGAAAAACCGGTCCAGTGAGACCGGTGAACCGTTTCTGCGCTTCTCCTGCTTCGTTCGTTCGTTCTCGCGCCAGCGCCAGAACGGACGGACGGACAGACGGACGAGGAGCCTTCGAGGGTGTTCTAAGATGCGTCAGAGTGAAACGGATAGCCCGAGGGAGAAAGGGAGAGAGAGAGAAAGGGAGCTTGCAGAAGCTTCCAGGAGGGCGGGTTTGGCATGAAGAATGTTTTGTCTGCAAATGGTCAGCGGATCGCGGACTGTGGAATGAGGAAACGCCGCGTTCCCTGAAGGTTGTTTCCAGCAGCCCAGCAGCATCGTTTGGCTTTTTTCCGCTCAATTACGGCCACGTGTGTATGTAGTGGTGGTGGTGGTGGTGGTTGTGGTTGCGGTCATCTCCATCTTCACGCGATTTGCCATTTTCGCCCAACTCAAATCCAAGCAACCGCGCATGCTTTGCCAACAAATTGTGGCCCCGCTTCGATGTTATAAGAACCTTGGTTCTATTTTTGGGGTGAGCGAGGATCCATCCCGTATCCAAAAAAGGCAAATATTGATCTTTCGATTGCTTAACGGTTGTTTCAGGTGGCGATAGCCTCTCGCCTGTCACGCTGGTCGAAGTCTTTCGATCTGTCGCGATGCTGCGACCGTGAAGATGCTGTTGCCTTGTACTCGTCTTCCACGCACCAAACATGAAGATGATGATCGAAGATGCTACCAGAGAGGAGTGGAACGAGGTGGAACGGAGAAAACAAAAGAAGGAAACGAAGGAAGCGGGAGAGAAAGAGACCATCACCGCGCCTCATCTTGGCAACCATCTGATCGGATGCCCGAGACCCGATGTTGAGGTAGAGAATGAAAGCGATCTTGCGTTCGCTCGCGAGGTTATTGAACTCTTCTCGTGGCCAGCAACAACAACAACTGAGCCAGCGACGACCCCGTGGTGCATTCGCGTGCACGCCATCCACTCGTTCGCCCGCAGCGCGATGCAGCGAAGGTTCCTGTTCTAACTGTTCTTTCTAGGTCCATTGGGTACAGCAGTACACCTCGTGTCCGTTCTCCATCTCGGAGCACCTCTCGATCATGAATGATGCCACGAACCAGCAGCAGCAGCAGCAGCACCAACAGAAGAGTGGAGTGCAGGGCTTTCTCGCATGCAGGTGCCACGTTCGGTGCATTGTGCGTTGTTGCTGTTGTTCAAAAGCTTCCCACTTAACAAAAAAAAAACAAGTTACAGCAATAACAGAATGTCCTTTCTTTTCGTCTTATCGTGCACACATCCGGTTTCAGATTCGCAGATTCGCGGCCTTTCTATTTTTAACTTTCACGCGCCTCCATTTGCGGTCGCCATTTTCGGGATAATCTTGCGGTGTGCCAACGAGTCGTCGCCGAGAATCATAAAGCGTGGAACCAAACGACTTTCGCAATGCCGTTGTCCATGCCGCGCTGCTGCCACTACTCCCAGTTGCCTTTGCCTTTATCCTGACCTGCACTGCTGCTGTGCAAGCCCGCGTGCAGCGTGTCACGTCATCGCCATCGTGTGCCCGGTAGCCACCGCAAAAGCACTGGCAGAAAACGACATAACGAAGAAAAATAAAATGCCCACCGAGAGGACCGGGAGGCTACCTCGCCACACTGAAACCAAAACCCTGGCCAGAAGATGCGAAATCGAGGTAAAAATAAACCAGGAAAGAGTCGTTGTCGTCGTCTTCGTCGTCTTGGTCGCGATCATGCGAAGGTTGCTGATGCAAAAGGGGTGAGAAGTTGCAAAACGTGGTGCTTGTGGATGACCAAAACGCCAAAGCACCCCCCCCCCCCCCCCCCCCCCCCCGGGACAAGAGCCAAGCATCGCGCTGTACGTGACGGTCAGCGGGAAACGCGAAAGATCCAAAAGAAACAAAGAGCAACAAGCGTGCTTCCAAGACGCCACGAGGGTGTGCGTTTGAGCGAACCACGGGGAAGATACGAAACACGAGAGACAAGATAACGAAAAGAAAGAGATACAGAGAGGGCGAAAAGAACTTGAATTTACCGCTATGAAGTGATCCAGTCCCGATGCCGATCCTGACGACCCCGACGTCGCAAGAAGCTTCAACCGCCGGGTTCAACGAACGTACTCGGGGCGTCAAGAACGCGCGCGCCAAGATCGTGATCTGGCGCGCGATCTGGAGAGAGGCAAACGAAGGAGAATAAACAGAAAAGAACGAAGAGCGAGAGAGTGAGAGAGGATCGCGTCGATCGCGCACCGCACACGAGATGCAGGTGAACGAATTTCGCCATCCGATGACACTTGTTGCCAGTGCTGATGGGATGCTAATAATGATGATCATGATGATGACGATGATGATAGCGATGGCGATGATCATGCGTCGCAGGAATGCGCGCGCGAGCTTCTCACCTGCTGCGAGTGTCGCCGATGGCGTTCCGGAAGGTCGCTCAACTCAGCGGACCTCCCCTCGCGGCGATGGTGGCCGCAAGGAGTCCCGTGAACCGATGGTGGTGGCTGGTGCGAACGAACGAACGAACCGCGAACCGCGCGTAAACGAAAGCGAGAGTGAAAAGCGAAGAAAATTATAGTTTTCCTCGCCACAACACTCGCGAGATGGTGAGCGAGGGAGCGAGTGGTCCTTCGAGGAGTCGCCGAGACAGGACAACACGACCGACGACGGTGACCAGTGACCGGTGGTTTGCGTGCCAAGGTATGCTAATTGAAGGATATTGCCCTCGATATGCGGGGCGATCGCACGTAACCGGCAGCAGAGCCGAGTGTTTTTTTTTATGATTACGATGTCGTGGAAATCTTACTTTCGGTTTTCATTTCGGTCAGCACTGCGTTTGCGTCCTGTCGAAGGATTTGAGGACCCCTCTCGGAGGCCTGGGCACAGGGACAGGGATTAGGTGTGCAATCGCTGCGAACCCCAAAAAAAAAAAAGCCGAGGGGTTATGCGGCAATCGGTTGAATGAACGCAAAAGTAGGTCTTTGGCCGACCAGATTTTTCTTGGGGAGCCAGATTTGACCCCGATGGTCCGCTTTCGGTGTATCGATTACAGTACGTCACCACCACCATCGAGGGGGCTCCAGTGTTTTGAGGATATTTTGGGATGTTTTGGATTGTGCGATTGCAGGATGGGGGGAGGGGCTAACAAGAAAGCATGATTAATGCGGTGACTGCCGGGGTTCTCCGGCAGGACCGGTGCGGCTGTGGGTTCTTTATCAGCCACGCATACCGTTCGATGTTGGTGCGGTGTTAAGTAAAACATTTTATTATTCAATTGTGTGCCAAGACGCTAGGCACCGGTCTGTGACACAGATTCGTGGCAGCGTTTAATTGATTGGATGGGGAAATGTAAAGGAAAATGTAAAGGGAAAACCTACGCTGCTTCAGTTTGTTTATTTTTTTGCTGCGTTTCATTATCCAGGATATTGATTACACCCGCTGCTTGTGTGGTCATCGGGAATTATTTCCCGAGGTTAATAATCCTTAAAAGATAGAATGGAATTCTTCTGTATCTTATGGTTAGCTACTTCCAGTTATCATCTTTTTGATACATTCCTTTGCTTTATGGTGTTTTTAAAGTTAATTTGAGTTTCTCTGATAACTCCTTTATTTCCTTTTAATATGCTGCTCTTCCTTTTTTAAATAATTTCAGCAGGAAAACTATCACACAACATTTAATTTAAACTTTTGTTATATTTTTTTTATTTGCGAGTAAAAAAATATCAATTTACTTTAAGTAAATATTTGAACCTACAAAAAGATGTACAATTTCTTAGTTATCATCATTCCTCTATAGAATCCACTGTGTTCCGATGTCCCAACCGCCACCAGCGGATTGCGTGAAGCAGTTCTAATTGCTCCGGACATAATCCCATCGAGAAAGATTTAAACGATCCAAAAGACGAACGCCCGATTCCCCCGTAGCGTGACGCTTGTTTGGCATCGCTAGGCAGGGGTCCACATCGGAAGTGCAATTGCGAAAGACACGGGACGAATCGGGTGCAACCTGCTAGTACGCATGCCTCGGGATTCATTCAGTCGAGTTTCAAGCTTCCTCCTTCCGTGACAGGAAGGACACTGGGAAAAGGACAACTGTTGATTGTTGATGTTGGCGGGGGTGATGCTGGTGATGCTTCTTTGATTTCTATGGGATGTCCTTCGGGTGTCCGGCTATAAAAGGGCTAGGGCAGATGGGAACCGTTATCAGTCTGCTCAGATTGTTCGCTTACGCTGCAATCAAGTGTGAAACCGTTTGAAGGGAACCAACAGGATAGTGATTGAAGTGAATGTGTTTGTGTGGTTTTGAGGAAAGTGTGTTCTGTATTTCCCTCCTGTTCAGTTTAAAGAGTCATGTGACTAGGTTAAGAGTGATTTTCAGCGGCTCATTATTTAAATTCGCTTCTTGTTCTCTTTGTGTTCTAAGTGTTCTTTCTGGGTTTATTAATTCAAAAGAGGCATTTGCAGGTGTGCTGCGAAATGTTGTGTTCCAAGAATTGTTAATTGAACATCTGTTTCTTTAAATGAAAATGCGATAGAATGCTATGAAGACTAATGCTACTTATGCTATTCAATAAATCTCTAGTCGCTCCCTAGACGGTAAATAATATTAAGATAGAACTCTTAGAAGTTTCATAAATATTCTGAAATTGATATTGATTAACGATCTACTCATTATGGCTGTATAATATTTAGTTTTTTGCGTTCTCTTGCTCAAGAGAGCATCTCTTGCTTCTCGTTGTAAAATTCGAAAGAAATAGCAAAACACATCTTGAGTAGTGCTGCTTAGCAATAAGAAACCAATATTCAAAGAAAACATTCATTTCCTTTTCTGCCTCCTGCGAAATAGAATACAATCCAGAAGAAAAACCGTTGACGGTTGTGACAGTCAAATGAGCCCCATCAGCTCAGCAATGGCCAGTCTGTCAGCTTGTCTCTGAGGTTGGCTTTTCGAAGAAACTATCCTTACAGCACTGCCAAGAAAGAAGCCCAACCAATTCACAGCTACCAGTCCGGCAAAGATCCCCCTAGGGCCTGCCTGAGTGCTGAGGCATTTCCCTCCCCATTCCCAAGGACAGTAGTGGCCCTGTTGCAGCCATTCGCTACACTCTTCACGTGTAGTTTGTGTTTTGAGAACAGCAAAAACATTAGGGCAGCAAAAATCCGAAGCATTTGTTAGCGATTGGTTTCAAATTTTCGGGAAACAGTTCCACCCTAACCGTATCGCGGGGAAGCTCGGGCCCAAACTCGTAGTTTAGTGCAGCCTGAACCAATCAGTTCGATTCTAGGCTCCTTCGCTGTTACCATCGGTCATCGGAAGTGTGCTATTGTTTGTGTAATTAGCAAAGGGACGTTGTTGATTTCAAGGCTAATCAAAGCAGGGCTCACCAGAACCAAGAACAGCTCCGATACAAATCGCTAGTCCGTTCCGCGGGAACCGTCATAAGATTTGGTTCTTGACTTTTCCAATCCCTTCAGCCAGTAGCAGGAGCTTCCTTCCTTAAGCTGCACGTAACAGCACGAACGCACTGCCTGGCACACACTTGATTGCAGCGAAAAAGGTGCCCTTCAAATAGTGAAGAAACAGGATTAAAAAAACAGCCAGAAAAAGGATCCTCGTTATCAGCCGCCGTCCCTACGAGCATGGATTTCGACGAGTACCGCAAAAGGGGTAAGTGAAATGGGCGACAGATTAGTGCAATTAGTACGGCGGACAGTCCATTTCTCTAGAAAAGAAACACCTGATACCCTTTCAAAAGAATTGCTTCGCCGGTGGCTCGATGAGGGATTTAGGTCATTTCGTCCGCCGAATTAGTTCAATATTTTACGTCACTAAACACCACGGGGAAAATCAGTTCACGGTCCGCTCTGTGCGCTGTTGCATTTCGTTGTGTAATCCCGTGTTTGAAAGAGAAGATTGATGTGTTAGTCACATCGGTTCCCTTCGAATTGCACGTGCCTCGGACATTGTAAGGTGATTTGTGTATTACATGTCTGGACAATTGAGCCCTGTTTTAGCTGCATTACTGATAGAATGTGAATAGAACATGATAAGAAAGGAAATACACCAGCTACCTTGTGAGATATTTGAAGGAAAACTCAGACAACAAGCGATAACCTTCAAATGTTTCACTCACATGACTCCTGGCTTGTGACGTAGCAGCGACATATCGTGGCGCAATATTGTGCAATAAAACCGACGGACGGATCGATTTGCGAGGATAACCTCTAATCTGCGTGCCTCATCAAACGCACCATTCATTTGAATCAATTTAGAA
>NC_064877.1:73100646-73113146 GCF_943734665.1 Anopheles aquasalis | reverse complement strand
TATTTTTTAATTATGTCATAAATGCCTTGAGGAACCAATAGTGAAGCATTCAGTATGTGCTGACACGCTAGTCCATCAAATCTGCTGTGCATGTCAATAAGATCCATGGTTGGGCCCGGTCCACGAGCCGGCCTACAACTAAGCAATCCAATCGAACCAATCTATCATGCTTACCCGATGCCATAAACGCACTGTTTAATCATACGATAAGCTGAATTAATTGTATCATCAATCAAAACTATTCCTATCGAACATAGAAAGCATCGTTAAATAAGACGGCATGATACACACGATTTAAAATAAACAAATTCCTCCGAGCCGTGCCAAGGATGTGTTAGTAGTTTAGCCGGATACAAACGGGAAACAATGTAACGTTCAACTAATTACGTCGACTAAAGCCAATCGATCGATCGCAACGCTTTGCAACACAAAAGTACAGAAAAGCTGATGCACTAATCAAGGAAATCAACGGGCTTTGGGCTCGCCGAAAACATGGCGCACTGCACTGGCACCTGGCATCCGCGCGTTGCATCTGCAACAAGCAATAAACATTCCACGGGAGGCTTCCCCAACCTGCTGCTGCTGGTTATCCGCGATTGAAAACATCAAACGGAATCATGTTACAGTTTAGTTATGCGTTCGCTATTTTTTCCGTTTTTGCATCCGAAACATTGTCCCGAAATGGGTGGGGAGGATCGGATGGGAAAATACTACGAAAGACAGAGAGATAGGAAGAAAGAGTGAGAGAGGAAGGCAGCTAAACATCGACCTATAGCTGGCCGGTGAATGTCAGGGCGTGAGGCGGAAAATCGGAAGAAAGCATATATGCAACCGAGCGCGATCGGTCCGGGACAAAACAAACAAACGGTCCGTACGTCCGTATGCGACGTACGGCCCAATCGTGCCGGCCGGGTGCATGTGCATCTAACACCGTGCAGCGAAACAAAAAAAAGAAAAGAAAGAAAAACAACGAAAGACTTTCGCTTTCAAGTTCAGTTTTGCAAACGTGTTTGCGGTCGTCCGACGTATTGGCGTCGTGCACGGCGGGAGGTGGGGTGCATCGCATGCATCACATGCTGCTGCAACTGCACATGCAACTGAGCCCTTGCACTTGCTGCTGTCCTAACAGTGGGGTGCAGTGGGGTTCAGCAAGCGAGGGCAAACGCTTGGGTTTGGCCGGGCAGGCAGGCAGGCAGGCAAGCAGGTAAATGTTTCGGGATGTTCGGCAGCATAAGGAAGGTCGGCGGCAGGTGGTTGGTGATCGTTGTCGTGCGGTCGTTTCTTGGTTTCGTTCGTTGACTTTGGCCCTTTTTCGGGAGGGGAAGCATGCGGGCTGTGTGTGGTACCGGAAGGTGTAGGAAGGTCGCTTTACATTCCGGGCGTTTTGTTTCGGCCCTTCGGAATCCATCTCAATCGGTGCAGAGCAATGATTTAGAAAGCCATTCGACCATTTTCCAGGGAGTTAAGTGGTCCGTAGGGGATTTGTTATATTTAATCGTTAGAGACATAGCCTTTAGTTGTGAGTTGTTAGTTGCGAAGAGAGAAACTTCAATAATGGAGACCTTTTAACAGGAACAAATGAGAAGATAATGAGCTGTGTATTTTATAATTGTATCTTTTTATCAGGACTCAGTGGAACTAGTAACTCTGAAGCAACTTGAGAACGTTAGACGCTTTCAAAATCAGTATCGATTAATGCTCAATTCTGGTGGATCCTTTGTTTGCAAATTGAGCAGTCAGTAAACATCATTTGCCAGGTAGCATTTTTCGAGATTTTGCAATAGAAAATTATTGATTTATTTCGGCGGATACTTATGTAGAACTCGTTTTTTAAGTGAACCTGTAAAGTCCAACACTTTTTCAACCACAAAACGTCATCAAAAGTTGCATTCTTTTTCTCTAAAAACCTCGATAATTTTCCGCAATATTTAACAAATCAATATTGCTTTCAATATTACAGTTGATCCTGCATCGATCTACTGAGATTTTCAAAATAGGTTGTATTCTCCCTCCCTGGAATTGATAAGATTGTTGATTTTTTTTATTACATATTCTTATGATATATATTTTTTTATTACATAAACTACAGGGTGCGCCATCAGGATGTATCCTATTATAAAGTCGAATAACTCTGTCATTTTTCAGCCGATTTTCACAAATAGGACAGTTTGTGAAACTTCAGTCTGTGCCATTTTATTTATTCAACTTTAAGATAGGATACATGCCTGATGGAGTTATTCAACTTTAAGATAGGATACATCCTGATGGTGCACTCTGTATGAGCACAATTTTTTGAAAAGCTGCTCTTTGAAAAGAAATGATAAAAATGAGGCTTTCGTCAGCATTAGTATAAGTTTAGCATTACTTCGTATAACTAAAGCACCACTGTTTGCATTATTATTATATTGGCATAAAAAGAAGCCAAGAGCAAAACATCTCCTCTAAATCATATGCAACCGCAGTTCGTGAGCTGGCCCCGTTTGCATGCCAGATCAACGGAGAACAGAGAAACCCTTTTTACGAATTCAGGAACTAATGAGACGCACCGATATGCGTAACAGCCTTCGCGTACCACGAAGATCCTTTCCGTTATCGCCATTGCTGAACTCCATCAAAACCCGAGAGCCCTTCCACGCGCACCGCGCAAAAGTGCAACAAACCCTTGGGGCTCCCTCCCGCCCAAAAACCATACCGAAGTAAAGAGGCGAGCGCGCGAAACTGCGGAAAACTGTCGATATCCCCACACACAACACGTTTCCGCTGGCTAGTTGGTTGGTCGGCCGATGCCGGAAAGAAAACGCCGCGATCCGCGTGCTTCACGTGCGCCACGGAGAACTGGATCCCAAGGATTCGCGCCCGGTAGCCACAATTGCACAATTCACGCCACCAAACACGCATCGGCGTGCGTGCAGTAGCTCCAAGCGCACGTGTCGCACATGCTGCTGTTAGTGGTGCTGGTGGTGGTGGTGCGGTTGTCGCGCAATGGCACGGCTCGCGGCTTCGGTAGCAACAAACAGCCTACACCCGGCCGCTTCCCGGCTTGGTGTGGAAGTTATCAACTGTCCATCGAACTCTAATTAGGCGCATTAAATTAATAAACCAACGCTGGGAGGGAGGGAGTGGCCGCGTAAGCGATGGGCGCCTCCATCGGCGCACCAGCGCTTTCCATAAACGCGTCTTTGCGCGCCGATCTCGTAATGGGCAAACGTTGATGCGCAAGCATGCACACCACCACCACCACCGCCACCCAGATGATGCAGTTGCACCCGATGGAGACGCTACGGTGGCGGAGAGGTTCAACGATCTGGTGCCTATGATTGAATGTTTTGCGTGAAGCACGCCGAACAGTGGCGGCGGCATTGGCAGCGGCAACCGGCAGATATGCTGAGATGCAGTGTAAACATTAAATTGCATGTTGCCAGCCAGCCAGCTAGCGAGCTAGACAGATAGCTCGCAAACGCAAAAGTAGTTTGCCAAACGGTAGCCATCGTCTAGCATGTGTTAGGTGAGCATAACAATGGTGCGATTGTGTGAACGTCGGGGATGCGGCAGTACGCGGTCGGAAGTCTAGGGAAGTAAACACGCTGCGCCGAGCTGTCAGCGCGAACGATAAGATTAATTGGCGGCGTTCGTCATGCGCCGATTGAAGCGCTTCGGTGCGCCTACGGATGCATCCTTATTAAAATGTCATCGCGAGCGCACGAGAAGGAAACCGGGCCGCCGGTATTCCACGCGCGGAGCAGGAGCAGATAATTAATGTTTTATTTTCGTTATGAAAGTGATGGCAATTCAATAACCTAGAGAAAGAGAGTGATACGGAGAGAATGATACAGAGAGAGAAATTGAACGAAGAGTACAAAATAGAGAATTGAGGCATCTTATCTCGCTAAATAATGTGTGTATTTCCTTTTATTTTCTTTTCCAAAATTACGGTTTCACGTAACAAAAATAAATTGTTATGTCACGCTACGTAATCGTGCGAATTTGGAATTATTGTGCTTTTTGTCCGGCAAACAGCGTAGCGTAGGGTTACGATTTTATAGCAGCAGCATAGCAAGCGTACACTTAATCCTTATGTCACGAAGGAAATACATAAATCATAGTAACCAATGTTGTCAAAGAACATCAAAAAGTTTAGTTTTGTCGAAATCAATCGAATTAAAATGGAGAATTTTCATTGATTTTGTATCACGTTCAAAAGGTAAGGTAAGGCTCCGAAATGGATTCATTTGAAGATCTGCTCGGAATCCTCGAAAGGAATGGTTTCGAGTCGCTTTACAGACACTTGAGTGGTTTTCGCGGTAGTGATATCCGATTCATCTGAACAGCTCTTACATCTGTGTGCTCCACAGCAAATTCATTATTAGTTGTTTTCTATTTAATGAACCTTCATTCTTCAACGCTAATAACACACCACACGGGTAAGGACGATTTACCGCCCACCTTGATCAATTCTGAGCCTTCGAATCACCCGAAAGTGGTCACTTAGATTGCTTCGAACGGTCGAGTGTGAATCGAATTAGAAACGGTAACCTGCTGCCGTTACACTTTCAACTGTGCATCCACTTATCGCCAGCACGGTCAACGAATTGCTGCGAGAGTGACCTTATGCTGTCACCTTCGTGCGCATCATGTGTGAGGAGAATATACTGTGAACCGTGGCTTCAAGAGCTGTTGGATGCTGAAAAACCTTGCACTTAACGCCAAGTGACCCCAACGCAGTGTATTGTCGATGATGATGGCACGATTGGCATCCTTACACCTCGAAGGGGTTACGCACAGCTCCCTCCTTGGGTCACTCGATCGATGCTTTAAACCGATTGGCCACGGAAAACCGTGGAGTGAGAAACTCGGATCCTTAACCACTCCTACCCCAACCTGAACGTTGTGTGACGCGGTGAATTAAGGAAATGTTTGCGAGCATCCGAAAGTGCTCGTCTATTGTGTGCACCAAACAACAATCGAATCGCATCGGCCGGATGGACGGATGGTTTGACGGATCCATCACAAAATAACCTTCAATTTGACTGCACGGAACTGCGACTGCGGAAGGAAGGAAGGTGCCTCGGTGCGGTGTGTGCCGGATCGATGCGAGTGACTTACCAATTACGGTGCTTCACGGTTTTGCGATTGTGTAACAGCAAAACTCATAATACGCGCCAACCGCCGGAGCATCATCGTCGGACATAGCGAAAGCGAAAGTTCGCTATCATCGTACCCCACCCCTCCAGGGCCGGCGCTGAGCTGATGCAGGCCTCTCTTGTGGCATTCATCTCGAGGATTGTTGCTGGCGGTGATGGTGATGGCGCCAGACCCCGGGGAGGGATGTACATGTTAAGGAGGATCGACAGCGAGCGGTGAGAGGAGTTGAAGTTATCGAATGCTGCCAAACGCTAAAAGGTGGTTCCGATATACGCGCGAGGAAAGGTGAGGCGAGAGTGCGCGCGAGGATATCGTATAACAGGTGCCTCAGGTTACGAGTGCTCGCGACCGCACCCCTCTCTCTCTCACTCGAGAGAGCGCTTAACGAAATTGAAAAGGAAACCCGAGGATTACGTTTGTCATGAATGGCAGACCGGCCGGCTGACTGGCTGGTCGTCCGGAGAAGCATTTAATCTATTGGAAAGATAATTTCCCAAAAGCCAAACAGCCCCACCTGTGCTCCTCCTCATATTACATCCACCCTGAGCGTCCTCCTGAGCTGAGCGAACTGTTATACGCACCGCGCCAACAATCACTTTTGAGCTGCGCAGGATCGTGTAGTTGACAGTTGAAGTCCTCTTCACCCTCTCGTGCCGACATGAAATGATTTGTTTCGTTTCGTTTTATTCACCCTCTCAAGAAGGGGCGGGAACAATTACCAAATTACGGCCGTCTGATAAGATAATTTCCGGCACCTCGCGCGCACGCTCGCGAACACAAAGCAACCAAATCACCGTTGATCACGTAACAGCGCGTCCGGGAACGGCATTTCTCCGGCAGCCCTCGGGGCAGCAGCAGCAGCATCTTCATCGTGAACTTCCACCCCATTCCAGGGCCTTTTGTTTGCCATTTCGGCCCGTTGGGGAGTACGATTTCCTCCTGGGCAAAAAGCGTGGCTCGAGCGCGGGCACACGAATCGAACGATTGACCTATCCGCGGCGGTTCGCCAAGAAGCCTATACGATGACGACGACGAGGGTTTGTTTTGTTGTGGACATGTGCTTGCAGTCTTAAAGCGACAGAAGGAGATGCCACCTGCATCTGAACCTGGCTCGACGATCGAATCAAGCGTCAGTTGGTAAGCGAGTCAATGTCGCGCATTCAACCTCCAAGCTAGCGCAATTAGAGGACCCCATTTATCGAAGGTTGATAAAAGGAATTACATTAATGTTGTGGATAATGCTTCTCTCTGCTGCCGTGCGGCCTCTTCCCCCTTAATTGACATCTGCATACCGCAATGAGCGCGTTTGTCAAATCACTTTTCTTTCTTTCACTATCGCTGTGGACTAAGCGGTCTCGTTGTATAACAGTTTCTCTAAAGGCAAACAGTCAGACAGGTCCCACGGACTAAAGGATCCCTCCAGAAAGGAGTTGTGCTTGTTCAGACGCTGACGGACGACTTTCAATCGCTGCAAGTTGAGGAAACGATTATCTTCATCAAGTGCGCTAATTGTCCGCGAACAGTCCGCGGTTGGGAGTGAGCATTAGGTGAGGGTGTGCATGCCAACGGAAATCACCCATTTGACATACACCCACCGTCTGAAGTCGATACAAACGACCTTCCGCGGCTTCACGAGTGTGTCTGTGAGACATGAGACGTAACACTAACAGAAGAAGTTGCTCTGCAATTTCGTTGGTTGGTGAAAAGTAAAATGAAAAACCGTACATTAGCATGGGCGCAAAAAAGTGGGCGCGTGAAAATGACACCCACAGCAGATCGACCATGGCCGTGGTAAGCGCCTGGCGAGGGCGTCTTATTGTCTCGTGGGGGATGGTAAACCATCTCGTCAAGATGGTCATGTGGCCCGCGTGATTTACCCGCGCGAGCCTTTGTTGTCCGAGGGCATCGAAATGGTCTCCAAAAGGGGCTGACAGCAAGCTCATTAGGTGGCTGGCCAACCGCAACCCTCACGACGGCCATACGAGGGCCGCCATTGTTGTTATCAAACTCCCTGGGCCACAGAGAGCACAGAAACCGATAGCGATCCGTAACTCGTGGCGCTCATGGCTTGTGAGTAAACGGAACCGCGAAAAACAAAAAGGGCGCGCGCGAAAGGCCGCTTGGCTAAAAACACGGAATGTCTTCATTCCTGCCTCCAATGCCGCCGGAACCGCATCGTTTCATCGTGCATGTTGGATGGAGAAGTGGGGAAATTGAACATATTACAATGGCTCCGTTGCCGTATCTGCATCTTGGATGCATTCCGACATCCGACACAGAGACGGAGACAATGGACGCGTTGGACCGACGGACGGCCACCGCCCCCCAAAAAAAAACCCCTCCCGTGACAGAACCGGCGATGCAACCTCCACCCGTGGGAGGGGTCGACTTATCTTGCGGCAGCTTTCCCCCGGAAGAGAAAATTTAAAGGAAAATTAATTTTCCACCCATTTCGGCGTCGCGTGTCACGGTGTTTTGCGTGAAAAAGGCGTCCATTTCGAGCGCCCAGCGGATCGGGAGGAGGATCTGGGTTGGAGTGTTTGCTTTCCTGGAGTGCACGACGCGGCGTGCGGATTTGTCGCTAAGCGGCCGTTTATGCAGCGCAGCGCAGATTATCATTCCAAGCGTTTAAAATTGTTCCTTATCTTTGGTGGCCATGGAGGGGGTGGGTGGGTTGTGGTCGGTTTGGGAGACTGTTTGTATAATAGGCGTTCAGTTGGGATAACAGGTTCATCCATTGTATTGGAATCTCCCTTGAGAGCAGACCGTTTAACGTTCTGCGCGAGTTTTTCTTTTTATTGCTATGCGATTTCCAATCAATGTACCCCGCGAGCAACTCACAAGATGCACAAACTTTCCGTCTTCATTAGTTTTAAGAAACATAGTCCGCAGAGTCTAAAACATTGGGTCACGACTATGAAAAGAGGCTCACAGTTTTTTAAAGTTGTACTCCTATTGATCGTAAAACCAATTCGCTACAGTAAATTAGGCAAAGATCCAACATCATATCGCTTAGGAAGCTGCCAGTTTTAATGATAATTTTAATGGAAATCAAGTATAATTGGACGAATTAATCCAAATAGTTCAAATCACAAACTAGATACGTCTCTTTCCTAAAAACCAAGTCATTGTTCAAGCGAAACAAGTATCTCATGATACCCATAAATACGCTTTAAATTATACAGAGGCGTTCAAGTGTACCCTTAATTAGTCATACGGTCTTGCGCTCATAACCGAATACTGTTTAACTCTCAAAATAGAAGGCAGATGGCTATATTTTGGGCAGAGAAGCGTTTTCATTTTTTGGTGCATTACTTGGCAATTCAAGATCAAAGATAATTCGAAGGAAGCATAGCTTTACAAGAAGTAAATTGTTTAAGCCATTAAAGAGCTTTTAAAACCGAGTACTAAATGCTACCTAACGTGAAATCTATGCTAGTAATCTGCAAATGTAACACCACTGTACACACGTCTTTAAGGAACAATCGAATTATTGTGCCACACCTCCAAACGCCGCCCGACACATCTCTACACCGCTGCATCACGCCCTCCAAAAACCGCTTGTTTGTGTTGTGAACCACAATGCACTCGTCACGCTTGACCGTGTCGACAGCGTCGGAGGAGGCCATCGATATTAATTACTGCCAACCAGGCCAACCCACAAGGCCAACAACCATACCCATATATACCTGCGGGACGATCTTTGGTCCCCGGAAAGCTTTCTGGCAAACATATTTACATTACCAACCACAATCGGCGACCAGGTTGGTGGACCCACTTTCTCCGGCGAGCCAGCGAGCGTGAAAAAGGGATTGCGGGAGGTAAACTGTGGCCGCTTGCACCGTTCGACTGACGAGCGCGACGCCGCGACGATTGATGGCGTTTCCATGAACCATTTCCATACAAATTTCCATCGTTCATTACGCTCAAGAGCGGTGCAAATTCCAAGCCCTAAACGGGTCCGGTCCATTGTCTTGTCATTTGTGGTCGCCCGGACGAGGGTGACGAAGAAAATGCTCCCCTTTCAGCTGTCACGCCTGCGTGTTTGCTCTCTGCGTCTCGGCGAAGATCGAAAACTGGCTTACAAATGACTTATCGCGAGTCGCAAATCTTCTTACCGCGACTCCGCGTTGACGTTTCCAGGCCCGAAAGGTTGGACCGATTTGTTCGTTTACACTCTCCCATGGAGGACATGGTTTACGATTGGAAGCTTCGCGGCACGATTTACATTTGAGAATACCCCAGCTGACCCTTCACGCGGATGCGGATGATTATATTTCTTCCGGATGATCTACATTCCAGCATTCACATTCACTGGAGACTGGAGAAGATCGTCAGTCGCTTTTTGTGTTTTTGTGTGTCAGCAGCGATGGTTGGCTTCACTTTCGCCCGTTCGCGAATCCCGAGGAACCAAAAATACACGAAAAGTGTGTCGCGATCAGCGGCGGCCAGACGGAATAATGAAATCAATAAAACAACGAAACCGCGTAAAGCTGTCAGCGCAACGCGACGTGATCGCCGTGGCCGCAGCTTATGCCACGCACGGGCACCATTCGCGTGGCCTCGATTATCGTCGTCGGAATAGGAAGTTAGTGGCAGCGCACGGAAGGGTTATCAAGTGTCTTTAACAGGACGCCAAGGAACGCCAGGGAGGGACGAGCGGAGTAACATCATCACATCACGCACATCACGGTGACGGTGCACTACTTTCTTTATTGGTACACTAAAGGCCAGTCGGCCGGCCACTATTATGAAATATGCTGCCATCCATCGGCATGGCGATGCGTAATGGCGGTTAGCCCCGTACGTGGTCCGTATGGTTGGATCGGATCGAGGAAGACGACAAATGACAGATCCACTTCAACTCTTCTGGGCAGTGGAATTTCCGTCTTTCAGTTGTTGTGCTTCCAGGCACAAACGCACGATCACCACTCTTGACACACATTATCGCGCTCGCTCGCTCGCGCTTCGTCGATGGCCGCCGTGTTTGCGGTTTCTTTGCCTTCTTCTTTGCCTCTTCTTTTGGGGACCACGGGAAGGGGGAAGCTCCGATTGTATAACCGATTGTCACCGATATATGTGCGCCGCATCGCTGATAGCAGCTGAGGACGGCCAGGGAGTCAGGTGCGGACATCCTCAGGAAGTCTCTGGTGGCTTATGGCATAGAAATGCACCCAGTGCTTGTTGCATGTTTATTTCGGGGCCAACGGGGGTAATGCCGATGCGTGACACACTTTCCTGTGGCACTGCTTTGTATGCACACTAATTTGCGGGAAGTGCGTCGTAGGCCGAATGATGATGATGAAACCGGGAAGAGGAAGAAGGATGCCAGTAACGCGGAAAATTGACGCTAAACAGACACACACATTACGAGCGACGAGCACCCTCAGGCAGGCAGTGGTGAAAGGAGCTCAAGAAGAAGCGAGAGGCTTGGCTGCTGGTGACTTATTGTTTGGAAAATGTGTTTTTTTTAACTTAAACGATAAACTGCGTGGTTATGTGAACGATAAAGGAGTGAGACAAATATTCGTTGGTGGTTCACCGTGGTTTCAATTTTTTTTATTTTTATGAAGCTTTTTAAATTCACAAACATTAAAATACTTCATTCAGTCGAAAAGATCAAACGACAATTTATTTATTTTTTGTGTAATTGCAGCATTGCTGATCTAAATTAACGCACTTCAATCACTGTGTTTATGAGGATCAATCAATCTGATCTTCAGCAGCTTGTTGCGTTGACACTCGCTTCGTGCATGCAACCGACAGAAATCAGCTAGAAATTAACAATCTGTTAGTCGGTTTTTTTCTGAAACACCTTGCCATTTGAAGAGTTGAGCTTCTTTATTCTTAAACAGAGTGCAATGTTGAATATTCTGATCGGAATTGAGATTTCAATAGAAACGAAATTTTGACTCTTTCGCCAAACCATTCGCCAAGTTAAAATATTTTTCAAGATAACGAAGAACCAACCGCGTATACCAAGCATTACCATATTTTAAGTGAAATGCATCATGTAAATAGTTTTGAAAGCTAAAGGACTGTCATTGCCATACACTGTTTCGCTACTTTTTAACAGCCACAGCCACAATTCGCACACTTGATTCGCTTGCGCTACCCTCGGATTCGATAAGGCAACGCGATTAAAACAAAAGAATTGCCAAGCTCTGCTGGTTGGTTAACCACGGATATCGGTTTGGGGATATCGGCCAGTACACTCACTTCGAAGGCCGTCCGTTGTGCTACCAGCACCATGACCAGTTGGTGCTGTGCAGTTTAAGCACATCCGGCTAGCAGCAGCACCACCACGAGGCCACCACGGGAACACATCTCATCACAGCTTCCACCCCGCACGTTGAACGACATTCCCAACTCTCCTACTGTGCAGTGTCCAGTGGGAGTGTAATGCAGTCACAAGTTTGCTGCCGAAACGAGGGGGAAAGTACGAAAAAAAAATAAACAGACACCCCCGGGGACCATAAAACCCTCACCACCAAGTGGCGTGGCGTTGCTGAAGCTGAAATGCGCGTGGACAATTATATGTCCGCTGTGCCACCCCGTGCCACACCAATTTCCAAGCTGTCTCCCCTAGCTGATTGTCAACTGGCCAGGTACTGGTGGGCCAGTTGAGCTGCCACTCAAAATCGAATTATTTCCGTATGACCTTTCGAAGAGGATACGTGAAATGTAGCGAAGCGAGCGCGAGAGTCACAATCGCGCAGTCGCGTGTATTCCCTTGCGTCCGCGTCCTTTCCAGTGCTACTGGATGCCAAAGAGCTGGATGTTGATGTTTGGCTTGGCTTGGAAGACGAAAATACGCGGGCGCGAAAGGAAATCCCAAGGCACACACCACGTCGCCGTCGACACTCACTTCTCGCGATCGGTGATCATTTACTTTCGATATTAAAATCGTTGTCCGTTTCGTAACGAGCAGAAGGTTGGTGTGGTTGCAGCAACAACAGCGAGAGAGAAGATTACCTTTTTTTTTGGGAGGGTGAACCCAAGCCCTTGTCTACGCTGCGGTCCGACGTCTTTTGTGGTTTTGTGGCCACCTACCAGCCAGCCTACCAGGCTCTTATCGACATCGACGTGACGTTATCCAAGCATCGACACATTAACGGAGAGTGTGAAAAATTACTGGCCTGGACATTATAGTTCCCCTGCGCCATCCGGAGGGTTAAAGCTTTTCTAACAACTTTCCCGCTCAAATTTGGTTGAGCAATCTTGGCTGGAGCTGGTGGATGGAGATGAGCGTCATCGGCTGCTGCCTTTTCGCAGACGATGATGATGATCTCCAGAGACGCCTGTCTCCAGGACGCCTGGCCGTGGCTTTCTGATCAGCTCCAATCAATTCGAGCTTC
>NC_064877.1:73083146-73095646 GCF_943734665.1 Anopheles aquasalis | reverse complement strand
GCTCGACTGCTGATCTGCTGGCGGATTACCTGCGTTTCGCTTTATGGTCTATCGCTCAGTTTGCGTTCAGCGGCCGCCCGGTGATGTACTAGACAGTGTGAGAGCCATCCGTCCGCTGTGTTGGCTTAACTTGTTGTGGTTGTTGCAGTAGAGCTTGCAGTAGCGCAGCGGAGCCGGAATCTCGAGTCTCGAATCCTCGAATCCTCGAATCGTCGAATCGTCATCAACAGAAAGTGCGTGCGCGCGCGTGTGTCCACGTGAGTTGGATCGTGTGTGCTTCCGTGCGTGCATGTGCTTGTGTGTGCTTTATGAGTCAAACCTTTCCCTGAATTAACACGCCCGCGGTACCACAACAAAAGAAAGAAGCTGCAAATCCCAGAGGTTCGTCGCTTGTGGTGCTCGTTGAAGTCTTTTGTACTGGGGTGTGTTTTTTTTGGTGCTCTCTGATCGCAGCGCACCCGAATGCAATGCAGTGAGAATGTGGATGTTGATGGAGAATCAAAAGGAAACAACAATTGTTGTGATACTTCAAGTGATCGCGATCTTGAGGACTTATATTAATTTGTTTGAAAAATGAAACAATGAAGCAACATGTTGTGAGGACTGTCTGTGTGCCGTTTTGCGTTGTGTATGTGCGACTAAGATCATGAACTGTACCCTTCGAAGTGCCGTCTGCACGCGAGTGAAAGTGTTGCGAGGCCGCGATTGATACGAACTAATGGACGGACGCGGTTCGGAGTAGAACCTCAACCAGCTTCAGAGTGTTGTGTTTGTCTGCAGCGCAGCCCACCAAAAAGGCTTTCGCTTGTCGCTCCAGAAAGTGCTCCAGAAAGCGTCCACTCCGCGCAGTTCAATCCAATTGCTCCTTCGAGTTCGGCTCCGTGGACTCCCTTGCATACGATCGGTCGGTGACAGGTCGCTAACCGCTAACAGGCAGGCAGGGCTTGCACGGAGCAAGCAACCAGCAGCAGCAGCAACATCAGGGCATTCGTGTTGTGTACAGCTCCCCGCTGCCGGTGGGTGGGTTGAGCCGGAATGAACGGAACGGAATGTGCGGATTAGCTTCGTGCACTTATTGTTGCTGTTACTGTTGCTGCTGCTAGCTGGCTGGCTGGTGCGCCTTGGATGTGCCCTCTGCAAGTGGGACGGGAAGGGAAGGGGGAGCGCAGGCCGCAACCGTTACATTTCACTAGTTTCACTTTTTCCAGTCGCGTGGAAAGTTCGCCATGGTTGGGCTGCATTTATGTTTTTATGCACGCTCTCGGCTCTAGGTTCGCTCCCCCATTCGCGCGCACGTTCCCATTTGCCGGGCCTGGGCCACCTGAGGCCAATGTTTACACATCGATCGCCATTTTCCAACACCCCCCCCCCCCCCCCCCCCAAAAAGGCTTAACGACTATAGGCAGTCAGCGCCCTTTTTCCGAGCGGAAGGTGAATTGGGATTCAGTCTCGGGGGTTTTTGGGGTAAAGATCAACGAGATCGAGGTTTATGATCCAATTGCGCTACTTTTGGTGATCTCGATTTTAAAGGCTCGTCGCCCACTCCGTGATCGTGTCATTGGCTTTCCTAGATCCCTTTCAGCGATCCCC
Source organism: Anopheles aquasalis (assembly GCF_943734665.1). NCBI lineage: Eukaryota > Metazoa > Arthropoda > Insecta > Diptera > Culicidae > Anopheles > Anopheles aquasalis. The sequence goes on along the minus strand of NC_064877.1, from coordinate 73,094,056 downwards.
GATATGTAAATGCAGACGCTGCAACTGTGGATCAAATCTTCTGTTCGATTGTTTCAAGAATCTAACCTTCAAACGGACACCATGATCGGCATCGGTGCGCAGGTCACATCTCGATTCGGGGCTGTGTAGTAGCTTGACCTAGAGCCATATTTCGGTCCACAGAGGCCGAGGTCTAGCGCGATGTCGTGGCGATTGTGTGCTGGAGGCTGGATTACGCGAAACGCCCAGAAAGCCACTCTTCGGCACTCCGCTCATGAGCTCGTGAGAATCGGAGTAAGGTTTTGATCTTCAAAAAAACCAACACCCGAAAAGGTGCAGAGGGGTGCAATAAAAAATGGGGAGGCAATCACCGCGATGATGCTGATCTCGATACGAGGTCGCGGAGCCGCGCAAACGGTCTGACAATGGCACCGATCCGTCGTGTCTCGTCGCGTCGCTCATTGTTGGTCAAAGGGATGGCGGTCATTGTTGGTGCACCAGAGTTAAATGTACCTCAAAAATGATGTTCGCACCCCTCGCGTGTCCACCTCGATGCGTGAGAAGCACACGCAGAAGGTGAGTTCGTGCGAGCGGCGCTTGAGCAATCTTTAAATGCTGCACGAGGTAATTGGGCGGACGCCGACGTGTCTCTCTCTCTCTGCCTTTCAAAGACCCTCTTTTTTAAATGGACGATCACCTTCAGCAGAGATCGCTTGTTACCGATCCCTGGTGCTGGACCAGCAGCGGCTCAGCGGCTGCTGATTGCTGTCCTGTCATTTTGCCAGACTGTCACCGAGCACCGGAACACTGCGAATGATCGCGCGACGGTTTAATGAGATGCATTTTTCGGCCAGAGACCTCTGTGTAGATCCCAGAGCAGGCTAAAGGAGGCCACTCCACGGCCGGGGACACGGATGTGTGTGGGAGTTGGTGCGAAATCGCGCAAAGTGAAATGTGTTGCTGCGGCTGCGGCTGCTGCTGCTGCTGCTGCTGCTGAAAGCAATGCCCATGTGAGCAATGTTCGCTGCTCTTTCACTTACTGGAACGATACCGGAAACACCGGAACAGGACGCATGCACACGCAACGGGCCCGGAACCGGTTTACCGTGGTTACCAATTTTTTTTTTCGCCCCTTTTTCGTCACTCTGCGTCTCTGTGCGACGATTTCACGATCGCGCCCGGGCACGAGCCGCAAGGACACTTTCGGATTGGCATCGCAGTGTGCGAGTAATTAATTATCCCGCGTTCCTGCTGCGTCTCTCCAGTCGCTCCGCGAAAGGCGGGGCGTGGTGAGTTGGCCGTTCGCTAACGAGCAGAGCTTCATCGTGCGTTGCGCTCGAGGCACACAGAAATGGACACCAAATGGATGTTCAAACGCCACTTGGCCACTCATCCCGGGGCCAGAGGTTGTGACCATCGCTTGAACCGTGCGCAACATGACGCACGATGATGATGAAGATGATGAAGATGACGAGTTAAATGGTTGTTGTTGTTTGGTTTGGTCAGTGTCTTCTCGTGCCAACGCGTGTATTTGCTGTGGTCAAACATTCACGCGAAACCGGAAGCGAATCGATGTTCGATGAGGCAGAGAGAAACCCCAACGTCCATCGCATCGAGGTGCAGGTGAAGCGGAAGCGAGGTTATGCCACAACGCACGGCCACGGAACGCGATAGTGAGTTGCGGCGGAACGCAGTAGTAATTGCAGAGTACATCTCATTAACGGATGACATCCTCCGGTAATTCGGTACACGAATTGATTGGGTTCTGTGGATGACCTTCTCCTCCGTGAAGCTTCGCGTCATGCCCGCGATCCAAGGTCCAACACGGCCAAGAATCAGCCAGCTGCATGATGAGCTTGATGGCCACTTTGATGCTCGAGCAACTATTGAGTGCTGCCGTGAAAGCACGTTGGTGGCCACAATGCTAATAACAGTTTGGAAGCTCAGCAACCGCACCGAACTACTGGGTTGTTTGGAAGGAAATCGCGAAATCAGGATTTTGGGACAAGCAACCGTCCTCCATTAATAACATATCCGAGGGCTGTGTGCTGTGTGTTTAGACGAACAGGAGCATGACCGAATGCACCTCGAGGTGGTTCTGATTAGCAGCCTGCTGCTGCGACTCATCCCTCAGCGCCTCAAAGGCATCTCGGCCAAACTTCCTCCGCTCAGCTGGCGGCCGTTAACCGACCGTAAACCTCGACCGAGCTCGATTTCGTAATCCATCACAGCACACAGCAGCATATCTATGTGTTCATCAGCCTCGAGCGCCACCGCGAGTCCACCCGTTCAGTTGTTATGCGATACGCGACGGAGGAAAGGAGAGTTACTTGAACCTAAAGCCACCCTCAAGTGACAGGCTCGGTGAAGGAGGATTGATATTATTGCGATTACGACCGAGCCCGAGACGAAGGTAGTTGGTGATCATGGGCAGCCACAACAACACGCATCGTAGTTTGAAGCCGACAAAATGGTGAAATGGATGCACGAAATTAAAAGTGAAATTAATTTCCATTTCGCCCTCCCGGCGAGTGAGCGCGCGAGCGCGTGCGGGCGTAACGCGATTAAAGCGGCCCTCCACGGCTTTGGCCTCTCGATCGGCCGCCTGTACTCGGTAATGATGATCAGTAACAGTAGCAGCAGCAGCACCAGTAGCAGCAGCATGGTCACTGTGTGAAAGCCGAACGCAGCTCTCAGCGCAATCAACGACACCTCTACCCAGACAGCAGCGACTCATTTGATTATTCATTTATGCTCCCCTCGCTGTCCCGGTCTGAAGATACTCCCAGCGTGAAGATGAAGCCGTTATGAGTGGCGCCATTTCGCCGTCATCTAGGTTCGGCTTTATGGTTCGGTGATGGTTTGATCCTCATCCAAAAATCTCATCCAACAAAACAATGCAGCACCCAAGGTGTCAGTTTGTTGATGGCGCGAGACGAAGCTTCGATTGCAGCGAGATCGGTCGCTCAACTCGATCGAACGGGATCCCGGAACCAGCCAGACGAATCCGATCACGCGGGATTGGGAGCATTAAATTGGAACTGGAAACTCTTTGCATCTCTCCAGTCGCTGCTACTGCTGCTGCTGTTGGCTACTACCAGCGACGATCATGATCGTGTGTGCATCGATGGGGAAGTTGATCGCTACTTGAAGGAGCTGTGTGTGTTTGTGTGCTTGTAGCTTGATGAAAAAGAAAGTAGATTGTGGCCAACTCCTTCCCGGTGTCTGTGTTTGTCGGTGTATGTGCGCTGTCTATATGAATCGAGCGTTCGAAGCGCAGGTGTTTCCGATGGCAGTGCAGCGGAGCAATGGACTGCGAGGAGTGCGAGCTCGCACTAGCCAGCCAGTCGAGAGGTCGAGGACGTTGCCACGCACAGGGACATGAACAGGGACGGACACGGCACCCGGCGCTACGGTCCCGGGCCCTTTATGCGAACAAAACGAAAGGAAATGGTGCACAAAATGGAGCGCAGCTTTGCGAACGCAAACTCGAGGGTGATCGTGATTTTCCTGCACAACGATCGCGTGTACTGGTGGACGTTTAGGTGGTGGTGGTGGTGGTAATGTGTCCGAAATGAAAGTGAAAATTCGAGGAACACTGTTTGTGACTGCAAGACAGACAGTGTTACAGTGCTAGAGTGTTTCCCTTGTTTCCAAAGTGTGTTCCAGGGTGATCTGATGGTGTTAACCCTTTTTTCCGATATTCTCCCAACCATAGCCTCAACATTGACAACACTGGTCCAGATTCCTCATCTCTACTATCGAGTGCGAGTTAATGGCGAGTGCTAACTAGTGTGAGCGAGCAAACGAAGCATTGGAACGCCCTTTAGCGCCCTCTCCTGCTTGACACTCGGTGATCTACTCTGATCTGATCAGCATCATCACGGACTTCAAAGACACGAACGAGGTAGGAAGGCAGGCAGGAAGGCAGGAAGGCTGGAAGGTGGTTCCCGGTAGATGAGGTAAAATGTTAGGTCCCACCAAATGGAGACTGCTAACGATTGTTGCCGGAATACTGCTTGCCCATGCGATCGAATCACCGAACGCGAAGAACACCAACAATAAGCTGAACGCCCAAGTCCCAAGGACGTTCGCCAATCCGGGCCTTGGGTCTGTGCGCGTTGAGCAGGTCAGTCCCTGGAGCACGGGACAAAGCCGACCGGCGCGCAATCTACTCGTACCACACCAACTCTTCTCGCGCGTTGACAACATCCGTTACATCGATAGCCGGACACCGAATAGCCGCAATCTGCACTCGACTTTTGGGGCTTTCCGCTACGATCAAACACCTCAGCAGGCGGCAACAGTAGCAGCAGCATCAGAAGAGCATCATGAAGCTAACGGAGCCGTACAGCGTCGTCAATCGAAGGCTTTCCAGATGCGACGCTCCGATGAGACGGTCGAAGGTCCTCTGGCCGGTGTCGGAGAGCAATCGGCAGCCATTTCGGTGCTGCCATCGCCCGAGCAGCAACAGCAAGGGTACGAACAGTACAACTACTACCAGAACGTGAGCCGTCAACAGCGCCAACAGCAGCAGCAGCATCGCTACAAGATCATCCCAATCAGTTACTTCTACCAGGAAGACGGTCAACCATCGCCGGCTGATTTGAAACCCGCGCAACCGAACCATCCACCGAAGGACACGGAAAATGATGAACCACCGCACGGATCGAAGCTCCCGTCAGAGGAGGACCGCGAACCGGTGGACCAGAGTGAAGAAGCGGCCAACGGTAGCAGCTACTCTCGCTCGGATACACCGATGATCGGTGCACGGCGATCGGGACTCAAATTCCCTGGACCCGTCCTTAAAGCGGCAAACACCTTCACCCCTCAGGGATACAGCGAGGAAAGTCTTACGCTCGGGGACAATCTGGGCATCTTCCAGCAACCGGTCAGTACGGCGGACGAATACGGTCCCCTCGAAGGTTCGGATCCGGCCATCGTCGGCGGTGGGTTCGATGCGCGCCAGACACGTGCCAGCGATGATGATTTCACTCGCAATCTGTACGCCAATCGGTACTTCCGGGACTTCCCTGGTCGTCCGGGGCCACCACCCGGGCCCTTGTTAGATCTGCGTCCGGCGGAGTCACTGGCGCGGCCAAGCCGCTTGATCGAGTTCCCGGGTGCGGTGAACGTGAAGCAACCATTCCGGGATCAGGAGCAGGTGACGAAGTTCGGTGATGTATCCGGTCCAGTGACGGCCATTCAGCGACCATTCGGTGGCGATTTCGGTATCGGTGACGGGGCTAAGAGCTTCCGGACGTTCGATCCGAACGGATATTACACCGATAGCCCTTATCAGTCGGTACCGGTGAATGGTGGCGGTCGGCCACCGTACTTCCCGGCCAAGCTGTACACCGAACCGAACCAGAAGATCTACCAACCGCTGTGGAAGACGCGATCACCGCGTGTCGTCTTTCCGCAGGGTGATCTATCCGGACCGTCGGGATTCGGTGTGGACAATGTTGTGTTTAGGTGCGTGTTGCAAAGCGAGTTGATTGATCGAGCGAGTTGTTAATGACTTCTCTCTCTCTTTCCACAGGGATCAAAACTTTGGCCTCAACGAGTTGGCGGCGATCCAGGACGTTCGGAACGAGTTCAATCAGGATGACATCAACGATGAGCCGGCGACAACGACCACGACGACGACCAGCAAAGACCGTGGTAAGTGCGAACTGTCACCGATCATTCGATTCGATCATGCGCGCTCCTCGCTCTTTCCCGCCCCCTTCTGTGTCCTTCTTCTCATCTATCTCCTCCTCTCTCTCTCTGTCTCTCTGTCTCTCTCTCTGTCTAAACTTTCATTTTGCGTGTGCTCTCTTTTCCATTGATCACGTCGATCATCTGTGTATGTGTCTATGTGTGTGTTTCGTGGTGAGAGGGTGTCAGATGAGCTGACGAGAGTTGAGCCTAAGGACTCTACTGTACTAACGCTCAAAAGCACTTCTACCTCTCTCTCATCTCGATCGGACGATCGCGCCACTCATACACTCAGCTCTTGTAAATATCATCCGAAGATCGTTGCTAACCCTTGCCCGCTTCCGGGGTTTTTCCCTTCTAAACTGCCTCCCATCTGCTATCCTCACTCAATGATCTCTCAAGATGCTCAGGATCCTCATTCATACTACTGATACGCGGGGCCCATTCCTATTAATCTGCCTACTAGCCTAAAAAAACTAGCCAACCACTCTTACGCTCGCACAATCGTGCCCTTAAGCGATGTTGAAAGTCGATCGGGGAGTCGATTCGTCCCAACCCAACGCAGTACGGTGTCTAGGGGCCTCTGCTGAACCAGAGCGAAACGAGGCACGCTCCGGATCCTCGATCACTCGATGCTCCTCTTCTCCTGTGATCGCGGCTCGATCGATGCAATCGTCAGAAGCCAACGTAACCGCGCAACGCCCTGTTTCGGGGATCGGGGAGCGAAATCACCAGGGATCGACCGTCCCAATCTATGTGGCCTAATCTTTCCACCTCGTCAAAATGGTGCTACCGTTACAGTTACAGGCTACCAGAGTCGGTCGGGCTTTAGGTTGTGAACTTTGTACGATCCAAATCCGTCTAGTGATCGTCATCTAGCTTGAAAGGAGAGAAAGAGAGAGAGAGAGAGAGATTGGTACAGGAGGACTTACACAACTCCTCCTAGTGTGTCTCCTTCTCTCATCGCCGTGAGCCCCAAACCAACCTGAGCATGTTGCTGCACTGCATGCGCTGCCGCTAGCTGGTGCAAGAGATGATGGTGGAAATAGATTGACTTTAGCGCGCGAGCGCGTTCGGCGCGAAAGGCGTTATATTGCTACACTTAACGAAAATACTTTCTCCGGTTGGGTTCGGAATGGGGGGGGGGGGGACGGGTGGGGTGCAAGGGGAGTTGGCAACCTGCAACCTGCAACTTGTGTGTTGTTACCGCCTTCCCACTCGGCCCCCATTTTCCACCGCTAAACTGCTCCCCAGTCCCGGATGCCCCATTCGATTGAGTTGCGCGCGAGTTGCGTTAATTTTGTGTTAATTGTAAATTGTTTGGAGATTTTGTTGTTTTCTTGCCGCTTGTTGCTGTTACTGTTGCTGCTGCTACGGATGGCCTCTTCAAATTGGTCGTGGAGAGATAGGGAGAGGTTGGAAATGGTGTTTTGGAGAGGAGGAACGAAGCAACAGTACAAAGAAAAAGGTTTGTTGCTGTGCCTGAATGTGGTAACAGCGGATGGTCCCGCGTTTCCCAATCGAAGAAGGATGTTTATACTGGGTTGTCATTGTGGATTGTGTCTCACTTCGTTGTCAAGCTGCGTAGTAATTGTCGCAAGGGGATGCTTGAGGGATGATTGAGGGATGATTACGGGATAATATGCATATGCATGACGTAATGCTGGGCCATGTTTTGGGCCTAAGATGATCGGATGATCGGATGAGGGTTTCAGAGTAAAAGAAACCGCCCTTACCCAGTCTTTAATCATCTTCTAGACAAGTAGTAGGTCTCACGAATGATTATTATCTAATATGGGGTGATTTTACTGCAAGTTGTGTTGTGAATGTTTCTTCGAAACGAATCTGTCTAGCTTATTTTATCATTTACATAAATTCTAGATGAAAGCTTTAAAGGCAACAACAATAGAATGAATGCCAAAATCCTTATTAATAGTAAAATGGATTGGATTGAATCGGAATTAGACTGAAAAGTACTAGAATTCTGCATGCAATAAATGCACAAATCTACTCCAACACCTGAGAACCATTCTTACTACTAGAAAAATAGTAAATCTTTTGAGGATTACACATCCTGATGATAGTAGAATAATAAAATCCAAAGCTTTACACTATTTTCGTGGTAAAAACCACAAGTGAAGCTGCCATTACCCTCAACAGCAAACTAAATCGACCATAGCCAGGGGTGCTATCGCATGCTCGACAAGCGAAAACATCCAATCCATCGATGGTATAAACCGTCGTGTAACTTGTTCCGTTCAAGTTTTTCTCTTCTTTCCTTTAAAGCCATCGCAAGCGTCCATCAATAATTAGTGAGCCAATCGAGACCACCGCACACCGGTTGTTCGGGGGGCAGGGAGCTGAGAAAGCATCTTTGACCAAACAAACATTTGGCTTCCGCATTGCACGAGCCTTACGCGATTGCTAACCGGCGGTGAATGTTGTACCGGAGTACGCGTAATGTTTGTTTTTTTTTGCAGCCCGCGCAGCATCAGCAGCAGCAGCAAAACCAAACACACGGTCAGGCCTCTCAGGCCGGATCGGTCCGAAGGATAGTTTTTCCCGTAAATCATGTCACGACACCCCGGGCCAAGCGTGCAAATAGCGCGCGCGCGCTCGCGACAAAACCAGCCATGTCGCAAGCCAAACACCGTCATCATCATCATCATCATCATCGATCGGCGCGATGCACACACACTCGCCGATGACGCTCACACAATTCCGCGCTCCACGTTTTCGAGCGGATAAAATATGGAGTGAAAGTTGCCAACCACCACCACCACCACCAGTTGCTCCGGAAACAGGTTCGTGAGTTGTGTGTTGGACGTTGTGTGTTTATGCGAGTGGTCCTGCCGTGGAACCAGCCACGGAGTGACTGATTATGTCATCTCTTGCGATCGCGTTATCAGCGAACGGGTTTTTTTTCGAAGCCGGCTCCGGATGCGAGCCTATTATCGCATCCCGCTGCTGCTGCTGCTGCCCATCAGAGTATCGGTTCGATTCGTTATTCATTTCCCCCCGTTATGCCCACCGGCCGTCGTCAATTGGCCGCTTCCGATGGCGGTTGTTGCGCTCCGGTTTCGATCTCTCGTTGATTGCTGCGTGTTACCCAGCATCAGGCCAACTACGATTCACTTATTGATTTTTCCGGAGAAATTTTCTCTCCTCTACGCACACTAAGGGGGGGCACTACGGGCCACCAGGGGGATTTCCTTGAGATAAGCACGGCTGCGTGCCAGCCATGACCTGTTGTGACGCCGTTGATGCTGCAGCTTCCGTTTTCCTTCAGCTCGAGCGGCCTTCCTAATGAAACTCACGGAGGAGCGCTCGCGCTTATTAAATTACCGAAAAATGGTGCTGCTCGTCGGTGGCTGTCAGGACGTGGTTCGCACCCCCGTCACGCTATGGCCACCGGCGGCTGTAGCAGCCTATCACCACGCGGCCTGCGGCGATGGCTAACTGGAACAAAGTGCTACATAAAAACATAATGAATGCCGCGTGCAACAATAAATCGTGGAGCTTTTATCGGGCCGCACGTTGCGTAACGCGCACGTTTGTTTTCAACGTTGCTGCTGCTTCTTCTTCTCCTGTTTTTTGGAGCGAACTTTGACTGGGAATGTTTTTTCACTAGCTGGCTGGCTGGTTGGTTGGCTGGCCGGCACCTTCTGTCCCTTCTGCAGCTGGACAGGGTGGGTGTTTTGAGTGAATTTCAAGAAGCGTAAACTTTCTTCGTCGTCGTTGCACTGCCAGCTGGCCAGACATGGAGAGAGAGGTCCCTCGTCGTAATGTGCGCGGCGTGACCGCGGCCAGCACCGAAAAGCTCGCCCTGGCTCGCCTGGCCTTTTTTTTATGCGAGGCGCGGAAAATGTGCTAACGTAATTACGACGCTTTGCCCTCCGTTTCGGTCTCTATGGTCGTGTGTATGCGAGGGCTAGGAGCGTTTTGATTCACTTTAACGGTTAGGGCTGGCGGATGGAATGGATTGATGGAAATGGAAACCCCCGAAAGACGGGAAAGCTGGAGAAAATTCAATCATTCCACGCCTGGTTCGTTGTTTCGTGCCAGCCAGCATCGGTTTATGGTACGGATCGATTCGAAATGGGGCAAAGGTGGTGCAGAGGTAGACGCACAAATTACGTTCCTCGTGATTGCTGCAGAACACTGGCGTTCAATGGTGTTCGTTTTTTTGTGTTTCGTTTTTTTTTGCGTGGGGCAAGAGGTTATGAAAATCATAAATTGGCCTGGAAGGCTTGGGGCGAGCCGAGGTGAATGGTATCCAGTGTGCAAGCTGACGTTGCGAAGCCCTTAGCTCGATTGCAATGCGGATAACAAATGGTAGCATTCTAATTCACGAGGCACAAGGGAACAGTTTTGATTCTTTTTGATAGAAAGAGCAGTTTAATAGAAACTGTAATGGGTCATAATCGATGCGCAGTTTCATGTTTGTTGCATTTGAACATCGAAACTCAGACTCATGGATATTTTAGCAACAAGTGCATTAGAAAGGTGAACTCGTTTGTCGATTAAATTAATGCATGGAAAAAAGTTAGTAAAGGGACATTTTTAGAAGACGTAAAAGAACTGGATCAATTTAATGATCAATCCGGTTTGAACTGAAATACAAATCTCTTGAGAGTAAAAAAAAGGGTTAAAAGGGTTTGAACAATCAAGATTAATTGCTGGTGGCTGTTAATGTCTGTATTGTAACTAAAACAGTACACTTCCATCACACAACAGTACTTCTTCTGCGTATCTTTATATTTCGAAATCAGATTGATATTTTTAAACAACTTTGCATTAACCCAACGGGCAAATAAAACACATGAGATTGTTCAAGCAAAGAGATTGATCTGTTTTTGAGCTTCAAAAATGTTTCAACGAAAGGATTTGAAAGGTACAACCTTGTGTGATGAGCAATCTCACAACAGCATCTTGTGTGATGAGCATTTCTGAACATACTTTCGGCGTCGAAAACTCGTTCATTGCACTTTGACCTCTACTTGTTCAAACCATTGCCTTAAATTACTTGAAAGCGAAAAGAACATCCTGGGCGTATTCTTTGAAATTGAAATACACCGTGCTGTTGTGCACGTTACTGGCTAGAACACTGTTACTCTGGCTGTCTCTCGCAGTAATAGCAGCCGCAGTTTCCACGCCTGTCTGATCTGTTTGGGCAATTTTTCACCGCGAAATTGGGACACTCGGCGTAAACTGTTGCCGTGGATGCGGCA
>NC_064877.1:73023146-73073146 GCF_943734665.1 Anopheles aquasalis | reverse complement strand
TAAATGTGTTCCAACCTGTATGCGCGCGCGCTCGACTCGAGAGACAGAGTGCGATCTATTTGATAAGAGCATGACGATGGCAATATGTTTGTTTTATTAGATAGCTATTTGAAAAAGAAAACGTTTATTTTTGCTTCTCAAATCGAAACCTCCTGTAAAAGGAAAGCTAAATAAAAAAAAATTGGTATCACAGAGAAAGATCGAACAGATTCGAATTACGCGTGGCCGTAATGAAATCAGTAAATTGCTTCTGCATCTTCTACTCAACGCATATCGTCCGAATGGTAATGCAATTAGTCTTCAAAGGGAAGGATGTTTTCACTCTCAACATATTTTCCTACAAGGATAGGCTGAGGATACCACGAGCTGTGTTTCTTGCTTCTTTGAAGCTATTCCGCACTCCCAACTGTTCGAACACTTTACCGAAGGGTGTTGAGGGTTAACGATCATCTGTTAAAAATTTGTTTCTAAGTCAATTTTACTTCGATTGTTGTGAAACTTTCACAGCACACTCTTGGAAGGGTCAGTGTTAAAGGAAAATTTTAAATTTCAATTTTCCACTCTTCCCTGATTTACTACCACAGTTTTTTGACCGCACCGTTTTCCGCCGTGATCTGCTCGAAACGGCTGAAATCATTTTTCGATGTTTTCGATGTGTTCCAGTTGAATTGTTAAAACAAATGATCGCTCGTTAACAACCAAATATTATATCAGTTTAGCTAAAGGTCCCAAGAGCATGGAACGTGTTGAACATTCTGTAAAATCAAGGAAAACAAAGGACGTCGCATAATATGCTGGACAAATGACAAATCGAAGAGATATTTCATTAACGTTCGACTTTCTGAAAGGACTACAAGAGTTTCCACCCATCTTGTGATTCCCTCGATGAAACATGCTGCTGCATTAACGTTTCGATGTTCTTTATGGTGGTCTTGGGCCTCACAAATATTCCCTCTCTACGACACGGATCCGATCTCCCGATTGCTGTCGATTGAAGAGAAATGATCTCCAAACCACCACTAGCACCACCACCACCACCACCAGCACAGGCATGATCGCGCTTAATGACATTCGTTTATCACCGAACATAAATTGCTCCACTCTCCACTGCGGGAGCGAACAGGATGCATTTCTCAGCAGCGAGCCGGCCTTTGAGAAATGGCCCAAAAAACCTGCTCGAGCATCATAACATCTTTAACGAACAGGAAGCCACAGTATCAGCAGCTGCTACGCATTTATCAATCCCAATCACCCAATCAGCACCGAATCTCCGATAGCCAATAAATTCCCATATTACGCGCCTCGGACGCTGCGTGCGGTTGTTCGCGGCGAACATTCGCCAAATTCCCGCTACGATACGATCGCCAAGCCAGAAAACAAAGACAAAAACAAACCCCCGCTGCTCAACGACGAATCTCTTTCATAATCTAAAGTCTTCTGCCCCCCCCCCCCCCCACCCCCCCCCCACCGCCGGGTTGGTACACGATCGCGATCTCTATCTCTCGATCTCGAGGGGTGAGCGGGAAAAGCGTCTCCCCTGTGACCGTTTTGGCAACCGGACTTACGCTACACTCCTGCGTTCCTCCTGGTTCGTGGCCTAATTATTTTAAATCATCCCGTAGACGGCAGCGACGACCACGACGACGACGACGACGAGGATTTTGTGGAGTCCGTGGAGTGGTAATCAGAGAGACCCGAAAAAGGAGGGTGCCATTTTCACACATTTGTCCGAGGAACAAAAAGCGGCACGCGGATACAAAATCCGTTTCTTTTCTCTAAAATGTGCTACATTCGCCAATTCCCATTTTATGGCCCTCCCGCGAGGTCGCAGTTTCTCGCGGGAACGGGAATTTGATTACAACCTTCAGCATGTCAAGAAACTCTGTCTGGAGTCTTTATTCGACCTTGCCTTTGGGGTCTTTCACACGCGTGCGCTCACCACCAGAGGTCCTGGTGTGATGGCCCAGAAATGGCTTCATACCTCCACCGATGGAAAGGTCAGCAGCACGGGACGGGAGAGGGCACCGGGATCCGGCTAAAAATTCGATCCGCTGGACGGTAGACGGCTTGAAAAGCAATTTGCTTGTCCAGCTCGAGCGAAACCGCCATAACCACAAAATGGTCGAGGGGTTAAAGGGTGCCGGAGAGTGTGATCCGGATCCATTCAGCCATCCAGCCATCCATCCATCCAGTTCGTTGCCCGTTGCCTGTGCGTCTTTTAGAGCTTCCCTAATTTCTGCCCTCGGCGAGGCCAAGGATCGCGCTGGAAATCGGGGTTGGGTGAAAGGAACCGGATCTGCCGCTCCTGCTGCTGCTGCTGCTGCGTGCGGTTGGGTTCCAATTTGGTGTCGCGGTCTGGCTGGCGGTCAGCATTACCTCCCAACCCCACCGGGTGTATGCGCAAGTGATGTAAGGCCGATGCTCGTTGCTCGTTGGATCCTGCCGTCCGTCGACTCCGACGACGACGAGTCTGACGTCACGCGAAAGGAGAAGAAATGGCATGACGCGGCAGGTTTAATGTTGCTTCTTGGCACCGAGTGCGCACCGACCGTGTTGTTGTTGTGGCCGGGATGGAACCGTTTACGTTGCCTGTCTCGCCAAGGGCCACGAGACGCACCGTGGACGTGCGGTCGCGATCCTGCGGAGGGCGATTATAAATCAACAAATGGTCACTCCCTCCCCCTTCATTAGGTGGAGCTTTCTTATTGCTCAAAATTCAATCACCGTGGACTGGCTGGCTGGCTGGCAGGTTGGAGTGTGGTTGACCGAGAGAGAGAGAGAGGCGGAGACTGGTGGAAACTGATCATAAATTATGTATTTAATGCTGCGATACTGCGCTACCGGGAAAGGTTGATGATGGGCGATAGCGTTGGTCGCCCCTGGTCGCTGGTCGCTGCCACCGGGCTCTCCTCCCTGCTAGGCTGGATCATAATAATCAGCTCAGTAATGAATGTCAACTGTCCATTTCATCTTGACACTCAGCTCACACAGCAACACACATGGCCACTGATAGGCCAGTGGCCAAAGGGTGTTTTTTAACGAGCAAAAAGGATGCTCCCCTCCGCGCTTTTCCCCGCCATTTCGTTTCGTTTCCTTCTTGGTGCTGGGGCTGCTGCTACATTATAAAGCCATCACTCATCACCGCGCGGCCACAGCCTGACACGGAGCGATGCAACAGCCAACGGCAGCGATTCCTTCCTTCCGCGAGTGGACGGTCTGGGGCCGGACATCTCGCACAAAATGGACAGTTGGTGGCGGTGGCGACGGTGGCAACAATGTTGAGCCCGCCAAGCACGTGTCCATCACCATCACGGACCCGGCTTTTGAAGGCTATCTGCGTTCCGATTCACACCTTCGCCGCTGCTGTTTTGCTGCCGAGTTGCTGACCAGAGACAGCCCAGCAATTGGCAATTGAAGTTCGTCCGTTTGGTCGTGGCCATGGCCGTGGCCTAGGCCGAGCGCGCGGCGGCGAAAGTATGAGATTAATATTGAATGTATGCTAGCGAGGCCCGCATCGCGTTCGAATCGTGGCGCTCTAATGCTTAATTATAGTGAGTGTGTCCCACTGGGCTGGAACGGCTGGCCCAGGGCTCCGATGGGTGGTGCGATGGGTGCCACGTGAAATCAAAAAGTGGTTTCCCCGTTGGAGGTGCGGTGGTGGCGGCCAGCAGGATTCTATCGGGAACCACCACCCCTGCCGTCGATGATGGCGATCGAAGCGAAGGGTTGGGTGGAGCGGTGGTGCAGTGGGAGGGAATGGGTGAGCATTGCCCACTTTCTATCTTCAATTAAAAAGCGAGGAAAAAAGTGGCGGAATTCCAATCTAACTGAACCGTTTGCTGGATGGAAGGAAGAGGTTCGCTCGTTGTGCTAACGTTGGGGAACGTTTCGATCAAAAGAACAAAGCAAAACACATACAGACACCGGTTAATGGGAGTTGGTGCTGATCGAGGGGGAGGGGGGCAAACTTTCTCACTGTAAATAAATTTTGCTGGACTTCGAATGGAATGCAGCTGTGGTGGTTTCTGTAGTATTAGAACTTTCATTCGATATCAATTACTAGCCTCAAAATCACTTTATCTGGAGCAAAGAATTTGTGCGCTTTTAACTCTACTTTTTGACAGAAGTCTGATAACAAAATCAAAAATATTTTATCATTAAAATTGAAACATGTGTCATTTAGTGAGCAAATGACAAGGGTTCAAATCACAAGGAATATTATTCCCTCCACAGAATGAGTTTTTAATCATTAGCTAAACATAATAGATTTCAATAAGAACTAAGAAATAAACCCACATACAAATTTACCAATCGTATTCATTTATTTCAGTTTTGTTTACTTTTTTTAAATACAGCGCAGCATAAATTGTAAGAATAATTAAATTACATATTAATTGTAGCAATCTAGTCAAACTTTCATGCTTTCCTGACCGCTGCAGTACCAATAGTGGAGCAAGTAAATAGAGGAAAACGCAAATAAACTCGTTTATTGCTTGAAAACATCTTAACTCGATCTGGTTAATGGCGGCAACTCAGGAAAAGGACCAGAAAATGGGGAAAACGATTGATACAGAGCGCTTCTTTAAGCGTACTTGCCAGCCACAGTCATTAACACAGATTGGGTAGAACAAACACTTGCTACACGATTTTTCCAATCGTCGCTCACAAAACGTTCAACAAAATCGCTTCCCCTCGCGCTGATGTCTGGCAGATGTATCCATTTAAGTGAACAGTAAAGTGCCTTCCACAATCACGCTCCCCCATCCCAAAGCTCAACATCATTTCCATCCGCAAATGAATGTCTTCGACCGGCCAACCGACCGCCTGGCCGACCGCCCGGCCGACCGATTTCGTTCCGCATATTTAACCCAATAAACCACTAACCTGCCCGCGCGAGTGTGCTGCGAGCTTAAGGCCGTGCCGTGGCATGGGCGTTCCGCTCCACACTTTAATAACCTCCCAAAAGTGCCCGTGGGAAGTGAGCGCAAAGCCGAACCGCTTGGATCGGACGGAATCGGAAGTGGGATGGAATATGGAAACGATTTTCGGTTCTTTCGCCCTCCAACCCTCTCCCTCTCTTCGCCCTACTGGTCATGGCTTTTCACGCGCGCCAAATTGATGCCCTTTCGGGTTGGCCGGGATGCAAATTGGATGCCACTACGGAACCACCCCGCCGTTAATGCGTTTATGCCGTTCGCTCCCTCGCTCGCTCCCTCACTCGATCGTCATTCAAACGGTCCTATTCCGGTGCCAATTGATGTCGCCTCTCTTGGCGGTAGCGCCATGGTCCCAAGACTTGCCGCACAATGTCAAAACAATCGGCACCAAACCTAAGAACTGCTCTCCGCATCCATAAGCACAACTCTTCCACCCTGTCACCGGTGGCCCGTTTTTTGCGAATTCACGTTGGCGACGTTTGGTTGTCGTGTACAGTTATGACCATTTCCTGGCCAGTTTCTTCTTCTTTGTCGTCACATTTTGTTATCCGGTTTTGTTTCGCGCCATATCCCTAGCCCGGGGCGTGGTGCGCTGCGACATCATTCTGTGGTTCAAGTTCAGTGTTTTCGCAGCTCGAGCGCGTCCTCGCACGCACCACGTAGCGTCATCGAGTGAGGTGTTCTGCCTCGTACGCGCTTCCTGCTGGAGCGACTCTCGTCTTCCCGCGTACACTTTTGTCTATCGTGCTTCATCTTGCTCTCCTCTCCTCTTGCGCCTCGATCGCCTCTCTCCTTGAGCTCCTATTAACGATCCTTCTTGTTGGTTTTCTTTTGGTATTATTTTCTCTCCATCTCTTCTCTCCCCTTTCGCTGTTGCCTCTTCTCAATTTTTAACAACCTTTCAGCTGATCGACGGCATGCTGGAACACCCCACTTTACTATTCACCTGGCATAGGCATGGCAGGCAGGCAGGCAGGCACGCAGGCATGTACAACGAGCATTAGCCGTGGTGTGCAAACTGAATTACCTTTGGTGTGTTGAGGTAGAGATAGAAATTCAAAGTTTTTTCTGAGTTTTCGTTGCAAATACACGCTTCGTTTAGCTTTTTCTTTATAAATTTTATCAACTTGTTCTTCCTCATCTTTGCTTAATTGATTGTCGATAGTTTATGAAGCGTATCGCGCTCGTTCGGTTTCCAATTCTTCATTTTCTGTTTTTATATGGTTCAATTGACTTCGATTTTGTTATCTCGTTTCCAACTGTGCCATTATCTTTTCTTCTTGACTATCTTTTTTCGTTCCCTTTGGTTGTTTATTTGTTTTATATTCCACCTAAACTTGCTGTATTAGTTAATTCTTTCTCTCTAACTCTCTCTGCATTCCTTCTTTAAAATAAATCGCTCTCATTCATATTTATTTTTAAATCTTTATCAACGATTGTCTTTGTCTTTTTGCAGCCACCACCTCCTCCTTACGCACGCTTTCCACGCTTGATGCACCTAACACCCCCGAGACCCCTAGGTGGATTGATGGCGATTTGCTTGTTTCGTTTTCAGCTTCATGGCGCGCGACTCGACAACACGGCGCGGTAATCTCGTGCTGCCGGTGGTGGAAGAGTGACGGCTCGGCAACGACGGCATCGAAGCGAGTTTCTTGCGCCTTTGGGGAAGCATTCCAGGTCGGCGCATTTGGAACACTTCTTCAGTCAGTCTACCGCAAGCCCGCGAACCGTTCGGACCGGTGTTCTCGTAGCCCAGCCCAGCCAATCCGATCTTGTCGGCGATCAGGCCAACCGGTTTCGTGTTGGTGGCAACAGTAGCCGCACCGGCCACACGGGGAAACCTAGAAAAGTGCGCCACGAGAAGAATCGAAACCGTAAGGCGATCCGGGGAGCGAAGGCACTCGCTGCAACCTGTGTACCAGTGTTCCGAGGAGTGTTTTCGTGCAGTGGGAGGATGCAGTGTGGGCCGACCCGTCACCGTTCCGGACGATGCTGACTTGGTGCTTGGCCCCCAAGGTGTAGAGGTGCGCATTCGCTTTTCATTCTTAATCCTCTCTCGATCGCTGCCATGAGACGATCGCGGCCATGGCCACAACAACCGCGAAGAGCCCGACGACGACGACGACGGCGACGCGAACGAGAATCGATCCCATTTCCTGCTGTATGCTTTCTCCTCTTCAACCTGAATCCTATCGCGTCATGCGCCCGGTTGTCGGTGTCAGTGAGTGCAAGTGTGGAGCGATCGTCGGCAGCATCAACACCGAAATGAGGCTTCGATCGCCGATCGGAACCGTTCCCCTCCCGGGTCTGGTCTGGTCTGGCCCAGTCCCAGGCCGACCGTGAACCAGTTGCTTATTCTAATTAAAAGTGGATTATAGTGCGCTGCGAAGGAGCCAGTCCGTGGCCGGTGATCACGTTGGTGCGCGCGCTCAAGTGGTTACGCTCCACGGAACGACGAGCTGATCTGTGATGCGAAAGCAGGGAGCCAGAAAAACGGGACAAACACCTTCGAGCTTATCAGTCATCTACCCGGGGACACTGGGAGGGAAGGAGAGAGCACCCTAACCTCAAATGGTGGCCCAGGAAAAAAAGGAAGCGACGCCATGACCAAGATCGAGCTGGCCGCTTGTTCGCCCTGTCGGTTAAACGGAAACAAAACACATGCAAGGACCGCAATGTCTTCACTGTTCGCTGGTTCTCATAAATCATGTTGTGCTATGCTTTCGCGCTGTACAAGCGTCTGTCTTGTCGGTGGAATCAGAATCCGCCATTGTGTGTATCTAGTGCACCGACCACTAAGAGTGCAGATTGCAGAGCCAGCATCACATGCACGATGCAATTGCAGATGCAATTCAAACACAAGAACCACAACCACTTCCAACCACTTCTCCACCTTCAAAAACAAGAGCGTTAGACGTGCCGTGGTGCTGGTGGATTGCGCTTTCGACAATTGTTTTCCACCGGCCCCGGCAGTGGTTGCAATAAATTCGTTTTTCCTCGAGCAGCGTTTTCCCGCTGTTTTCGGGCGGTACGGAATGGCAAACCATGGGAACTTCATGCATATGCGCACCGGACTAACGTAACAGAAAGAGTAATTTCTCCATCGTCCACCATGTCACCGCGCAGTGCACCCCTTGGTACCTCCCTCCCTTTGGGGCCAGAAGAATGGCTGGGAAAACACACGCGACCGGCCTGTCCGAATCCCAGTGGTCCCCAGTCCAGGGATGGGAAAAGTGCGGCAATCGTGTGGCCAAAGCATGCGAAACATGCGGATCCATCTCAGCATAAAACCGCAACCGACTCCGCCGGGCTCTAGTGCCCTGGACAATGGGGTGGAGAGCCCGAGAGCCGCACCGCGAGAGCAGAGTTTTCCTCCAATTTATCGCTTTCGTGCATAATTTGGCTTGACTTCAGCCTGGCTGCTGCTGCTCTCCGGCCACCGAGCGGTCGAGCGAAAATGCAAAACAAATTCAAACCGCGCACCACCGCGAGGCACTCGGAGGGAGGAACGCACACCGGATTTGTGTGTCCCTCGCACCGACACACGGAGACAGACAGAGATACCCAGACACCTTCTGCGTCGCCAGGCGTTTCGTTTCGAAAGTGCCTCGGTGCGGTCGCAGCAGTAGAGACGCGCTTTGGACGCGTCGCGCGGAGAAGAAGAATGCTGGGCGAAACTGGACAAGTGCATTGACACCGCCTGACTCTCCATGGTCCTGACAGAGGCAGAGAGACGAAGAGACAGAGAGAGAGTGAGGAAGAGAGGGTGTTGGCCCATGTTTGGAGCGATGCATTATATTTGGTGTACGGTTATCAATTTGGATTTTTGGATTTTCCCCTTTTTGCTTTTCACCGAACCAAGCGAACCAGTCGGTGACCGTGCGGCCTGCCAGCCGGGGGTTCATTGTTCAGAGCCCCCCCCCCCCCCCCCCCCCGCCCGAGAGGCCGGGCGGGGCGGACGTGGCCTCACGCGTCACCGCGCCATCGTGGCACGTGAGTCCTCGGAGTCGGTGGCGCGCGCGCGAAAGTGATCGAGGCAGGGGCGGTGGCCCCAGGCCGGTGGTGTTTTGCATTTCCAGTCACTGCGCCACCAATAAATAGAGCGGATTCCGTGATGATGGATGCGATGCGAATGGCGGACAATGGCGTCGTCTCGTCCGAAAACGCACCACATGCACCACCGCAGCGGCGATTAGATTCGTCCGATAGGCCGCCATTGTGTGCATGTGTTTGTGCGCGAGGTGTTGGACCGTATCCTCGCCAAGCATTAATTCATTTTTATGGTTTCGTTTCGTTTCGCTACCGCCGGAGGAGTCCGTTCGGCTATTGACCCTGTGCAATGGCGCAGTGCTCCAATGTGTGTTCCCCTTTTTTTTTTTTTTGAGACCAATCTACAGCATCGTTGACGCCCAGGAGTGAATTCGTCGTTCAGCAAGCAATTCTGGTTGGCATCAGCAAAAACAAAAGGAGGCCATCAAGATAAGCCGCTCTTCCGAAGTCCGGCTGTGATCGGTTCCCGTTATGGTAGAGCCGCCGTGGGTTCTTAACCGAAACGTTCAGTTCCGTCCGGTGGCCGGTGGCCAGTGGTCGAAAGCATTAATTGATTCCCTCCCCGTTCGGTGGAGTGGATTTCAATCAACGATTTATGGCCATCGGTTCGGTTTTTGGTGATCGCACAGAACTCGCAGACCGTGCGGGATCCGGTGTGAATTTGGCAGTTCCTTGCTAATGAGACCAGTTGTGTTCTCTGGTTCTCCGGTTGGAGTTTGGCTGTTCTGTCCTTTTCCTTTTTTTTTGTAGAGGGAAGGAGATCCAATCGTCACGATCAACCGCTAGTTGTGATTGATGCGTCGCCGACCATAAGAATGCCGTTCTTTTTTATGATCTCCGTGACTGTTTGGAGTGGCTGGCCTGCCAACAGCACCTCCACCACGCGTTTGATGTTGTTCGATTAGCTCACAGCATTCCGAATGGAGTCGAATGCTTCCAGAAACGGGACATCTGGAACAACGTGCGATCACGCCGAAGGCAAATGAGTCCGATTGACGGTCGGAAACACGCACCCGCGTCTTGTGCTGTCGGTGAACCGGTCCCCCAGGAACCGTGACTTGCGGCGATGGCAACGTTGGCGTGGCGTCGCTCGGACGGATTAGGTCAATCGTGGTTGTAATTTCTCTCCATTTTAATTTCCCCATAATTTAATTCATTCGTGTTCACTGCAGCGCCAAACGAAGCCAAGCCGCGGACGGTCGCTGTGCTCGACGCTCGATAATCTGTTTGTTTAATAAGGCGTTGCTGCCTGTCGCGGCAGGTGCTCCGGCGGCCAGTCGGCGTAGGAGAAAGGTTTCCGAGGCTTCCCGTCTCGATGACGGCGCGGACCTGCATTTTGCGGTCGAAACGCTGCGGTTTTGGCGTAGATAATCGGCCACCGGGACGGTGCGGACCGGTGGAAAGTGGTGATGGTGATGCTGGCAGTGCGTGCGATGTGGCCATGTCGATACGCCATAGACGCCGCTCGACGACCATCTGCCAGCATGCCCATGCACTGGAGTGACATTCGTAGTCGCCAGCTGAGGCCACATCTGGGGTGTCATGAGTCGCCGAACGCCGATTGATGCTGCGATTGACCAACTAATCCTCTGGCACACGCTGTCTTTTAGGCCGTTCGTGAAATGGCGTGCCATGAATTACTTTCTAGATCGTACCAAATGGAGCGTTGTGCTGACAAGCAAGTGAAAGACTCAATCCTGAACACATCCTGATCCGGTTAACGCTAATTTACAAGAAACGCGTTAACACAAATAATGAAAATCGGCTCCCATATTTCTCACTCTTTTCCGGCCAATCTCCCAACTACTTGCATTGCTTGCCCAAGACTCCGAGTCGAAGTCGAAGGATGGTTGGAAATTGCTCTCCACAGTGCACGTCGATTGGGGCTACAAAACGGAGCAGCAGCAGCATGTATACGTGGGCAATTCAATTAATTGAATCAAGATAATGATAATGAGTACCTTGCGGCCCATCTAGCCGCACCAGCGGGTGCACCAGAAACGTAATGAGCGTTTTATTATTCATTTTGGAATGCATGGATGGACCTCAGGCAGATCACGAGAGAGGACAATGCTCTGGCTTTCCTCATCGTAGCGTCACGAAACATTGCAAACTCCCTGAGGGCACGGTAGGGAGCACAGTTGGATCACATTACGACCTTCGTTCTGAGCTAATGTTGTCGGTGATGCTGCTCTGCAGAAAGGGGGATCACCACGGACCTCTAGAAAAGGGGGAGAAAGAGGAAAGGAACACGGAAAGCACACGGGACCCCGGGATGTTGTCTCGGTGACGCACTAATTACGCACACACGCGCGCGCGCGCGTGCAAGAGAGGGAATCTGCGTCTCATTAAACGTAAACGTGTCTCTACTTTCTCGTTCCAATCCCTGCTCTTGTTGTTTTTGGTCTCGAAAAAAAACAACAGAAAACAAAATGCCCTCCAGGGACTCCATCACAAGCGACGGTTGGCGTCCTCGGTGGGGCAGGATCGCGAGCAGAAACTGGCGGAGTCGAGCCGAGAAAGAAAGAAGCAAAAACCTAAGCATAATGTGAAAGAGATAATGGAGCTCTGGAGCATGTTTTCGCTGGCCAGCAGCAGCAGCAGTAGCAGCACTGGAAGGAAGGAAGAAGAAGCATAATTTTCGATCAGCCCGACCGACCGTCGACCTTCACCAAGGCCAGACCACCGGGGCCAAATTAGACGAGACGAGAAAACGAACCCCCGGCCAGGAGATGTTGATGATGATGGAGAAGGAGGTGGCCGGACATGATGATGGTTTGGCTGGCTGCCACCAGCTGATACCCAGACCAGCACCAGGGTCGTGTACGATCTCGATCTCGATCTTTCACTGTCCGTTCCGTCCACTGTTTGTTCGGAATGTTGGGCGACGCACGAGCGAGATTTTGAGTAACGGGTTCCCGTCCATTCCTGACAGCTGACCAACCAAACGGAATGAACTGATTTATGCGTCTGCATTCTGTGGGATTGTTGCTCTGTTGTACCTTCCAGGTTTATGTTTTTGTTGTTGTTTTTTGGGAGGGAACAGCTTGCTCGGGCTGTACGTTTAACACCCATTAGCCATTACGCAACGTAAATCTGTCGTTAGCTGAGACAATCAGCCAGCCAGTCAGCGGCCACGGGTGGCATTCTCATTAAAAGCGATTAGAGATGGCGCCCCTCTTTTTTGTTAGCTTCTTACATTCCCACACCACACCAAGATCAGGCGCGATCAGATGATCAGCACGACCACAAAACATTCCCACGACATTATACCAACCACTGTTTAATGTTAACCAACCTCCCAGATCTCTCTCCCGGTGGTGTCTGGTGCCCTTTTGTTTGATGGTTGACGAATTTTCCACCCACTTTTTTTTTGTTTGCTCCAGAAGAATGAAAATACGACGCAATCGGCGACGACGCACGACGACGAAGCAGACGAAGACGAAGCAGAAGACGACGCCGGTTAACAGAAGAAGAGGATGATGCTCCCACCATGGCATTGCCCAACCACTGGCGCTGGTGCTGCTGCCTGGATCGGATTGCTGATTTGGTTAGCCACGCTCGTCCACGCAAGTAAGTTCCACCTCCAGCGTGTGCGCGCAATTAGTTGTCGCGACCCTAACACCTCGCCTGATCAGGAGTAATCAGTGATTCCAAGCGAAAGCCCGCCTGGCCGTTCGTTGGGCAACAAATCGCGGTGATTTGTTTGGTGGTGGCGGCGACGATGGCGATGGCTAGCATCTCACGATCGCTTTTTTTGACGGATGTTCGACCATCGCGCGCTGTCATCCACCTCACCTCAACTCCTCTGTTCAGTGGCTGGTCAGGTGAAAAGCAATTTTCGGCTTCTCTGCAGATCGATCGAAGGAATGGGTGTCGCAAATCACGAATCGGCGGACACGCGGTGTTTTCTGAGGCTTTCTGCCTCATCTTGCACTATCATCGCTTCAAATTGCTATCGCCTTTGGAACAGCATTCGTCGGCTTAGACAACAACAACAACAACGGAACGGACTGTTGAGGCCACATGACGATGCATCGGTCACTTGTCTGGCGCCACATTGATACTCCCTTGGACCTCGTTCCTTTGGGGGGAACACTCCTCGTGTGGAGAGGGTTGAATGTGGGTTAATGAGACCTCATGGAGAAGCTTAGGCGCGCGCGCGATCGGTTAGTGTTTTGAGGGAGAGTCGTGTCACGTGAACGTGACTCGCGCCCTTCTATGCAGCGCGCACTGGTCGAGTGGCTCGCCAACGCCAACAGAGTGTCCGAGTCGGAGTGCTTGGTGCTTGGTACAAGTTTCGAAATCCCCATAATGGGAGGACCATTTATCATTGTGTTGAGGAAGCGAAACACTTACAGTTTTCTTCCCCCCCGGGGGGGGGGGGGGGGGGGGGTTGGGTAAGGGTCACCATGACCAGGGCTGACAGTTGGACAAGTGGAAACATGAAACATAATTGCTACCGTTGGTTCTGCAGCGTGCACGATCAGCGAGCGCATGTTTTGCAATGATTTTGAGTAGAAAGAGAGACAAACCGATAGACACATGATTGGAGAAGAAAATTTCTTCTTAAAGTTCATGAACTGGAATCAGAAGCCACCGATCAGCTTCAGCAGCGCATGGGGAATGCTTGGAATTCACTCGTATTCGTGCCCACCTCGTATGCTAATGCTTGTGCGCCCTGGATCATAAATCATGCTCACTATCAAACGCTGACTGGCCATTAATCATTATCTCTCTTGTTGCCGTTGCGGCGCCGCTTCCACTTCCAGACATCATACACAACGTGCTGGGGCTTCCGGATACCTGCGTCTACCAGAATCAGGTGCGAGCCTGTCGGCTTTCGTTCACCTGCTGGCTCGAAGGTGGCCGGCATGTGTCGGGATGCGGTGAAAACCGGTGGCTGATGTCGTGCTGTGTGCCGGAGAGTGAACTGGTGGCAGCGGGCGCCAGTAGCAACGCCATCATCGCACCGAAGGTGGCTTACGCCGGACCGTTGCTTCCGATGGCCGCCCTGATGCCCCCCATTGTGCCCGCTAGCCGACCGAATATCATCGTTCCACCACCCCCGATGCCACCACCGATGGGAATGGCACATCCTGGGATGCAGTATTCGAAGCAGAAGAGCTTCTTCCATCGCCGATCGGATCAGTTGATGCAGAGCGAGTGCGGAATCCCACAGACGTCCCAGAATACGCTACAGAAGCGTATCATCGGTGGGCGGACGGCGAACTTTGCCGAGTATCCGTGGCAGGCGCACATTCGCATTGCGGAGTACCAGTGTGGAGGGGTGCTGGTGTCGAGGAGATTCGTCGCAACGGCTGCTCACTGTATTCAGCAGGCTCGGCTTAAGGATATCGTTATCTATCTCGGTGAGCTGGATACGCAGAACTCGGGCAAAATTATGGAACCGTTACCGGCGGAGAAGCATCGGGTCGAGCTGAAGATCGTGCATCCGAAATTCATCTTCCGGATGACACAACCCGATCGGTACGATCTGGCGTTGCTGAAGCTGACGAGGCCGGCCGGGTACAAATCGCACATTCTGCCCATCTGCCTGCCGATGCGACCGATGGAGTTGGTGGGCAGGAAGGGTATTATCGCCGGGTGGGGCAAAACGAACGCCAACATGGGACAAACGGGAACGAACATACTGCGGACGGCAGCGGTTCCTATCATAAGTATGGTGGTTCCTTCGTATTATCCCCGATTTGGACGACGTGACTTATGTGAATTTTTTGTGCTTTTAGGTACAAAAGAGTGTTTGCGGTGGCACAAGAGCAAGAAGATCAACGTCGAGCTGTACAATGAGATGTTTTGCGCGGGACACTCGGACGGGCATCAGGATGCGTGCTTGGGTAAGGCGGGGATTTCATCCAAAAGTAGTAGTTGAAAGCTGGTCAAGCGGAGCAAATGGATGGTTTAATCAACACATAATTGCTGAAATTTGGTAGCTCCTAGATTCGTCCATCGTTCAGGCAATTTACGAATTCTTAGTCGAAAGGTGTTTATTCTCGTTTGCTATTAAAGATTCAATACTTGTTGCGGAAATGCATCGCTGTGCAAACAAATCGTTGATCGAAGAATCGCTCCATTAATAGTATAATCAATATTTAGTAGTCTATAGAACAGCAAAGCTTTGCTCTCGTAGCAGCGAATGTCTTGTAAACGTTCTCTCACCCTTGTGAACGTATCGCTGGCCTTACCTATGGTTAGTTTAGGACTCTCATTACATTCTGTTTTTCAATTCAAGTGAATGGCAAAGAAACTATTTTTGGAACATTTAGATTTCCTCGAGGTATGGTAGGATTTTTTCGGGATGCTTTCATGAGCCTCCTCATCTTTGCTAAAGTGAATCCTGAGGGCCCTGACCCAAGATGGAACCCTTAACGGCTCATAAACCGTGTTTTTAACGCATAATGCTTATGAAATGGTTATTTAAAAAATTTGCCATTTCTGTCTCGATTGCTGTAAAAATAGCAAAGAATACTTTTAAAAGGTTCAGCATTTAGGCAAAAAATTGTAACGAAATTTGTAAATCAATTTAGTACTACGATTTCAGTTTTTCCAAGTTCATTTTTCAAAAACCGTTCCGCACTTCAATTGCATGCTTCAGGTGAATTAATATGCCTTCTGGCTTGATCGTGATGATCAAAAACGAAAGTGGAAAACTCAGGAAAATGGTTGGGTAATTTTCCCATATTTTTTCGTAAAAGCTGATCCTTTGATAAGTATCCTGTGAAAATTGTACATAAATGGTAGCAGAATTGACAAAGATACAGATTTTTAATTAACCTCACAAAGGATTTCAGTAAGGAAATCATGCGGGGTGGAGAGAAGTTGAAACCGACTGACAAAATTATGTTGTCCTTCGTCCTTTTTTTATTATTTACTATTATTACGCTCATTATTTTATTCATAAACTTTCGTTTGTCGAGCAATTCTTCACCTCTTTGATTCTCTAATGATCATCGAAATCCTTGTTGCATCAATCTTTTTAAAATCCATTTGCAATTTATACCTAAAAACACCCCGAAAAAAAGATTGTTAATCGTGTATTCCTCTTCTGTTCCGTAGGTGATTCGGGCGGCCCGCTGATCATCAACGATCGAGGACGGTACACACTGATCGGGATTACCAGTGCGGGCTTCGGTTGCGGTGTCGACCATCAGCCGGGCATCTATCACAACGTTCAAAAGACGATCAAGTGGATACAGAGTGTCGTCCTGTCGTGATGCGTCCTGCCCGGGATAATCTCCAACCTGCCCTGCAACTTGATGGTGCTGTTGCCGTGTTGCTGCTGTGCTTTGCCAGCAGGCACTGCACACTGGCACTAAGCAAACAAACTAAGGACTAACAGTATTGACTATTTATTGAGTTAGCATTTTAATCGCCGGTACTCGAATGCAGCACACAATGCGAATGTGATTCTTTACATTTTAACGGAGCAGCCCTCCCTCTCCTTATCTGTCTATCTTTCTCTCGAAAGCGGCGTATGGGCGATCGTCCCCATTGCGTCGTTGCGATTTGCGAGAAGATTTGTAGCCTTATGACTGAACGATGGCGGCGCTCTCTCCTCGCGTCCGCGGGACCGAACGATCATCTAATGCAATAAAGTTTTATGAAACATAAACTATTTATATCATACAAGAAGAAACAAAAAACCCTCGTGTGTTTGGTGTGCGTGCGGACCAGAAAGAAACTGTTATACTGTTATACTGCGAGCTCTCGATCGGGTAGCAAGCGCGAACTTCCCTTCCACTCTCGCTTGTGCCGTGGATCATTCCGCTTGACATTTGAATGTTTTCCACTTTTCCGCCTCCCTCATTGAGTGGCGAAACGAACCGAGTGCCCGAACCCCCATAAACGGCCTCATTACCGGCCCGCCAGCTGGAATAGCCGGGCACCATCTGATATCTCCACGTCGTCGGCATCGTTGTCGTCACGGTCAATTGACCGGCGTACCGTACGCGGCGTGTACCAGGAACTCCCCCCCTGGGCCCGGTAGTGTTTTCAGCAACACTTTTCGCGAAAGCGGCACCCGGGAGTGGCCGTTTCCATTTCCGCGGACAGGGCGGAAGGGTTCCGTTTATGGTCGTTTTTTGGGGAGCGCTACTGGTGGTGGCGAGGAGGCTTTCGAAAATCGTATCCCCCCCCCGGGGGTCTGATCAGTGGTAAGAGAGATAGTACAGGTGCGCCAGTAGCCACCGGTCGATCGATCTAGTGATCGAGATAAGCTCGACCACCGAAAAGGGTAATAAAATTTAGAAAATCTCCTCTCCACACTCTGCACAGTCGACCGTTAGGTAGATCATGGCACCGGGGTACTTGTGGCCCGGGATCGACAAGAATTGGACCGTGAGCAGTAATCGGCCGGCAATCGAAACCACCATTCGCTACGAGAGCGCGTACACGCTTCCGCCTAATCAGCCACCCTTTCAGCCCGCAGACCCCCGATCATGCGCTAATGTTGGTCACCACCATCACATTACCTCTCTCGCTCTCGCTCTCTCTCACACTCGACTGCCGTCAATTGATCGTGAACTTTTCACGTTTTCAGTGGTTCCGCGCTCGCGGTCTCGCTTTTCAACCGCAGCACACCACGATAGACACAGTGCCAGTGGGCGGGGGTCGAGGGGCTGGTGGGAAGCATAAACTGTGTATGGAAGCGGTGGACCCGGCAGACTGCCGTCGATCGCCAGTATCCCGGTAGATGGCCCACTGGTTGCACGTGTCCGGTGTGAGCTAGTGAGTCACTATCGCACCCGATCCGCTCGTGGGGGAGATCCTCTTTCGCACAGTGACTAATCAGTCCTTGACGGGCGCGTCAAAGTGCAGTACAAAGTGAAGTAGGTCGCTTGCATAACGCACGCTTAGTGGCCAGTGTGTTCGAGATCCGGCATTTCGACAGCGAAAAGGTGCGTCAGAGCGTGCAACGTCGAAGCTTGTGGCTTGTGGGGATTTTCCCCCAAAAATCAGGCCTCCTTTCAGACCTTTGCGTCAGTCTGCTGGTCGGAAGTGGATTGAACTGGTGGTACGAGCTGTACACGAATCGAAAGCAACTCGCTCGTGAATGTGGCCAGCTGAAGGATGCGTACTTTCGCTTTCGCACGAGCCACTCTCTGCTGCATCGAGTGATCGCGATCGAGCAGCGGACCAGCTTCCGCTGCTACCGTTTCCGTCTCCTTCCGTGCTGACAGCTGTTCGCAGCTTCCAGCTCGGTGTGTGTGCGAAGAAAAGGAAATTTTTAAAACCAAAACCAGCACCATCTGGCATTGATCTGGCCTGCGCTGCGTTGCGAGCTGTGATTTTGTGAAAGTGAAACGCATCATTTGAATTCAGTTTTTTCGGTTCGGTGTCCGACGGATCCCTCCGGAAGCTCCTCCTCACCTGACGATCCCTCCCATCGTGTCTCTTTTGGCCTCATTTCCCTTTCCCGTCCACTGCTGTTGCATTTGCGTGCCAATCGACCATTTCTCCAAACAAAAAGAAGCGTACTCTGTGCGCATGATCGGTGATCAAGCGGTGCTCAAGTTCAGTTGCCTAATCGTCTAAATTTGGGTTTGTCGGACGGCTGACCGTCCGACGGTTATCGTAATGCGCGCGAGCGCGCGCGCTCACGGTTCGCGTGTCAAACCCTCGTCGACACGATCGATAGTGAGAGTGATTACGCGATCGAGTGGCGTGGGATCACACCTCCCACCACCAACCTGGGGGGGGTGGGTTTCCCATATCACAAGCGCGTGCTAAAGAGAGAGAGAGAGGAAAAGTGTGGCAAAAACCGGTTCCACCTTCCCCGGGCCAGCCCCCCCCCCCCCCCCCTTCTTGTGATCGCGCCAGTGACAGTGAAACCATATTGAGAGTTTGTGTGTTTTGCTTCTTTTCTCCGATTTCTTGCAGCCTTATCTCGTGTGTGCAGTGTGTGCAGAGTGTGTCCGAGGTTTGTTGCAAAGTGATCCACGCGAAAGCGCGTTTTCCTTGGTGCAGCGCATTAAGCGGAAGCGGTATGCGCTGTTGGTGGTATCCGTTGCGATGCAGCTGGCTTCGGTCGGCGCTAGTGCCGCTGCTGTGCCTGGCCGCGGTCTGTACGCTCGATACGGCTTCGGAAGTGAACCGTGTCCGGTTTGCGTCCGAGGATCGCAGCCGAGTGGCCAGTCGCCAGGATTATTACGATAAACACCAAGCACCAGGTGGTGGTGGTGGTGGTGCCAACGAACGCTTCAACGAGGTGCTGGACCGCGGTAATCTGCGGACCCTCATCAGCAGCCAGCTGCCCAAGAGCGGTCGCTTTTTCGAAGAGTTCGACGGAAGTAAGTAATTAGTGAGGGTGATGGGGGGGTACATGATGTTGTCACGTTGTTGTGGGCTGATGACAAACTAATCTCTTCTCGCCACCTTCATCGCAATCGTCCATTGAACTGGGAAACAGGCGACACAAATTGTGCGATCATTACGCGGTGTGTTATGTTGCTGTTGCTGTAATCGTTGTAGTATTCGTGCCTTCGGTTGCGGATCAGTTGAATATAAGTTGCGATACTCCCAGTTTGTGTGGGTGGGATTAGTGAAAGTCTTCTGTTTTGTATTTTGGGACCAAGAGTCTCCATTTGTCCACTTCCAGTAACAGAACTCGTCTCACTCACTGTTAATTGCTGTTACGCGACACCTGACCTCTCCATCAGACTCAGCAACAACCACCAACACCAGCCGCCAGTATTTCGGAAGCAACAAATCGTCCGATTACGAATGCCCTGAGTCAGTGTCTTACGCAACGGTACCTCAATCTTCGTTCCCACTTCCTAAAAACCACCCCAACCACTAACACAAATGTGCGAATTGAGCTTTTAATAGCTCCGAGTCAAGCCAAGCCAAGCCAAGCCAAGCGCCGCCAAGCGTTCGTCAGGTCATCTGTTCCACTGACACAGACGCCGCAGTGAGCTGCCAGCGGTGTCATTCCTTATGCGCTGGCTCGCCTGGCAGTGGCTTCCATAAATCCATAAGAGCCCTGCCTCCTCACCGGAACACTTTTGGAAGCCTCGATGGTGACGACAACGACAGCGACGACGAAGTTGACGACGATGATGGGGAACAAAGGCAAAAGAGAAAGTAAACAATGGCCTTCGGTTGCTCGCCGTCGCGTTTCGGTTTTACTTTCGCTTTCTTGCGCGGATCGGAAGTGGTTCCACCACCTCCACCACCAGCAGAGCGATATTTGACCGCAAAAATGGTGCTTCGAGGTATCATCGTCGCTGGCAACACTGTCTGCTGAGGATTGGAGGGAAAGGTTGATGAGTATGCTGCTAAAAGGGCAAGTAGGCTACTGTTGACGCGTCCACGCTTATGTAAGCGCTGCGATGGATTGACACTCGCTCAATGGCCAATCGCCGTTGCAGCCACTATTTGAATGATTTAACCTACTGCAACCGGAACGTGAAATGCGGACTGCGTTTTTGTGCGTCATGGTCATCAGCCGGCAATGCAATGGCAATTTAGCCGGGGGGGATGGGGAGGTGGAAAACAGTATTTTGTGTCAACCCGTGGCGTGGTCTCGGCGGTGGCTTCGCAATCTTCTCGTTGCCATGGTTTGCAATCACTCCTGCTCCTGTCAACGCTGAGTGGCGGCAGTGGCGACGATGGTTGGGTGAATTTCGTATGCGAATCGAAGCCGCGGAACCAACGGAACGGTGAGACGAAGAGAGGGCTGTCCTTGCGCAAACGTAAATCCCTCGTACCATGTCGTGGTGTGACTGTTCGGACACGATTGCGGTTCGCGGTTTTCGCGCCACTTTCTCCCGATGGACCACGGCAGCTGGGACACGCGACACACCCGATGGCATTTTGCGCGAGATACGAGATCCCGCGGTTTCGGGAAGAGCATCTCAAGCGACAAAGTGATCGCTATGAGAAAAGGTGTGATCGTTGTTAGAAACCCACGCGAGACAGTAGCTTGATTTGAAAACACTTTCAACACTTCAGCGCCCAGTGCGCATAACGAGTGCAGTGGGCTTCAGTGAATTGATGACACGCGCGCACATTTGGCTGTGTTGCTGTCATTTATGACTGATATAACCACCAGCCGCATCAGACCAGGGGAGGACCGGTAATTTCGATGCTCAAGCGAATAGAACCAAGCCACCAAGCCAACTTCAGTGAGGTAGCGTGAGCTCCACCGGATTGCAGAGCTGATGCTGCTGATCGCACTAATTGTGGTTGGGCTAGCGAGGCGAGATAAACATTTGGAGTATTTGTTGGAGAGTGTCAACGCAATCAGAGTGAAAATGCTGCCGCCCGTACTGCAATTAAAGCGATCCTTGGCGTGGTGCTGGCCTAGATGCTTTTGGTGGTTTAATTGTCCAGATAAAATGCTCATAAAAGTGGAACAAAGTGTGGCGCATTCAGTGATAGTTACAAGAGTTAGAAGCTAAAATTGAGTTTCATTTTGTTGTTGCCTTGATGCCGATGAACGAAAGCCAACTTTATCGTCAAGAATATCGACATTCGAGATAAAAATCTGTTGAAAATCGTTTGTATTAATAGAGTTTGCGAATTACATTTTGTATGGCACGGAATTGATGACTGCAAATTTAAAAAAAATAAATCGAGTTTTAAGATGCCCTCAGTTCACAGTTTAACAATTTCTGGTTAAACGAAAAGCATACTTTTTTCTCTTTCTGCGGACTGACCTAGCGATGAGTTTGCTATTAACAATTAATAATATTTTTTTAAAGGTTGCAACCTATTGTTGCATTTACGAATTTGTGCAGTTCTGAATTATGAAACCCAAGGTGAAAGGTGAAACCCAGTGGATAGTAAGTCCATTATTATCCAGGAACTTATACAAACTTTCCTTCTATAAATAATACAGAAAACATAAACCAGGAACACCTTCTGACAAGAACAGAGTTGAAGCAATCCAATCATCATTATTAATAGAACCATTTCACCAGATTGGTACATCCACGGTGCCATCCCAATCGCTCAAACCACCGCACAACCGTTACAATGCACTCACGCCTTGATGGCTCTTCTCTTTGCTTTTCCCTCGTCATCGTTGTTCTAGGATTGCGGAAGCATTTAACCCTCTAATTGCCGGCCGGGTACGCCGGATCAGAAGAACCGACACGGGGCGCGTAAAAAGCGTGCGACACAAAAGACTTCAATGCCCGCGACAGTGGTTGTAAGCGACGAACCTCCACTCGTCGTCTTGTAATTCGCATCTCGCGCGCTCCACAATCCTCCCCCCGTCTCCGGGGGTCATTTCGTTATTAAAACAAACAACAACCCGGTCACCGGGACCCGTGGTCGTGGTTCGGTAACTCATCCACAACAAATGAACACAACCGAGCGGTGGAGAAAGCACCAGCACCAGCCGCGGTGCCGAAGAAATGGAACTCAACGCGCCTTGATGTGCCTCGCGTCTTCAGCTGCATCCAACTGTTGGTGGGGCAGCAGGTTGCAGCGAACGACGATCCCACTCGTGTCTTCAGTTCACCGGCAACACTCGCTCGGACGACAGTGTGATCGCTCGCGCACGTGCCCCCCGAAATCGCTCTCTTCGTGAACGTTAACGATCCTGATACTGATCGCGACACCTTTCGCGCCCCCTGTCGTCTAGTGCGTGTGCGAGTTTGTGTCGCTGATTGGTGGACAACGTTCCCTGCGAGAAAGTGCCGTAAATTTCGCACAAAACGCGCGCCTCATTCGGAGGTTCGTGGCTTGGATTTAGGATCAACAGAGGATCACCAGAGGAGATCGGTGGAGGATCGGTGGCATCGAAAACTGCGTGGTGATCGAGCGAGGAGCGTGTGGAGCCTTAAATGAGCGAGCGATCGGCCGTCCGTTGGTCATAAGCGTGTCACGTTCGGTGGTTGGTGGTGGTTTGTGCGGTTGTTGTGAAGAACGTCGAAACGCGCTGAACCTGAACGAACGCTCGGGGAAGTTCAGCGACAGATCCCCTTGGCCCTTCTCCGGTGGGTTCGAGACAAAGCAGGTTCGCCGAGGGCTCCAACGGGAAGGGGAGACCGAGGAAACGAAAGGCCACGACGCCATTACGACTGGTCGGTGACCGTGGGACCACGGTCATGCGGTGCCTGTCTGTGTTGCGGTTGAAGAAATTTTTCTTTGCCAACAGAAAGTGAAATTGCTTGCCCTCCGCACCATCAGCCCGAGCACTCTTTGCCTGTCCCTGTCTGTCCGTTTGAGTGGACGAAGAGAAGCTGCGAAAAAGGGAACGCACTCGCACTCGGCGGCTGTGTAGAAAGAAAGGAAGACAAGAAGGCCAGAGCAAGAGAAAGAAAGCAAGTCAACCAAAGACTAAGAGAAGGAGGAAGCTAAGGGGAGCAACAGCGCAGACATTCTCATCAAGCACTGCACGCCCGCCCGCCCCCAAAGCACCCGAAGAGAAGGAACAGCAGCAGCAACAAAGACGAACCAAGACGAGTCTTGTTGTGGGGCTGGCTGGCGAGTGGCCTTTCGAGATCGAGATCGCGTCGAAACGTCGGTGACCCTTCGCACGGATGCCCTTTTCTTTGGCAGTCGGTTCATATGAGCCTTCCTCTAATGGGCAGCGACTGACTGTGTGTGATTGCGATCGTGTCTTGGACTTGACTCATCAGCATTGTCTTGCCAGAAGTGCAAATCCCTGTCTGTGGGTTTGCAGGAGCAAACCTTACCTCACCTGGCGATGATCATGCGCCGAGCTCTCTAATGGCCAAATGCCACGAAATGGCAGCAACAGTGCTCGCGTAACGGAAGTAAAGGAAGTCGGAAAAGCGCGCCATTGCACCACCGAACGAACGAACGAACGAACGAACGAACGATCATCATCATTTTGTGCAATTCATTTCCTTTCTGCACGGAAGCGCTTTCGAGTGGCGAGAGTCTCTTAACCTCCGGGTGTGTTTCCTTCGTACGTGGTTGTGTTTGCGTGTGTTTGGCCAGCATCCATCCTAGCAGCGACTACGACATTGCATAATCCGTTACATTAACACGCGCGATCATCTTCCTCCGTCTGGTTGTGGTCATCACGCTCGCCGCGTGCTTTTCCCATTATCGTCAGCGTGGAAAAGTGTCTTCTCCTCTCTCTCTTGCGGGGTTGTTCCGGTCCCGGATCTACTGGTGTGTGCGTGATCAGGTCGCTATGAGGTGGTAAATTGCCGTGGATTGCGTTTTTTGGGGCCAACATTTTGTCATACTTCCGGTCGCATAAGTAACACGCCACAAGCCACGAGTGACAAAGCGGTGAAGAAGAGGAAGACGAGTGTCTGCGATAGTGTGAATGCAAAAGTGAAGTTTTGGAAGGTGTTTCTTTTTGTCTTTCCATTTTCCGTGTCGTGACCGCGCCGAGGATGCGCCCGACAGCGAGACGGCGCGTATTACGTTAACAACAATCGATCGAGCGTGTTGTAGTGGGTTGTGTGGTTTCCACGTGGAGCTTTGTACATTAGTTCCACATTGCCTCCGTTCCTTCCTACCACCGCCTGTTACACACGAGAAGTGTGCTGATCTCTTGCTGCAGCAATCGACAAGAAGCGAAAAGCGAAATGTTTCAATCGATACCGGAACGAAGGCAGTTGCTAGTGGGTTGCAGCATAGTGCTGCTACTGATGCTAGCGGCCACCAGTGGTGCCAAGAGTGGTCCAACACCCCAGCAGGAACAGGATATACTGCTGCTCGATGCGCTCGGCAAGCGGCAAACGTTCAACAGCGAAGATTTCGGTCAAAACTCCATCATCGAGCTGTTGGGACGAAGTAGGTGTGGTAGTAGGGCTGGTGTTTGAACACACAACCGTCCCGTAGTGTCTTGATTGATCACAAAGCAACTAATCTAACGCCCGCAACAACTATAAAACCATTATAAAACTAACACTTGTTTCTGTCTTTTCTCTCTCTTCTTTTCTTTTCTTCTAGTGATTCCCCAGACATGCCGGCACAAGGGACGCAAGTTCGAGTGTGGCCTATCGCTATCGTGCGTCCTCGGTGGTGGTAAACCACTGGATCTTTGCAGCGGTGGGATGATCTGGTCGTGCTGCATCGATCGCGAGTTTGCGCCGGAAACTGATCCGGAGCAGGGCGCTGTACACAATGCAAGTGAGTATCGCAGCCATTGGAGTTGTCGCGGAGTGGAATCGATTCCGGATTGGATTGTACCGGATTGGTTGTCCGAGATGTGTCAGGAACTGTCTCACCTGGAGACAAATTAATCTCGATTCGATGCTGCAAAACAATGCCAGCAACTCATTATGGTGGATAGAAACCCTTTCAATTGGTATTCAGCCCCCCTGAACCAGCTTCCTGGGCCCTGTTCCGGTCGATTGATCATACTCGATCGTGGGGAGGTCCACTTTCACGATGATTACACTCGCCCGCCCGCCCGACCGCCCGCTCGTGTGTGTCTGTCGCAGACCTTTCACTTTCCGGTGTGCAGTGTCTTTGGCAAACGAAATTACCATTCCAGCTTGATGGCGGTGTGCCAGCACCATTTGCAAATTACAATTTGGCAACATCAGCGACGGTGACGAACAACAATCGCACGCACGCCCGTCCGTCAGGTGCTGATGATGATGATGATGATCCGCGCCACACGTCGACACGGGAGCCTGAGAGCACAAGTTTGAGTGATAGGCCGCGTAGCGAGCGCGTAACCGGACCGATTATGGTTTATGTGCCGATGGGCTCGTTTGTTCGCATTGTTTCGCGGTGCGAACAAACGGCTTCCCAACGCTTTTCACTGTCACCCGTGTCTGCCGCATATGAGCGCGGACGCAAATGCGAAAAGAAAGTATTCGTCCACGTCCTCGAGCCGTTCACCGCTCGGTGCTTTGTTCTTTTGCTGTGCCAATTGGAGGAGCGGCAACTAAACAGCTGCAGAAACAGTTTGTCTGCCTGTGCGTTACAAAGTTTCTCCTCAACGCATCTGTCTTCAAACAAAGCACAATCCACGATGAGTACGTTGCTAAAATGCATTATCTTCAGCTATCAGCACAGTTCAGTGAACGCGCTGGCTTGCTATTACATTTTATCCAACTCAGTGCTTGGATGTCAGAATGCATAATTGTTCAACCGGTGGACACTCAACGTGCAACCAATCGAACGGATAATCTACACCGAGTGTCCGAGATGTCCGCGAGAAATGGAAAGAGAGAGTGAAAGGAATGGCCACGCTGAGTAAAACGGAAACATTGCATTTATGCAACGCCACCTCATCGCACTTAATGGAACGCCATTTTCTGATAACGAATGTTGACCGCAGCGTGATAGGGCGCGTCCTGTACGCTCACTTCGCTTCAATTGTGCAACTGCACTGCCACTCGGAGCAATCTCGTTGCATCGGAAACCTTTCACGTGGAGCAATTCAAATCATCGCGTGAAGCAGCATCTCGTTCATCGTCGTCGATTAAGGTTGCCGCAGGTCATGCTCTCATTAGCATAGTGCGTACACTTGCCATCGAGCCATGAGTGTGTACTCGTGCATCTTCCTCTCCAAAAACTTCCTCCCAAAAAAGTGCTCCAGAAACTGGGTCGCCCCCCTTATTACGCCATAAAGACAGTCTCGCCTCGCGGCGATCACGTCGATAAATGATTGACGATGGTTGCCCTTGAAGCGGAAGGAGGTGCCGCTTGCCTGTTAAAGACCTGGGGCTGGGTAATTAAATTCCGCAAGCACAAGTCCCTTACCGTGCGTAACGCTTCGTTTCGTGGTGCTCGTGACCGAGAGGGCGTTGGTTCATAATTCATCCACCCAAACCCATGAGCCGTACCGTGCCGTTAATGTTTCCTCTCGACAAAAGTGTCGATCGTGGTGAAGCAGAGAAGATGAAAAATGCGTTTTTCGTTCGTTTTTTCCTTTTGGTGGCTTTCAAGCAAAAGGGGAAATGAAAAGCACGCTACCTGTGGTGAGGTGCTGGTGACGAAAGACGGCAGTTTTTTTTTCTCTCGAAAATCTCGAAAAAAAGAAGAAAAAGTAGCGGGAAATTTGATAACAAAAACACAATGCGAACAGACACAGACACACTGACAGACAGACAGACACAATAACTCATCGAAAGGGAAACTCGAAAAGGTGTGACGTCGTGTTTTGCCGCCGGTCCGGTTTGGTGTTAATGCGGCGCCACCACCATTACCAACTCCAGCTGGTAGGACGTCTCAATCTGTCGACACCTGGTGTCACCAATGGGGAGGGCGCCACCAAGTGCCGTAGTGCGTAACAGAGAGCATGAGGAGAGTGAGCTCTTGCCCCTGCTTTGAAAGAGGCACAATTATCGTAACGCAAAAGCGCAAGACGATAGCAAATCCGGAGCAACCGGAGCATC
This sequence comes from Anopheles aquasalis, assembly GCF_943734665.1. Classification (NCBI taxonomy): domain Eukaryota; kingdom Metazoa; phylum Arthropoda; class Insecta; order Diptera; family Culicidae; genus Anopheles; species Anopheles aquasalis. The sequence goes on along the minus strand of NC_064877.1, from coordinate 73,045,851 downwards.
GAGCGCTCGCGCGAACAATAATGTCTTGTCTTGGTGTTTGGCAGTCGATCTTCTTCACGCCTTAATTGACACACTTGCGTGTCTCCCGTCACCATTAATCTCACGAAAAGAGCCTCCGTAGTGCGATCACAATGAGTGGCGTGCGGTCGTTACGATTGGCGCGTGTAATGAGGTGACGAAGATTGACAAATTCCCTTTCGCGACAAAGCAACAAATAGCTGGGCGTCCTGCTTCGGAGAGACTCGGCTCGGAGCAGCACCTTTCACAATTCGAGATCACACAATAACACAACACTCTTTTTCTCGCGCAATTTTCTTCCTTCCAAAAACACACACCATCACGATCACGATGATCTTGGTTCCAACTCACTTTCGCGAGTTCTGGGTCTCTAGGTGACATTATAAACTTGTTCGGCTTCTATCCGCCGGCCGGATCATCCGCATCATCCTCTTCATCATCCGCCTCATCCTCGTCGTCTTCATCGTCGACGCTGAACCGTCCACAGGCGACGCAAACGTCACTGTACTCGAGCAATAACTATAACGCAAAGCCACCGTACAGCGGTCAGCACCATCAGCAGCATCATCACCAGCAGCAGCCGCAGCCACCGTCGCATCACCATCACCTTGGGCCAGCCACCAGTCCACCACCACCGGAGTGGGGTTTCGATGGGAATCAGCTCGGAAATGGTGGACTCGCTGGTGGCTCTCCGTTTTCACCTGGAGCACCGGTGAAGCCTCCGGTACGGCCACCACTCGTCTACAGTACCGGAGGTCACGAGGAACAGTCGCCGGACCACGATCAGCGACCTTACGGTGGAGATCGACCGTACAGCTTCGCTCCTCGACCAACCTCGACACTGTACGGCGGTGGAGCAGGACAGCGACCTCAGACATCGCCGGCCCTGTTCGGTTATCCTGCGGCCGGTGGTGGACCATCGGTACAGCAGGAGGACGATGGCTATGGAGTCGAAAACGGTACCCACATGAGCGGATGCACCGTGCACCTCTTACCTTCCCTTTTCTTCCGCTTTTTTGAGCCGCTTCCAAGTCCGCTTCGTTGTGTAGCTTTGGCATCTTCGGCTGGGGTCCGGGGGAAGGTATACGATTCATTGGCGTGGTCCTTTTGTAGTTCTTTATGTTCTTCTTCTTTGGAGGCGAAACAGCACGTTCTGCACCAGCACACTGGTCTTTGACCACAAAAACACACACTTTGTATCACCTTCTGCGCTTCTTCTTGTAGTACTCGCTTCGCAGGTTTTTTGCTCCGTAGTGCGTTTGAAGTGTTTCTGCTCACCGTTACACCTCACAGGCACAGCACCTCACGTACCATGCACTAAGCACCATGCCACAGGGAATGATAGAAGGGATTCGTAGTGCCAAGCATTCTTTTTATCTCTGCCCAACATTAATCCATCAACATTCGTCTCTTGGTAGGTTGTGGCGAGCTGTACACCAGGACGAACCGTATCGTCGGTGGACACTCCAGTGGATTCGGAACACATCCTTGGCAGGCGGCACTCATCAAGAGTGGATTCCTCACGAAGAAGCTTAGCTGCGGTGGCGCCCTCATCTCGAACCGTTGGGTAGTGACGGCAGCGCACTGTGTCGCGACGTAAGTACTGGCCATTTTTGGACTGCTGAGGGCGTTCCTAACGACTAATTGGAATTCCTTTCAATCTACAGCACACCAAACAGTAACCTAAAGGTGCGTCTCGGTGAATGGGATGTACGGGATCAGGAAGAACGGTTAACGCACGAGGAGTACGCGATCGAACGGAAGGAAGTGCATCCGAACTACTCACCGAGTGACTTCCGGAACGATATTGCACTGGTAAGAGGATCCAGTGATCTCCTAGTGTCATGAGCTTCATTTTTCATTCGCTTTTATTTTAGGTGAAACTGGATCGTAAAGTTGTGTTCCGGCAGCACATTCTGCCCGTCTGCTTGCCACCGAAGAGCGTAAAGTTGGTGGGCAAAATGGCCACCGTTGCTGGCTGGGGACGGACACGGCATGGTCAGAGTACGGTACCATCCGTCTTACAGGTAAGCGACGATGAACGGTTGGGCATCGAACGTATCTTAATTGCTCCTGTGCCTCGCTCATCCCCAAATACAGGAAGTGGACGTAGAGGTGATACCGAACGAGCGGTGTCAACGATGGTTCCGGGCAGCAGGACGTCGCGAGACGATCCACGATGTGTTTCTGTGTGCTGGGTATAAGGAAGGTGGTCGTGACAGTTGTCAAGGGGACTCGGGAGGACCTCTAACCCTATCGATCGATGGACGCAAAACGTTGATCGGTCTCGTCTCGTGGGGCATCGGTTGTGGTCGGGAGCATCTGCCCGGAGTGTACACCAACATCCAGAAGTTTGTCCCGTGGGTTGAGAAGGTGATGGGCAAAGAATACTAGGCACGTGCAGCAGCGCAGTGGCCACACTGGCAGTTGGATTTTGGAATTTAGTATTCCTAGAGAAAGAGGAGGAGGAGGAGGAGGAGGAGAAGGAGGAGGAGGAGGAGGAGGAGTGTAGGAGCGTAAGATGATATTACTGTAAGGTACTAGGAGCTAAGGCGGAAGCGATGAATAGTAATTTATTGGTAAATTATTTTCAATTTCCATTCAACGACCACACGGAGTGCTAGAGTTGTTGATGCTTGATGCTTGATTGATGATTGATGATGAATCGAAGGAAATAAACCGTCTAAAACCGAAAAGCGATCAAAATGCTCGTTGGAAGTGTTGTTCGAATACGTTCGAAAGAAAAATAGTTGTTGGAAAGTTGGAATATGATCTTTGTGGCTTATCCTAAACAAACCAATTAGCAGTAGTTTTCTTTAGGAGATGATCCTCTCGTCTTCAAGTCCTGAACGCCTGAATGTAGGCACACCGTTGTCGAACCGCAGGCGAACGAGTCGGTCAACTCGAACTCGAACTCGAACTCGAACTCGACAAACATCGCCGTCTCTCTCTTTCGCTCTTTCACCCCTCTCTCACCTCGCCGCACCGCCGCATTATCGTCCTTGCCGGCCCCGAGGCAGGTGCACTTGGCTATGTGCTCCTCAAAGGCAGCCATACTCTGCAAACCGTGCTCTTTGGCCTCACGAGCCAGATAGAGGAGCATGTGGCAGTGGTGGCTGGCGCCTTGCTGTTCCGGATCCTGCTGCTCTGGCCGGAAAAGCTTCGCCGACCCGGCGACGAACTTCTTCAGGTGCGTGCTGGCGGGCAGATTGAATGCCGTCGCATCCATGGCCAGCATTCGCACCTCCAACCAGAGCTTCAGGAACAGCTCGAACATGGCGGCCGAGAAGTGGTTCTCAAAGGCAGTCACACCCACTACAAATGCAAAGCCACCCGGCTTATCTTCTCCCAGCTAGTTTCGATCCCGCGAAGCTTGTACCCCCGACCGGCATCCAGCACCCCTGGGCAGCCCGAGCTCTAAACGGGAAAAAGAAAACACATCCATTGCCTCCGGCCCCTACCCCTGCCCTGCCCTGCACTCCTTTTAACCTCAGATTACTTGGTCCGCTCTTCGACCTTCTCTCGGATTCGCACATGGAATCGGGGCAAGCGGACATAGACTGCTAGAGGAGTAGCTGAGAAGGAGGGTGGGTGAGATAAGTTAAATTTATTTTGCATATAAATTAATCGCATTTACCGCAGATCCATCCATTCGATCCAATCATTGGGCGGTGGGGGCTGATGGGAGAGATGACGTGGCGAAAAGCGATTTTACTCCAAATTACTAATTACTAATTAATTAATCGGCGAAACACAAATGCGAAATATAAACAAAAAATGCGAACGAAAAACAACCCGAAACCGAGAACACGCTACCCTCGGTAGGTGCTACCGAGAAGAGCAAAAGGACGAAAAAATCAAACTTTTCTCCTTGAACCTCAACTAAACAAATCCGGCATCCCCCTAGGACCACCCCCCCCAAACCATCGACAGCAGGATACACAAGACCTTCGGAACAATCAAGTAATAAACCATATCGTAAATAAAGAAGCCAAGGTGTCCCTCCCCTGAGCGCAGCGCACCATAGTTTATGACACCCTCTTTGCCCCTCTCTGCTGCACACGCTCTCACGCAACCGCAATTTATCCCGCTCTCATGCGTACATAATACGCACGTGTGTTGCACTAAACGAGACTATACGCACGCGCGCGCTCGCACATCTCTCGCCCGCTCTTCGATCGCTTCTTCGTGGTGGTTTGCGCGGCTGCATCGCCTCCCCATCATGATCCGGTGGGATGATGTCGTTGGCGAGGAAAATTGATAGCACTGCCGATGCCCAGGAGAACTGGCGTATGACTGACGTTGACGTTGATGATCGTTTTAAGGTCGTTCAACTAATATGCTGCGTGGCAGCCAGCCAGCCAGCCAACCAGCCAGTGCTCTCGCCCTGCTCCTGTCCGCTCGTGTGTGCGTGTCTCTGATCCGTTGCGACTAGAATTGTGTTTGCAAAACGACGAGGACGACGACGACGACGACGACCGAGAAGGCGAAACACCGATTATGGACCGGAGCACTGGCAACAGCGCGTTGGTAGACACGCGGGCACAGGATAGACACCGGGCGATTATGCCGGGTGTTTGAACCGCGCGATCCTGCCACCAACCTACGATTAGTGGTGCGAGCTCGCGAAATGAAAGCATAAAACACACAGGCGCACACAGCGGCCACTCTTCCTCCTGCAGCTCATTCGTCATCGGGAATCTGCCGGTGATCAGCGAGCACTCCAGTGTACAGAGAGGCTTGGTCCGGAGGCATAAACCTGGCACAAATTAATTGCCCAGATATTGACTTCTATTCAGCGCCCGCGTGGAACCCACTTACGGACGAACTATCGTTCATCGCCCCCTCCGGAGGCCTCCGGGGTGTTCGCATTTCCTCTCAACCAGCGCAGTTGATATCATCTCCCAGTGACCTCCATTGGCACACCGAAGGGTGCAGGTTGCGTCTTTGTAGTATTGCCCGAATCCGCGGGCCAGGCCGGGCCGGGCCGGGGACTCGAGTCTAATGAAGAGAAAGGAAAATAGGATACGAGAGATGAAGATGATGCAGGCGAACAGCCTACGCCCCTCTGGGCGATGTAATTGCGCCCGCACCCGTGATCGATCTGCACTGCAGACCTTCTCTTCTATTTGATTACGCGCTCCTTTACCGAACACGACCCTCTTTCCCTGGTGCTGAAGGTGTTGTGGAGTTAATGGAAGAGAAGAAAGCTCTCGGCTGCTGGCCACTTCTGCTTCTTGTGCCATAAACCGATACTATTACTCTGAAACAGGATCATCGCTTCAATACCAATAAAATAGAGTGCATGCTGAAGTGAACTGCATTTGTTTACAATGAAGCCAAAGCTCTCAAACTTGGGAACTCGATCGCTCGCGATCATTCGCTTCTCTTCGAATTAACCGGTTAGTCCAGGGGTTTGGTGGTCGCAGCAGCATTTAAACTGTCATCGGACCCTTTCTTCGGTTTGCAGAATGCATTCGGTTGCCCTACATGCCATGCCAGCAGACTGCAGCAGACTCCAATCCATTCCATTCCATTCCAGCCATCCAGCCATCCAGCCATCCAGCCATCGAGCCAGTCATCCATCACTATCTAATTTAAATCTTTCTTTCGGTCGGTCGGTCGGTCGGTTGGAACCTGATTTTGGAAGCAAATAAATCGTAGAAGAACAGTTATCGAGACGGGGCCCAACGGAGCAACGGTGCCACGGCCACGAGGAACGAGTTCTTCGCTCGACTTCGCTTAAGCGCTTTTCCAGCTTAACTTTCCCCTCCTCCAGCTCCCGCTTCACTTTGCACGCGCTCCATTCTCGGTACTGCCGGGGCTCAGCTGGCCATCAGCGATCGCTTGCACGAACCCTTTTTTCCCGCTTGCGATGGGCGCTTCAGCGCTGGAAGAAGCTGGATCCAGTGCGTCCTCTCTCCGCTGGGTCCCCCCGGATCATCTTGTATCATCTTTGTTTCAAACCGATTCAGCCTCAACAGCATCCGGCGGTGCGGAGTTGCGTTAATTAGGCTGCACGAAAGGAGGAGGAGGAGGAGCGGGGAAAACTCGGAGTCGCAAAACCTGCTGATGATGCCGAAGAATGCAATGCGCGACATTCAAGCATTTGGCTCTGATGGGCACTGGATGGACGGCACTGGATGGAGCCTTTTATCACAAACATTACTCCGTCCTCCGTCGTTCTCTTCCTAATGTCCACCATACTAACGCATCTGGGAGTCGGTTAGCGGGGCTATGTGGGGAGAGGAGGGTCCGGAATTACGCGCATTTCACTGTGGCATAGCTACGAAAGTGTTCCTTCGTACTTTCCCTTCCGCGATCCACAAACCATCTCCACTTTGATCCTCTCTTTTTCGCGCGCGCTCAGTTGCTCTATGTTCTTTACTCTTCCACAAGGATGCATTTGTTCCGGAAAGTAGCTTAAAACATGGTGTTAATCGCATGGAAACAATTAAACAAACCGCAGACCTCATTATCATTCGATTTGTGCAAACGAATGCCGATGAATTGCCGTGAGAATCGTAATCAAATCAAGAGACTTGGTGTGACAGTAAGTGACGAACCCGAGTAACAAACGGCTGATAACAAAGTACCCACAACAGCAACGACGACGACGACGACGACGACGAGGGAAGAATATGCTGAGCGTGATAGCTGAGCCACACATATGAATAAGGGATGAGTGAGTGAGCGAGACGGTCGCGATCGGGCGGGCAGACGAACGCGCGATCGTGCTAAAACAGAGAAGAGCTGAGAACGACTCTGCACCGGCGATCACCAACACCAGGGCAGCCGAGAGTGCAGCATAAAAACGTTTGCTTCTCGCGTGTCTTCACCATCCCGCTCTCCTCGTGCTTCCTCTTGCTCCAGCACGCAATGGATCCTATACGGGACCCATGGGGCCATCCCTTTCACACTGCGGCCAGTGGCCATCGAGATCGCCATCGAGGAGGCCCCCATCGTAGGAGTATCGTCTGCCCGCAACATACTTTTCCGAGCCATCTTCTCAATCGCTCTCTCTCTCTCTCTCTTTCTCGCGATCATCCGTACGATCGCACACTAATGCACGATCACGCACACCACACCAGACGCCTGGCTGCTCTCTCTCTTTCTGGCATCAACAGTCCCGGTGGCCACCACTGGCATCACCATCAACACCACTACCACAGCGACAGGTTGTCCGCTTGCTTCTTGGTACGATCCGGCGCTGATCCGGCAGCGATCGCGACGGGCACCAGTGGAAGTTTGACCGCCGCGCAGCCCGCAGCCAGATCTAACTGTCAGTTCAGTGTCAAGGTCTTGCGTGCTGTCGCTCGCATTCCCGGTAGCATTCGCCTCCGGTGAGGTCGCACAACAGAGGAGCAGCGCGAAACACCCCCCCCCCCCGGTTCTTTGTCCTGGCCTTTGGTTGCGGACCGTTCCAAGGGTCACCCCGTTACCTCATCCCAGTTCAGGCCAGGATCAGTGCAAGAAGCAGCGGCAGCAGCAACAACACCAAGAACGCGACCCCCCCGAGAACGAGGATTACTCCTTCGAGTGCGCTGTTCGAGCTGATTGTGTGCAGTGCATGAAAGCACCGAGCAAAAAACGAATGTAAGTCTCCTCCCTGTCCCGGTGGTCTTGCTACCCTTCATCCTCCCATCCCCACAATCCCCTTCTGCCCCTTCAGTGGAATGTGGTGCGTCCAGTTTTCCCGTTTTCGCCTTTCACGACAACTCCGGGGCATGAGTGGCGGCGGCGGTGGCGGTGGCGGTGAGGACCCATCATAACTGTGAATTTTGATTGAGGCAAAACTGTCCCCTCGTGGGTTGGCCGTGAGTGCAGTGTTCGGAGTGGTGGTGCTGCCAGTGGTGCTGGTGATCCGCGGCGAGATCCGCTGGTCACCGTGAAGATGGCGAATAACCGACGACGACGACGACGACGAGGACAGTGTGAATGCCGGGCCGGGTGATGAAGCAACCAAACCGAATGTGCAGCCACAAACAAGTTCTTAACGCGATCAGGTCTGGTCGGACTTTCTTTTGCGGCGCTAGGAACCGAGCGGCCTTTCTCCGATCGCGACTCGCGTGCTCGCTTTCCCCTTTTCCCCGGGGCGGGGAACACCGTTCGACCTTTCGTTCTCGTGGCGGCGTTCCACGTTCAGAAACTCGTACGATTTACTCACCGTGAGGGGTGAGGAGAGAGAATGTCTTTGCCACGAGTGTGCGTTCGTGTGCGACCGGATGGAGGGGATCAAATGGACTTGGCAAACACCGCGAAGAGAACTTTTTGGGTTAATTAACTCGAGCAAATTCTCTCCCCGAGAATGGAATGAAGCGACGAACGTGGGACCGAAAATTGCACAATTCCTCCGGACGGTCCGGAATGTGTTTCGCGCATTTCGTTCTTCCCTTTGCTTGGGATCGCGCGGGAGCAATTGAGCTGTAGCGATCGCGCCGTCATGTTTTCTTATCTGTTTTTCGCTTCACATATCGTGGTGCTGCTGCTGGTGGTGCCTAGAACCATTGTGCCCGGACGCCAGCGCATCCCTTGCGGCAGAGGAAAGCGAAGGCCGAGGTCTAATAGTGAAACCTGTTTGCTGGCTGGCTGGCTGGCTGGCTCGCTTGCTTTCCCAAGCCATTTTCGGGATGAGCTCGCGATCAATAGTGCGATCGCTAGACACGCACACACCAACGACCGCTGGATCCTCGCTCCCTTGACCCCGTGAGCTATTAATCAATAAAAAATGGGGGGTGGGGGAAGAAAAAGGATTCCCAGATATTCCGATCGATCGATCGAGCAATCAATGTCTTCATCGGATACGGCAATTGATTTCTTCGTTTCGCTTCGCCCTCTCTCACTCTTTATGAGTTTCTGCTCCTGCTTCTGGTAGCAAGCATTGAGCAGCCAATTCCGGAATGAACAGAGTCATGGTTCTAAATTGGATGGTAAACCATGGCGAATGTTGGTTTGCCCCTTAACATCATCGGTTGTAGCTTCTGGTCCTGGTTCTCTCTACCGATTCTGGTTCTGTTTGCAAATTAACGCCAAGCGAAAGCGATCGAGCGGTACACACATCGCGTACGGCTTCGATTCGGTCACGTGTTCCTGTCGGACCACATAATGATGTTGGCGTCCAGCTTCCAAGCCATATCGGCCCCGTGGTTACCTTGCCATCTCGAGAACCGCTTTACACCGGCTGCTGCTGCTGCTGCATCCCGAGACGATGCCGTAGAGGTACCGTGCCATGCCCTCAACGATCTTGATCTTCTTATGCTGCTGCTGCTGCTGGTGCTGCCGTGCGTTGGTTTTATTGTTCCATTCTTTGTTGCTGCAGCTCGCGATCGAGCACGTTACATAAACGGTCCGGTTCTCGGCAAGCAGAGACAGAAAGGGAACGACAGAGAGAGAGAGAGAACGGGAGATTCCAAGCAAGGGCAGGGCCACAAGAGCACCGGACGGAGCGATAGCATTGACCTCAAGCACCACCGCCGCCGGATCCGCCACCATCCACCGATCGATCGCTGACTGACTGATCGACTGAAGCGAAGAAGAAGGAACAGAGAGCTCGAGAGAGAAAGAGAGAGAGACCGGGAAAGGCGTGAAGGAAACCAGTTCCTCCCCCGGGGGTGGGGAGGGCCGGGGGGAGGGATCGCCAACAGAATCTTTTCCGAACCGAAAGGCGGGCCCGGGCAGCATCCTCATTGTTATCGGTGACGGTGGAAAAACGACGGAGAAGCAGTTCTTGGTCCCGGTCCGATGACCTGGACGCCGCCCGTTGGTCTACCAGAGTTGCTGCTCCTTTCGCTGGCAGGATCATCATCGGCGTTATGATGAAGCGTGAGATCGAAGATCGATTGTTCGTTCCTTAAGCGATCTGATAGCCAGAAGAGTGGCGAAGAGAAGAAGAATCTTCTGCCAAACACATACACAGCTATACTTTCTCCTTTCCCGGAATCGATCCCGGGCAGCGCATTAGTCTTTTTTGTGAAAGTTTCCGTTTTTTTTTTGTTTTTGCGGACAACAAGCAACCTGGCGCGCTGCGAGGGCGTTCGGATTGAAAACGAAACCGTTTGGATACCCCCGGCGAGGGGCCGATGGGTGGAGGTGACATTCTCGTTGTAGGGAATGGCCTCATTCCGTGTCCTCGAAGGAGAGGGAAGCATTGACATTGCTTTCTTTCTTTCCTTCTGCTTCCCTTCAAACAGGCCAACAGTGAGAGAGCAACGCAACGATCACGACTTGGCGGCGGAAGGCCGTTTGGCCAGGGGGAACCCGAGCACGGACATACCGTGGCCCCCCCCCCCCCCCCCGCCACACACTCAGACACTGCACACACTCGTGTTTACATTGCCGGTTAACCTATTTTTTAGAAAGTGGCACTGGAGAACGGTTTCCAGTGAGAGCTCGCGGCCACGGACGGACACACATGCGAGCTCGAGACAGGGATCGACAGGGAGCACGCGAGAGAACGACAAACAAGGTGGCGGGAGGGACAGAGGGATGATGATGATGGTTTGGTTTGGTGCTCGCTGGCTGGCTGGCTGGATGCTGGCGCCCCGTTTCGCGGGGGTTTCCTGTCGTTGTCGTCGTCGCCTTCGTGGTCGTCACCAGCATTCGCTCTTTTGCTTCGCTTCGAATCGAAGTAGGCCACAGCTGGAACGTCAGACGCCGGACGCCTGCTGGAGTGCAGCGATGCCAAAGTAGGCGACGACGCTATAGGTCAGCCCCCCGGGAGTGGAGGAGGAGGAGGAGAAAAGTGTGGTATCCGCGGTACCAGCCGCCCTCGAGTGCGGGCAGCATAATTCATGCTGGAGGCTCCACGGCCACGGATGCTTGAAAGTGAGCTGCCTGAGCTGCGGGTGCCTTTTTGCACCAAATTGCTCTCGGTGCCGCGATATCGGGGCACACCCCGCCCTCAAGTGATAAGCATAACGAGGGTGAGCATCGAGAGAAACTTCAACGCACCACCGGACACCAGAAGCGACGAACCTCGGGCAGCAGCAACCCAACCCAACGCCCCATGACTCCTGTGAGGGGTGGGGGTGCGTAGGGGGCGTGTGGGGAATCGAAACGAGGAAATGAGATTCCCGTATTGAGGTTATGTGAGCTTAGTCAGCACGCGTGTATGTGCGAGTGAGCGAGCGGCGACGACGACGATCGTCTCTCTCTCTCTCGTCCGGTATGAGGTCATGTTCGGTCCGTCCCATTCCCGTGTGCGCTTTCTCCTGCGCACGGCGGCGGTGGCAGACATGACGCGCGGCTTCGTAGGCATCGCACCTTCACCGCCAGCACCTTCGCGATATGGAGACCAGTGCAACGGTGTCACCATCGGTGCAGAAGCGAATCTTCCGTTCTCTGAAGCGTGTTTTTCGGGCATAAATAGGACTCGAGAACCATTAACTGCTCCAATTAAGCACCTTTGCTGAGTGCTTTGAGCCTTCAGATTCTATTGTTTGAACAAGGAAGTTCCTAAAGGTTGATGTTAACGATAGCAACTTTCAGTTAAGAACTGTCAATAAAAGAAGTTGAAATTAAGTTGCTATCGTGGCTGGGCACGATTAAGATGAAGCAAAATATGGTTCAAATCCAAGTAAACTGGTATTCAAAAAAAACTGGCAAAATGCAAATTCGCTGTAAAGAAATGTCAAAATGTGTGACGCATGCGCCGTTCATAAAGACTCCTGTCTTGATGTGCTGTTGGTATTTGCATAAAGAAATCTTTCGTGGACTGAAATAAAATTTCGCAACTCACCAAATGGCAGACAATGCAAGTTTTTTAGCTGTGAAAGTTGCTATCATGCCCATGCACCTCAAGCACCCACATTGACGTCTTCAAGAAGCCATCTCCTCGACCTCGCAAAATTGCACCAAGAGTTATTGAGAACGGTAATCGTTTCTGGGCCTCACGATAGCCACTTAACGCACATCGGCCACTCCCGATACATATTCCGATACAAACCGATGGGCCGACCGTAATAAGAATACCTGTTCCAGATTCGTTCTGGACGCAATCTGGGCGCAAGCACCGAGTAACCGTATCGAGCATTAAATGTGGATTAGCAGAACGGGGAAACTACCCTCCCTCGGGCCTACCTTTCCACATCACCACTGGCCAGAGCGCGCCTAAGAGCAGGATTCTTAATTTCCCCTAAATTGGTTCACGCTCGCTCGATCGTTCGCTTGCCCGTTGGCTGGCAGAACACTCGCTAGAACGTAGCGCCGTTTACTACTTGGTCTCGGTCTCCGTCTTGGTCTTGAAGCATCAGAAAAGAGCGCACTAGAAGGCTGGCTCGATGGCTGGCTGGCTGGTCTGCGCGCTACAGAACAGAAACGAATTGATTTTCAATTAAATCCCGTTACTGGATAACAGTTCATTATGCTTGCGTTCTCTCGGCTCGCTCCGCAAGTGCGTGCGTGCATGCCAGGAAAGTGGGCGGGGGGGGGGGGGGGGGGGGGGGTGGAGGCCCTCTTCACCACCACACTCCACTTCCCAACACCATGGAGGCCACATAGATAAATGTTTGCCGTACCTATTTCGCTACACATTGCGCTCGCGCGTCTCACCGTCCGCACATCGCGTTTTGTAATTATAAATTCCAACACTTCCCGGCTGGCCCCTGGGGGGCGCAGAGAGGATGAGGAAAGGTGCCAGGGCTTCCGTCCGTCCGTGCCCGTCGTGTGGTCGTGTGCGCGCGCCCGAGTCAAACACCCGTTTAACACAGCGGAGCGTGGCCGACACACCTGGCGCATCGAATTCTTGCACAGAAACCGCAGAGGAACCGCACGAGAGTGACCGGTCGAGTGTGCATCGCAGCCACCGATGCGCTCGAGTTGCGGTTTCTAGGCCTAGCGTCCGTTGTTTTTTATTCGCTAACGGAATGTCTCCTCCCGGGGGTAGTGTTAACGCCCGAGAACCAACGAGCTGTAGAATCATAAAAGCAGGGACTTTGGTGCGCAGAACCTCGAGCAGCGCCGGAGAGAGAGCATCAAGTGTCACTTCTTTAAGAGTGGCTCATCTTAAGGAACAATTGGATGGGAGTCTGATGTCGAATCCAACCTCAAGATTAATGCTGCAAGTGGTGCTGCCAGTAATTGAAACCAAGAACGTTCCGTTAGATTAAGTCGTCGAGGATTACATCGTCTCATTTTGATATTTTGTTTATTTCGGTGGTAGAGGTAGTGCGTACAGGACGCTCGGCATCGTAATTCGATTATAATAACCAATTTCCAAACATTATCTTCCCCCCTTCTTCGTGCTACGGACATTCCAGAACAGCCTCTCCCGGAAGTGTGTAGCTGGCATTCGGAAACGGGTTGTGGAGCATCGTTAGAGGCCAAGCCCGTGCGGCGTTCGTTCTAATACCGAGTGTGAGCTGAAGCATTAGCTTCATTTACCTCTGGTCGCTGGAAGAAGCAGCAGAGTAGCGAAAGGAAACAGAGAGGAAACCCCTTTGGAGCTCCGTTGGATTCGCTACGCATTGGAGCATCATCATCATCGTCATAAGTCATCGAAGGAAAACTCTCCTCCCCCCGGCGAGTTACAGCAGGCTGTGGCGGGTATTTCCCTGGGCAACACGAACCAACGAGAGAGTGAGCGAGCTAAGCCGAACCGAACCAAACCAAAAAGCCGAACCGAACGCACTCCATCTAGTATGCTGCGCCGCGAAAGTGATCCCTGGTGCTGATCAGCGAGCAGAAGGAGCAGCAGAAGAAAGAGAAGTGAGTTGAGTGAGTGTTCGGTGCGAGAGCGCGCGTGTTATGCTCCCGGTCTGTGTGTCTGTGAGTGCGTGTATGTGTGTAAAGCTTAGTGCATAGTTCCCGGATCACCAGAGAGAGAGAGAGAGAGCGAGAAAGAGGCCGCATGCGTAGGTCGCTATCAGCTCATCGGCCATCCTCTAGCAAAGGGGGAAGCAGCAGCAGCGTTTTAGCTGTTCCGACGCGCTTTCCCGGGGTCCTGGTGGTGGTGGTGGAGGTAGTGGGGTGTCGACGCCACTTCCGACGGTGATCACGACGGTGAGGTGTTCAGTCAGCACCGCGCCACGGAACACGTTGGAGGAGACCATCATCATCAACAGCAGTACGGGACCGTGTGCGCGATCGCGATCGTCAGGAAATCGCTCGTTTGGCCCAGGAAGCTCCAGCGAAGCTTCTTCCAGTGTACTCAGCGAAGGTGTCGTTACTAGTGCCACGGCGTGACAGATATTGTGTGTTCCTAGTGTCTGTGTGCACAGCAGAACGTATGTGTGCGATTGAATTGAGTTGCGGCATTTGATGGGCCAATCCACGAAAACGGTGGCCCTTCCGGTGTCCGCGGTGATCTAAACCGCGCAAGCAAACGAGTGAGAACCACATCAACGAGTGGTGGTGCTGGTGGTGGTGCTGGTGGATTCTAAACTCCCCGCGACAGAATCCAATAAAAACAAAGACCCCACGACGAGGTGGTTCGCTACTCGAGGAACTCTCGAGGCTCGAAAGACGGCAGCGGGTTGGCTATTTAGATATTTCAAGGTAAGCAGAAGGTATCCGAGGGGTCCCTCGGGGGAGGAAATGATGATCACCACGAGGGTGGTTTAGGTAAAATGTATTCGCGCGCGTCAACGGTCATCCGCACCGTTGTATTAGGTCGCCGCAAGTTCAAACGTCCACCCAAGTGCCCAGTGGCTAGTGCTCTGCTCATTAGCGCACCGAACACACCGGCCACCGGGGTGAGAACATGGTGTAAGACGAGTTATTGATGATACTACGAGCAGCACGATTGAAGCTTAGGGTCGCTTGATGCTGTAGCTAGAACGCACGCAATAGCTCTGGAGCTTCACCGGTGAAGCAAGAAGTGCAAAATCGTAACAAGAAGAATCGCCGACACCGAAGCGAAGCGAATGCGAATAGAGGATGTTTATTACCGACAACCTGTTAACACCTACCAGCTGCACCACTACCAACAGCACCAGCAGCAGCAGCTGGAGTGGCTGGTGTATGCTAAGCAGAGCACCAGAACGCCAGCATCCTGACGACCAATCTAGAACATTGAGCCAGACCAACGGCAGCAGCATCCGCAGCATCCTTCACCTTCGTAGTTGTTCTTGGTCGCGGCTCTGGCCCCGGCATTCCTATCATTAAACAGTCAACCAATCAATCAACAGTCGGGCCAATCATTGGCATCGTGGCATCGCGCCGGTCGACGACTCTTCCGGTTTTAAGGCTCTTCCTGTTTGCCGTTGCTCTCTGCGCGCTGCTCTACCTTCTGCTTCCCTGCATTGTTTGCCGGGGGGGCGAAGACGATCTCAAGAAGAAATCTCATGTGCTCAGGTGCTTAGCTGTGTGCCTGTGAGCTGCGCTTTACGTAATACCCTTGCTGCTCCTGCCGTTCTGTTCCGATTCTCCTTGAGCTGACACGAGCGGCTGTCGTCACTAGAACACCGTGTCCACGACGACGACGACGACGACGACACTAATGAGCGCAAACTGTACCAACAGAACAATGGGAAACCATTAGTCCTTCCGCTGTTGATGCATCAGCCACGAGAGAGAGCGAGAGAGACCCCTCAGGTCGTGAGCAAACTCCCGTGATGACGTGATCCTTGTTTAATGATAAAGGATATCGATCCCAACATCCACCGTATTCAGGGTGACTCATGAAGGGGGATGATGTAGAAGCGAAAGCTGGCATCGATTAGTCAACGTCATTCCGGCTCCAGGTTATGCAACCGAACTCGAGCATAGGGGTTTTCCATTTCAGACGCATCGAACCGTACCGCACGGTACGCGGAGCGATGATACATACCGACCAGACCTGGCGATGATGCCTGGCAATGATGCTGCAATGCTCATTAAACACCTTGCATCAGTGCGTCCCGATGCATCTCGCGAGCGCGAGTATTTTGTGCAGGGAACCATGAACTGAAGCCATGCTCCTGAGTTGTTCCGGATTTAATTGAGCAGGCAAAGGCATCCGCGCTTCTGTTTTTGAATGTGCGAAAGGTGACTGCTTTCAGTGACTTTCGAGAGTGTGTTTATCCGTCGAGTTCAAATCACGAACGTGATGTGAGATGATTCGGATTCCGGCAGTTTGTTTTGAAGAGAGAAAAGGGCAAACAAATGACAACATTTAATGGCCACCGTACTGTCAAAGGCAGGAAGTTCAAAGTCATTGTCTTTAAGTGGAAGCCGGAGGCACATTGGAACAGAAAACCTGGCCGGGGGAGATGATGAAGTGGACGATTCGATCGGCATTTTCTTTCTCCTCGCGGGTTCGATTCCTTTCTCCTAATGAGCAGTGATCCAGTTATGTCGCTCACGGTGTCGGCACATGCCAATGGCAGGGACCACCGCTCGTGCTCCACTTCGAGTCCAAGGAACGAGGTCCGCCGAGGCCCTCACTCGAGATGGAGCCCGTTGATTCCTGCATCCGTCCATCGTCTCCATCGGACCGTGGAATGCAAATTCCACGTAATGGGCGATTGGTCGTCTGCTGAGGTGGTCCCTGGTCTCACCGGTGGCATCGCCTTTGGCCAGTTGATTAATCGTTTTTGAGGTCAGCTCCAGCTCGAATGACGCATCATGTTTGTGGCATCGCAAAAACACACTCGCACAAACAGAAGATGGCGATCGAAGTGGTGGCCAACAACCGGCGCGCTGCAATGACAATAGGAAGTAAACAATCAACACGAAGGAGTGATACGCGATCGCATCGCTAGCATATGTCATGTGTTGTGTGGTGATGGTGTACGGATGTAATTGCAGTGACCGGTGATCAGCATCTCAGGCCAACAGGGGGGTGGACGGTTGATCAGCATCAGCTACGCCACGATCGATTGCTTCCGATTCCCCGAGACGGATCGCGATGATCTCATTTCGATCGGGAACGGGGACTGCCAGCGCATTGCAACGGCTCACTAT
The DNA here is from genome assembly GCF_943734665.1 of Anopheles aquasalis. Taxonomy (NCBI): domain Eukaryota; kingdom Metazoa; phylum Arthropoda; class Insecta; order Diptera; family Culicidae; genus Anopheles; species Anopheles aquasalis. Next base: position 73,028,952 of record NC_064877.1, on the reverse strand, counting down.
GCAAAGCGTTATGCGGCGAGCTGCATACCAGGCGAGCAAGATTAATGACGACCGGGACCGGGCGTAATCGTCAGGCGGCGGCAGTGTGTCAGTCCGAGAGCTTTCTTTTCCGGTACGGCAAAAAAAGAAATCTCATCCCAGCGTTGAACCAGTAATAACTGGTGATCTGGTGTCGGGTTGAAGTAATTATGATCATACCGAGTGTGAGCACTACAAGTACACTCCACGCGACTAACCTGGCATGGCATGGCATGGGCTGGCCCGAAGGCTAGGCGAAGTCTGTGCGAACTCTGTCAATGTCGCCATTAGTAATGTCACGCGGGGAAAGAGAGCGTGCGATTGGTGGTGGAAAGCGAGACGAACGCAGAGAGACAGTGCGAGAGATAGAGAGAGACGGCGAGCAGGCAATCGGGACTGAAATCTGCCGGATTCCTGTCCGACCAACGCACACCGGGAACCGGTTTTCTGGCGGTTGATTGCGGTGAAATAATAAATTATCACATCGAATTGGGTCAAATCCGATGCGTCCTCTGTCCTTCTCTGTCACACATACACATGCGCGCACGAGGGGACATTGATCGGACGCACGTTGCTCTTCGCTGGATGGGTTGAACCTCCGGAAGGCTTCATTCCTGGTCGCGGTGGATATTGCCGCTATCGCTAATTAGTGTCTCGACCACCCTCTCCTGTCTCTATCTCTCTCTCCTTTTCTCCCGTTCGCCTCTAGTCCTCTTGCTCGTGTGTGGAATCAGAATGGAACAAATGTCTGACTAATTTTAGAGGATGGCGCTCCATCAGGCTTACCGGTTCCAATTCGATCTGCCTTTAATTAGAGGGTGGTTATGGAATGAGTAGGGAGGGAAGAGGGTGGGATTACTGGGACACATTTGAGGAATTAATTAAAACTAATAGCGAACCGGTGCGTCGTCTGGTCGAGTGCTTTGGGTCATTTGGCCGGGTCGGGTACACTTGGATGGCAATGGCGAACTAGTTTCCGTTGGTGTGGTTTGCAGCAGTAAACTTTGGCAAGTTTGTTCCACAATTAACTTTGGCGTAATTGGATTTTGAGGTGACATATAAATTATGCGCTTTAATACAGGAGAAAATGAAGGTTTATATCGAGTTTATGCAAAAACAATTCTAAATTAACTTCTATTCAAAGGAACTCCGCTAAAAGACCATCACTTAGCATCCACTCATTTGAGAGCTGAACAAGTGATGTCCAACTTCTGATACTTGGTTGGAATAAAGTTGTATTCCTGAGCAAGCGACTGGAAGAATCAGTTTATTCGGGAGCTCTACCATTCGAAGCTGTACTGTCCACCATTTCCTTCGATTCTGTCGTCAAATTGACAAGTGTTAAGAAGCTTTAGGAGATACGTAGCGATAACGAATAGAAATCCTAGCTTCTGCTTCCAATCTCTTTAATTCGCTGAAATTGACTCCACGGGCATCACCACAATCTATCCACTTCTTCTCGCCGTGCCTTACAATGTCCAACACTGTACGCTGTAAAGCTGCCCCCGCAACCCCACAATCCATTCCAACGGAAGCGTTAAAGCGTGACCCAGGATCCTACCCCTTCTTCTCGGGCCACGTCGGGCCGGCGTCGCACGATCTTCGCAGCTATCAGCACTTGCAGGAGTAAAGGTACTTACCGCTTCTTGGCTAGCAGAGGAGCAAACCCGCGAACCAATCTCCTTCCTCGGGTTAAATGGACAGCCATGGGATTCCATTCGCACTCCGGCGGCCCACAATGGGGAGCGCGCACACTGATGGCGCACTGATTGCCGCTGATTAATCTTGTCAGACTCAATTGCCGGGGTGTGCCGCGCCGGTTGTGAAGTGCTGAAAGCAATTTCGACTTCTGATCTCCGCTCACTGCGCTCCGCTTTCCGTCCGCCTCAAGGCCGCCAACCTTGCGATAGACCCACGACAGTAAAACCGCGGATAGCAACCACTTCACGTGGTGGCAGTCGTGTGTCATTTACACAGGCATCACAGGTTTCCTCTAAGGTTTAAGGCCAGGTGACTGCTGCCAGGTGCATCACGTTCGGAAGAGACCTCTTAGGTACTTAAGGATCGTTCTCGCACCTCCGCCGCCCTCCCAAAGGAGTAATACGTCTCGCGAGTTAATGCGTCATCAAATGGCCGACCGTCCGAGTCCCTTCAGAGGTCTCGCGGATGCTCCACGCGGTTGATCCGGTTAAAAGTTCTCACACCAACCTGGGGGCCCAACCGACCAAGACCGACCGACCGAACCGAACGAACACCAAGAATCCCCAGGACAGCAACGGAGTAAAAACAACAAGATAAACTTCATCTCTTCTTCACCACCTTAACCGGTGGTCGCTTGTGCTGCCCGCCAGCTTTCCAGCTCGGTGGTCTTTTGCTTAATTTCACGTCGCGACGGAACTGGCGGATCCGTGGATTCTACAGTGCCACTGCTGGCCACAGCGCCGGCGAATGGAGGAAAAAAAAGGTTTTTAATCTAGATTTGCTGCCAGTCTCCGGCGTAGCATGGCGCGTTGTCTCTCGTGAAGCATCTTAAGCAGGCAGGTTCTTAAGCGGGAACACCGGGGGGCGTGGAAAAGCGGAAAATGATGAAAATACACATATTTCGGTCGTTCAACTCGAGCACGCTGCTGACGACTTGGCGCAGTGGCAGCCAGAGTAACACGGACTGGAAATGAAAAGTCCAGTCTGCCAGATTACTTGGAGCAATTCTGTGTCTTTCTCACTGTCTCTTTCTCTGGGATGCAGCTCATTCTTTCGACGCACCGTACCGTGAAAGTTATTCTGGATTCTGGTTCCCTTAATTCCCTGGATTTTTTGGGACTTTTTTGCAGCCCCTAGTCCATCACGCCGTCCGCGACTGACCTCATGGAGCGCGGTCATGGAGCATGGCGCGGTACCACATCACCTTTTTGTGGCGTCCGCTCTCACCGTGGTGCGTGTGAATTTTGGCTCTCGACAACCACCTCGGTCAGTCTCGGTTTCGGTCAGAATTATATGATTTATCACCTCCCTGCGCCTCCATCATCGCCACCAGCGTCGCAGTCGCCTTCCTGGAGAGCGCAGAGAGCGCGAGGGGTTTTTATTTTCCGCGAATCACGATACGCTCTTGACCTTCAACTTGAACCCTCCCCTCGATTAACAAGCCTCACGCCGATCTTACTGCCGATGGCGACCACCTACTACGGAGGTGGTGATGTTCACCATTGATTCTAACATTGAGATGGGATGCCCTTCGCTGGGCACTTTTGACCATCAGCGGGAGTCCAACTGGGTTCCGGTGGTGTTGAGATATCGAACAGAGCAAACACACGAACTGGCATGGACTAGCCAGTGGCCAGCGAATGCCGCGAAAATGGTCACGCCATCCCACCGTTGCCGTCGTCGTCGTCGTCGACGTTGGTTTGTTGCAGCTTTCATTTGCAACCCTAATTGCGCCTCACCGCGGTACTTGCGCGGTCCGGATCGCGATGCATAAACGGATCCGTTTTGCATTTTCGGTCTCCAATTAGTTGGCAGCGGCTAAGCATGGGTTCCAAGCTGGGAAACCTTGAATCCATTATGCAAATCGCACCGATGACCTTTTTGGGGCCGTAGAGTAGTGAAGTGCTCGTGATAGGTGCATTAATGTTTGCTTTATGTTGGCTTTTGTGTGCGAGACTAACCTTTCTTCTCGCTCAACACTGATCTCTTTCTTCTTCTTCTTCTTCTACTCCTGTGCAGATGTTTACCAGTGCCGATGCTCATCGGGGGACGGTCAGATGGAACCGAAGCACGCTGCCGATCGTTACCTCCTGCGCGCTACTACTCACCACCTTCCTAGCGTCCGCCTACAGTAGTCCAGTGTTTCCGTTCACGTCGTGTAAGTATCACCGGGCTAGTATCCTGCAGTAGAATCTACGCGCGCATGTACCGAGGATTGATAAATAATTCATCTCATTTACCCACTCGTACGGCACTACTTTGCAGCCTTTAAAACCTCAGGAAGCTCATCTTTTTTTCGTGTGTGCTTCGCGATCGCTCAATGCTCTCGCCGGTACTCCGTTACATTTTATTCTCGGACATCACGACGTCCGCCCCGTTCTCCCGGGGGCCATTTCGTTTCGCCAAATATCTTTTATGGCGAGACTTTGAGAAATTAAAGCAAAAGCTAAATAGAGCGTGATTGGTAAACATCAGCGTGTGGCTGACCGAAAACACTGAAATGCTGCGCCAATCGAGGGCTCTCTTCCTCCCGGACAAAAAAAAATATCGAAATAAAAGACCAACAAAGACTGACTGGCCAAAGAAAACATAAACAGTAAGAACCGTTAGAAAGCACCGTGTGCTGGTCGGCTGGACTTCACCGTTTGCTGGTGGCGGTGCTGGCTGACCAACGGTAGTCACGAAACCGAAGCGAAAGTGAGCGTTTCCTGGACCCATCTTTGTTCCAAATTATGAACTCCCGCGCTACCCTGGTCCCCTAATCGACGGATAGTCCACCGATGGCATCCTGTTAGACGCAGTACCGTTCGTTTTTGGGCGAGAGTTCGTTTTTTTTGGGGGTTTTTTTTCTTCGGTGGTAAATGTCTTTACCGAGCGAACTGAACCGCGCTGAGAACGATGTTGATCCCGCGACGCAACGTGGTCGCGGTTATGATGATGATGATGATGGCCACGCTACAGTGCGTTACACGGAGCATGGAGTGGCCGTTGGCGATGCCAGCAGAATAATAACCATATCTGTTTGTGGTGAGACAGGTGCGCTACAAGTGAGCTAGATAGAGCCATCGCAAGCGATAGAGAGAGTGAGGTAGAGAAGGACAGTTTATCGACCTCTCGAGGCCATAGCCGGATCGTTGGTTTTTGGGGAAGAACGCAAAGGACATCGAGAACGCACACATAATGCTGCTTCCATGCTTCATGGGGGTGGTGATGGGTGCACTGAGAACCCGAGCACTAGTGAAACATAATGTTCTAACGCATGTGCTGCGTTATATACTCCCTGGACTCCCCCTAGGCGCTCATTGATTGTGCACTGAAGCCAACAACCTGGCATTCACGGGAAAAAGTTGTTATGATTATTGACATAAAAGAAAAACCATTTGCATGCAGATTAGTGGAGCAGACATAATGTGCTTGCGGTGTTGAGCAGTTACTTGAAGTGGCACTTAAGTTTGCTTGGTAGAGGTGCTAAGAACGAGGCGTATGATTGTAGTGTCCTGTGGTAGTAATTCATATGAAATGCTCCTTTCCTCACTTGCTCTATGCGTGCGAATAATCCATTCTATATTATCGTCACTTAATGTAGCTGGTTCTATTCATGTTGACTTGTGCATTGAGATTAACATATGCTACTGAAACTGGTAATCTTTTGCTTCTACTTGACGTATTTTAATAACATTTTTAGTGCTCTTAGATATCAAAAGAGACTTCCAACTATTCTGTTTCATAAGTAATGCAGAAGTGTCAGAAAACATACATACGTCTTTATGTTAGAGCTTTAAATCAATGTTCATAATAAATTTCTTTTCATGTGCATTTCCTAAACCATTTCAATTTTATCATTAATCTGTTCAACTCTCGCAATCATCCACTCGGACATTCTTCAACGTTCAACATGTGCACCCCACAACACTGCACACTGATTGCCTTTCCTGCCTCCCTGCCCTCGGTATAGTCCCTAAAAATCTCTGACCATAAAACCATTAGCACGTTCCCATTTCCCTGTGAGGTTCCTTGTGAAGTGAAAGTAATACCTGCCACACCCCGTCCACCACCCCTGGGCGTAGAAAGCTCTCACCTGCAGCCG